>NC_135801.1:143687231-143987231 GCF_964213995.1 Mustelus asterias | reverse complement strand
ACGAAGGAAATAAAGGAGAGTATTAAAATAAAAACAGATGTGTACAGAGTGGCCAAAAATAGTGGAGAATTAGTGGATTGGGAAAGCTTTAAAAAACAACAAAGAACAACTAAGAAAGCGATTAAGAAAGGAAAGATAGATTATGAAACTAAACTAGCTCAAAATATAAAAAATGATAGTAAAAGTTTTTACAAATATATAAAAAGGAATAGAGTGGCTGGAGTGAATGTTGGACCCTTGGAGGACGAGAGGGGGGATTTAATAGTGGAAAACGAGGAAATGACTGAGACTTTAAATAAGTTCTTCACGGTGGAAGACACAAATAGTTTACCGAATATTAGAGATCGAGAGTTGGTGGGAGGTGAGGTCCTTAATACAATTACTGTTACTAAAAAGGTAGTGCTTGGTAGACTAATGGGACTGAAGGTAGACAAGTCCCTGGGCCCGGATGGAATGCATCCCAGGGTACTGAAAGAAATGTCAGAGGTAATAGCAGATGCGTTAGTAGTTATTTATCAAAATTTGCTGGACTCTGGGGTAGTGCCGGCTGATTGGAAAACAGCTACTGTTACGCCGCTGTTTAAAAAAGGAAGTAGACAAAAGGCGGGTAACTACAGGCCGGTTAGCTTAATGTCTGTAGTTGGGAAGATGCTGAAGTCCATCATTAAAGAGGAAATAGCAGAGCACCTGGATAAGAATGGTTCGATCAAGCAGACGCAGCATGGATTCATGAAGGGAAAGTCGTGTTTGACGAATTTACTGGACTTTTATGAAGATGTCACTAGTGCGGTTGACAGAGGGGAACCGGTGGATGTGGTGTTTTTAGATTTCCAGAAGGCATTCGATAAAGTGCCTCACAAAAGGTTGCTGCAGAAGATTGGGGTACACGGAGTTGGGGGTAAGGTGTTGGCGTGGATTGGGGATTGGCTATCTAACAGGAAGCAGAGAGGTGGAATAAATGGGTGCTTTTCTGGTTGGCAGTTGGTGACCAGTGGCGTGCCGCAGGGATCGGTGCTGGGGCCTCAACTGTTTACCATTTACATAGATGATCTGGAGGAGGGGACTGAGTGTAGGGTATCAAAGTTTGCTGATGACACGAAGATGAGTAGGAAAGCGAATTGCGTTGAGGATGTGGAAAGTCTGCAGAGAGATTTGGATAGGCTGAGCGAGTGAGCGAGGATCTGACAGATGGAATATAACGTTGGCAAATGTGAGGTTATCCACTTTGGAAGAAATAATAGTAAATTGGAATATTATTTAAATGGAGAAAAATTACATCATGCTACTGTGCAGAGGGACCTGGGGGTCCTTGTGCACGAATCGCAAAAACTCAGACTGCAGGTGCAGCAGGTGATCAAGAAGGCGAATGGAATGTTGGCCTTTATCGCGAGGGGGATAGAATATAAAAGCAGGGAGGTCTTGCTGCAACTATACAAGGCACTGGTGAGGCCACAACTGGAGTACTGTGTGCAGTTTTGGTCCCCTTATTTGCGAAAGGATATATTGGCCTTGGAGGGAGTGCAGAGAAGGTTCACCAGGTTGATACCGGAGATAATTGGTGTAGCTTATGGGGAGAGATTGAACAGATTGGGTCTGTACTCGTTGGAGTTTAGAAGGCTGAGGGGTGATCTTATTGAGACATATAAGATAATGAAGGGGCCAGATAGGGTAGAGGTAGAGAGATTCTTTCCACTTAGAAGGGAAACCAGAATTAGAGGGCACAGCCTCAAAATAAGTGGGGGCCGGTTCAGAACAGAGTTGAGGGAGAACTTCTTCTCTCAGAGGGTAGTGAATCTCTGGAATTCTCTGCCCATTGAAGTGGTGGAGGCTACCTCATTGAATATGTTTAAATCACGGGTAGATAGATTTCTGATCGATAAGGGAATTAAGGGATATGGGGAGCAGGCGGGTAAGTGGAACTGATTCGCTTCAGATCAGCCATGATCTTGTTGAATGGCGGGGCAGGCTCGAGGGGCTAGATGGCCTACTCCTGCTCCTATTTCTTATGTTCTTATGTTCTTAAGTCCTAGAAATTAATTGTGCACTCTGAATACACAACTTCCTTCGGAGAATAAGGATGGCATGGTGGCACAATGGTTAGCACTGCGGCCTCACAGTGCCAGGGACCTGGGTTCGATTCCCGGCTTGCGTCACTGTCTGTGTGGAATTTGCACATTCTCCCCTCGTCTGCATGGGTTTCCTCCGGGTGCTCTTGTTTCCTCCCACAGTCCAAAGATCATAGAATCCTCCAGTGCAGATATGTGGGTTAGGTGGATTGGCCATGCTAAATTGCCCTTTAGTGTCAGGGGGAATAGCTAGGGTAAATGCATAGGGTTATGGGGATAGGGCCTGGGTGGATTTGTGGTCATACAGGCTCGATGGGTCGAATGGCCTCCTTCTGCACTGTAGAATTCTATGATTCTCTGAGAACATGTTGCAGAATCCAATCATGGGCTTGATGCCTGAGGAACTTCATTTGGTGCTGTAAGGATGCATTTCTGAAGAATAAATCTATGGAGGGTGGGAGTATGAGGGGGAGAAATTCAAAGCAACATGGGTAACATTGTCACAAGAGTTCAGGTCTCTCCTTTCACTCTTGTTATACTGCAGGTTATCGTGGTAGCTGATATAGAAATGCTTCTAATGTCATACTGAACTCTTGCATGCTGTGATCATTAGTTCAAAATGGCACCTGTGTACTACTGCTCCCTTATCTTTGTCTCATGAAGAAGCTGCTCAGTAATTAAGACCTGGGTCCATGCAGTAATTGAGTGGTGTGAGCCTCCATTCAGCTGGTGCCTACTCCATTTTCTGTTCTTCATTTGCTCTGGATGCTTCAGCAGGTGCTATTTCCTGACATTAAGTGAATTCCAGCACAGACATGGCAGCACAGTGGCACAGTGGTTAGCACTGCTGCCTCACAGCGCCAGGGACCTGGGTTCAATTCCCGGCTTGGATCACTGTCTGTGTGGAGTTTACACGTTCTCCCCGTGTCTGCGTGGGTTTCCTCCAGATGCTCCGGTTTCCACCCACAGTCCAAAGATGTGCAATTTAGGTGAATTGACCATGCTAAATTGCCCCTTAATGTATCCGAACAGGTTCCGTAATGTAGCGAATAGAGGATTTTCACAGTAACTTCATTGCAGTGTGAATGTAAGCCTACTTGTGACTAATAAATAAACTTTAATAACTTTTTAATATTTCAATTGGTGATGGTGTGAGCAGAACTATGTGATAGCTGCCTTAGGAATGGTGTAGTTGCCCGATACATCCTGATGCCAAGCACCTCTGTAAACAAGAAGAAAAGGAACACATTCATATAATGTCTGTTTTAAATGATTTAGCACAGAATGGCACAGTGGTTAGCACTGCTGCCTCACAGTGCCAGGATCCTGGGTTCAATGCTGGCCTTGGATGACTGTGCAGAGTTTGTAGGTCCGCCTGTGTCTGCGTGGGTTTCCTTCTGGAGGAAACTCTGGTTTCCTCCCAGTCCAAAGATGTGCAGGTGAGGTGGATTGGCCATGCTAAACTGCCCATTAGTGTCCCAAGATGTGTCAGTTAAATAGATTAGCCATGATAGATGCATGGGGTTAAAGGGATAGGGCAGGGGAAAGGGCCTGGACAAGATACTCTATCAGAGAGTCAGTGCAGATTCAATGGACCGAATGGCCTCTTCTGCACTGTTGGGATTCTGTGATTCCAAGGCTCATAAATAAGTCTCCTCCAATTCATACAACATCCAGGACAGGAATTGCTATTCCTTCATTTCTGTATTTCAGAAATATGGACCCAACCCCACCCTCCCCCCCTTCCCCCCAAACCCCAACCTGATCCCATTGTAGAGCACAATCTGCACAAGAATTGCAGTCATTTAAGGATAACATCCTGTAGTTATTTCCGCAGGCAATCAGCACTGCAAGGGAGTATCCCCAATAGGCAACTGGCCTTGGTCTCAAGACAAAAAATAAATATTCCTACAGTTGAGTAGAATGAGGCCTGGTTTTAGGGGGAAGATGACTGAATTTGGAGGTGAAACAAATAAATGGACAATAAGAACAATGGTCTTCTCTGACTAACATTGATCTGCACCAACTTCCAAGTGCAGGTCAGTGGGACTAGGCAAAAAATGGTTCGGCACAGACAAGAAGGGCCAAAAGGCCTGTTTCTGAGCTGTAATTTTCTATGGTTCTATGGTTCTAAGTTTTCAATTTCTTCCATGGAATCTGCAGATTTGCTTTGAGACATCAAAAGTATTTATTCATACTACCAGGTGTGCCACTCATCCTTGATGCCACGTAATGCTTGTATTCAGTATTCTCCTGTAAAACAGACACTACTGTCAGCATTTAGAGGAATTTGGTGAACTGCCTCAATGCCTAGTCTGCATCCTAACTTACGTGAATACAGACAAAATAGCATGCAAGTATTTTCAGACTTCATTCAGAATTGGTATCTCAGCATTCAAATGATGGACATAATTTAAGAACCAGTCACAAAGATTGTCATGCAGCAGTAGGGGCATCAGATGTTGGCTGGAAATCTCTGGCCATTCATGCACTGCTGCCAGTGAGAATGGAGAATTTGGCACCAACCAAATCTCCGTTCACTGCTCGGGACCAGAGAATCCCAGTTGCGGGTGAGGCCGGAAAACCCAGCCCATGGAATGTCTGAAAGACCGCACCAGTGCTTCCCACTCTTCATTCCTGATACTGACTACATTCGGAGAAAAGTACTGATGGCCTACACGCTGTGACAAGGAAACACATTCAGATTGGTAACTGTGACCAAAGTTAATGAGCAGTCGTGTTGATTAGCATCCTATTCACTATCTCTTCACTCTCTGCATTCTTAGTACACCATGTCAACAATGGGTACCATTTATGAGATGCACTTCACCAACTCACCAAGGTTTCTTCAACAGCATCTCCCAAATCCATAGCCATTATCAGCTGAAAGGACAAGAGCAGCACAGCACATATATGGAACCACCATCAACTCCAGGTTCTCTTCCATGCCATTTATTCATCATCACTGGGTCAAAATCCTGGAACTCCTGACTTAACAGCACTTGTGGGAGCATCTTTGCCATAAAGACAGCAGTAAACTGTCTCACCACCATTTTCTTAAGGGTAATAACAGTCTTGGAATCATAGAATTCCTGCAGCGCAGAAGGAGGCCATTCGACCCATTGAGTCTGCACCAACTCTCCAACAGTGCATTTTACCCAGGCCCACTCCACCTATGCCGGTAACCCCACACATTGACCCAGCTAATACCCCTAACTTACACATCTTGGGACAGTACAGGACAATTTAGCATGGCCAATCTACCTAACCTGCACATCTTTGGATTATGGGAGGAAACCAACCCACACAGACATGTGCAAACAGTATGCAAACTCCACACAGACAGGCTGGAATCGAACCCAGGTCCCTGGAGCTGTGAGGCAGAATATTTAACTATATTTTCTGTGCAAGTATATTTTTTGTGTAGAGTATGTAAATAGTCAGATTAAATTCTATGGCACAGGACATTCTTTTTTATTCTTCCCTGGAATGCCAGCTGTGATTCAATTGATAGCATCCTTACCTCCAAGTCACAAGGTTCCAGGTTCAATTCCACTCCAACGCTTGAGCACAAAAATCAAGGCTGACACTGGGGCACTGAGGGAACATTACACTGTTGGAGGTTCCTTCCTTCAAATGAAACATCAAACTGAAGCCCCAGGTACCTGCTTGGGTAGGAACATAGGAATTAGGAGCAGAAATAGGCAAATTCAGCCCTTTGAGCCTGCTCTGCCATTCAATCAGATCATGGTTGATCTCCCCCTGGTCTCAAATCCACAGCCCCATCTGTTCCCCATATCTCCTTATCCCTTTTTTTTATTAGAAATATATCTATCTCCTTCTTGAAACCATTCAACGATTCAGACTTCACCGCGCTATGGGGCAACGAGTTCCACAAGTTCACCACCCTCAGTGAGAAGTAATTCCTCCTCATCTCAGTGTTAAATCTACTGCCTCTCAACCTATACCTGTGACCTCTTGTTCGAGATTCACCCATAAGAGGAAACATTTGGTCTACATTTACTTTATCAATCCCTTTTAAAATTTTATATACCTCGATTTCGTAACTCAGCATTTGGAAGGCAGTGGTATAATCAGACAAAGCATGCGTGGATTTACAAAAGGGAAATCATGCTTGATGAATTGATTGGAATTCATTGAGGGTGTAACTAGTAGAGTTGACTGAGGAGAACCAGTGGTTGTGGTTTATTTAGACTTTCAGAAGGCTTTCCACAAGGTCTCACATTACATATTACTATGTAAAGTTAAAGCACATGGGATTGCAGGGAATGTCTTGAGATGGACAGGAAGCTGCTTACCAGATAGGAAGCAATAAATGGGTCATTTTCTGATTGGCAGTGAGTGACTAGTGGGGTTCCGCAGGGATCTGTGCTAGGACCCCAACTGTTCACATTATATATTAATGATTTGGAAGAGGGAACTGAATGTATTATCTCCAAATTTGCAGATGATACAAAATTGGGTAGGAGGGTGAGCTGTGAGGAGGATGCAGAGATGCATCAGTGTGATTTGGACAGGCTGAGAGTTTGGGTATATGCATGGCAGCTGCAGTATAATGTGGATAAATGTGAGATTATCCACTTTGGTAGCAATAATAGGAAGACAGATTATTACTTGAATGGGTGTAAATTGAGAGAGGTGGCTGCTCAGCGAGACCTTGGCGTCCTTGTGCATCAGTCGCTGAAAGTAAACATGCAGGTACAGCAGGCAGTAAAGAAGGCAAAGGATATTTTGGCCTTCATAGTGACAGGATTTTAGTATAGGGATCGGGATGGTTTGCAGCCATTCTATAGGGTGTTGGTGAGCCCTCACCTGGAGTATTGTGTGCAGTTTTGGTGTCCTTATCTGAGGAAGGATGTCCTTGCTATAGAAGGAGTGCCGTGAAGGTTTACTAGGATGATTCCTGGAAGGCAGTTCTGTCATATGAGGAGAGACTGAGTTGGTTAGGATTATACTCATTGGAATTTGGAAGAGTGAGGGGGATCTCATAGAAACTTATGAAATTCTAACAGGGTTAGACAGGGGTAGATTCAGAAAAAATGTTCCCTATGGTGGGGGAGTCCAGAACGAGCGTTCATAGCTTGAGGATAAGGAGTAAGCCTTTTAGAAATGAGGTATAAGAACATAAGAACATAAGAAATAGGAGCAGGAGTAGGCCATCTAGCCCCTCGAGCCTGCCCCGCCCCAGATCATGGCTGATCTGATAGTGGTTTAGTTCCACTTACCCGCCCGCTCCCCATAATCCTTAATTCCCTTATTGATTAGAAATCTATCTACCTGTGACTTAAACATATTTAACGAGGTAGCCTCCACTGCTTCAATGGACAGAGAATTCCAGAGATTCACTACCCTCTGAGAGAAGAAGTTCCTCCTCAACTCTGTCCTACACTGACTCCCCCTTATTTTGAGGCTGTAAGGAGAAATTTCTTCACACAGAGGGTGGTGAATGTGTGGAATTCATACCATTGAAAGTAGTTGAGGCCAAAATGTTGTCTGATTTGAAGACAAAATTAGAAATAGCTCTAGGGACTAAAGGGATTAAAGGATATGGGAGAAGGGGGAATCAGGATATTGAATCCAATGATCAGCCATGATCAAAATGAATGGCGAAGTAGACTCGAGATCCGAATAGTCTACTCCTGCTTCTAATTTCCATTTTTCTATGTTTCTATCAGATTCCCTCTCATCCTTCTAAATTGCAGCAAGTATAAGCCCAAACTGTTTAATCTCTCCTCATATAGCAACCCTTTCATCCCCGGAATCAATCTGGTGAACCACATCTGACCTGCCTCCAATGCCATCACATCCTTCCTCAAGTTAGGAGACCGAAACTGGACACAATACTCCAGATGTGGTCTCACCAACACCCTATACAATTGCAACAACACTTCTCTACTTTTATACTCCAGTCCCTTTGCAATAAATACCAATATCCTATTTGCCCTTTTTATTACATGCTGCACCTGCATACCGGCTTTCTGCGATTCATGAACACTGACACCCAGATACCTCTGCCCGGACGCATTTTGAATCTGATGTTTATGTAAAAGATGTCGATGCAAATGATCTCATGAAACTTTTTTCAAGAAGAAGAGGGGGTTTAGCCTTTGTGTCCTGGCATACATGTATACCTCAATCAACATTACGAAGAACAGATTATCTGGTCATTAGCACATTGCTGTTTGTGAGAGTTTGCTGTGTACAAATTAGCTGCTGTGAATTACAACATTTCCAAAGTATTTAATTGGCTATAAAGCACTTTGAAACTCCCAATGATTGTGAAAAGCACCATATAAATCAAAGTCTTTTTCTTCTCATTTTATTTTTCGGGCAAGACCAGAATTTGTTGCCCATCCCTAACTTTTCTTTGAGAAGGTGGTGATGAGCCACATTCCTGAACCACGGCAGTCTCTGCTGTAGGTAAACCTGCAGCAATACGAATAAGGTATTTCCAGGACTTTACCACAGTTATGGTGAAGTTAGACTGATACAGTTTAAGGTCACAGTAAGAAGTTTCACAACACCAGGTTAAAGTCCAACAGGTTTATTTGGTAGCACAAGCGTTCGGAGCGCTGCCCCTTCATCAGGTGATCATCACTCACGCGGTGGGCGGGGAGGGGGAAATGGGACAGAGGTAGAATGTAGAAAAGGGGAAATGGGGGGGAGAAATGGTAAGGGAAGGGGGATGAAGTAGGGCGAAGGAAAGAGTTGGGGGGGGAAGAAAAATGAAGAAAGACCATAAAGAAATAAAAGGTAAAGAACAGTAAAAAATTAAATAAAATGGAATGAAAATAAAGGGGGCCGAGGTGGGGTCGAGCAAATCATCTGAAGTTGTTGAATTCGATGTTGAGACTGCAAGGCTGTAAAGTGCCTAGCCGGAAGATGAGACACTGTTCCACCAGTTTGCGTCGAGCTTCACTGGAACATTGCAGCAGGCCAAGGACAGACATGTGGGCATGGGAGCAGGATCGTGTGTTAAAATGGCAAGCAACCAGAAGGTCAGGGCCCTGACTGCGCACAGACCGAAGGTGCTCAGCAAAGCGATCACCCAGTCTACGCTTGGTCTCTCTGATATAGAGGAGACCACATTGAGAGCAGCGAATGCAATTCACCAAATTGAAAGAGGTGTAAGTAAAACGCTGCTTAACCAGGAATGAGTGTTTTGGACCTTGGATAGTGAGCATAGAAGAGGTAAAGTGACAGGTGTTACACCTTCTGCGATTGCATGGGAAGGTGCCATGAGTGATGGGAGAGGTGCTGGGTATAGTGGAGGAGTGGACGAGGTTATCCCAGAGGGAATGGTCTCTGCGGAATGCTGACAGAGGGAGCGAAGGGAAGATGTGCTTGGTGGTGGCATCACGCTGGAGTTGGCGAAAATGGCAGAGGATTATACATTGCATGCGGAGGCTGGCGGGGTGAAATGTGAGAAGAAGGGGGATTTTATCTTTGCTCTGGGAGGAAGGGGAGGGGGTGAGGGCCATGGCACGGGAGATGGACCGCACGCTGTTGAGGGCCCTGTGACATCTGTTGATGGGAATCTATGGTTGAGGAAGAAGGAGCACATATTAGAAGCACCACTTTGGAAAGTGGCATCATCAGAACAAATGCGACAGAGGCGAAGGAGCTGAGAGAAAGGGATGGAGTCCTTACAGGATGTGGGGTGTGAAAAGCTGCAGTTCAGATGGCTGTGGGAGTCAGTGGACTTGTAATGGATATTGGTAGATAGTCTATTGCCGGAAATAGAGACAGAAAGGTCAAGGAAGGGAAGGGAAGTGTCTGAGATGGACCAGGTGAAGAAGATGGAGGGGTGGGAACGGGATGCGAAGTTGATGAATTTTTCGAGGTCTGGATGAGAGCATGAAGTGGCACCAAAATAGTCATCGATGTACTGGTAAAGGAGTTGTGGGAAGAGACCTGGGTAAGCCTGGAACAAGGAATGTTCCACATACCCCATAAAAAGACAAGCGTAGCTAGAACTCATGCGGGTATCCATTGCTACTCCTTTGATTTGGAGAAAGTGGGATGATTTAAAGAAGAAGTTGTTGAGAGATAGAATGTTTGATAGTCTATTGCCGGAATGCCGGCAGTTCCTGGTCATTGACAGCCCCCAGGATGGTGATAGACTGGGGATTTGGTGATGTTGATGTCATTGAATGTCAAGGGGTGATGGTTAGATTCTCCCTTGTTGGAGTTGGTTATTGCCTGGCACTTGAACGGTGCAAATGTTGCTAGTCACTTGTTAGCCCAAGCCTGGATATTGTCTAGGTTTTGCTGTACAGATATAAACTGCTTCAGTGCCTGAGGAATTGCAAATAATACAGAACATTGTGCAATCATGAGAAAAGCCCACTTCTGACCTTATGATGGAAGGAAGGTCATTAATGAAGCATCTGAAGATTGTTGGGCCTAGGATGCTATCTTGAAGAGCCCCAGCAGCAATCTCCTAGAGCTGAAATGATTGACCTCCAACCACCATAACCATCTTTCTTTGTACTAGGTATGATCCAAAGAGTGGGGAGTTTTCTCACTGATTCCCTTTGATTCCAATTCTGCTGGGCCTCCTTGATGTCACACTTGGTCAAGGGCAGTCACTCTACTTCAGCTCAGGAAGATGCCAATTTTAAATACACAAGGCAATGTCTCAAGCGTTGTTGCTTCAAGACAGTCTTAATGCTGAGGATGGGAACTTCTGTCAATCGGTGAAATAATAAAGCTTCCTCCTTGATTTTTTAGTTAATTGAATTCCATCCTTTCCCAATAGTTCTTTTCTCCAGAAACAAATCTACATGATCCTTGTACCTTGTTTTTAAACTCTCCTCATCATGGGGCCTCTGGTTGCTTGCAAAATAGTCAGCGTGCAGTGTCATTGTTTCCTGCACGTCCCAAATGTTTCTATAAATCTATATAGTTATGGATTCCTCCACTCACCACCATGCATGGAAACACTAAGTGAAAAACAGAAACAAGAGGAAGTGGCTTTTCCCAGGTAGAACCCAAAAATATTTCAAGCAATGTTTCAATTAATGCAGCATCTGACCCTGTCTGGGCTCAACAATATATCACACAAAACAGGCTTCATGTAGATATGTGGCTACGGATGATGATCATGGAAATAGATATTTGCACATCTGGGCTAACATCCTGAAGATCCAATCATAATAGAGGAAGAATAAAGGGAGACAAAGAGTAAGAAAGAAAACTAGCTAGAAATATAATAACAGATAGCAAAAGTTTTGGCTAGTATTTAAACAAGAAAAGAGGAACTAAAACAAGTGTTTGTCGTCTGGGGAATGAATAATGAAAGACGAGGAAATGGTGGAAGAAATGAAGACGTAGATCTATCTGTCCTCACTGTAGAAGACTCAGAAAACTTCACACAGTTATTTGAAATCAAGAGGTGGAAGGGAAGGAGGAACGTAAAACAATCGGCTTCACCATTTGACCGAGTGTGGCATCAAAAAGCCCTGGCGAAACTGGAATCAATGGGTATCAGGTGGCAAACTCTCTGCTGGTTGGAGTCATGATGTGGAGATGCCGGTGTTGGACTGGGGTAAACACAGTAAGAAGTCTCACAACACCAGGTTAAAGTCCAACAGGTTTATTTGGTATTTGGTTGGAGTCATACCAGGATAGTTGGGAACCTGTCTCGGGGGCAGGGGATTCATATGGTGTTCGTGGGAGTGGAAATGACTAGGGTTGGGAAGCATTTTCCGATCGGGGCCATTGTGATCTCCTGGACTCGTTTCGATCGCCTCAGGGGGTCGGAGAGGAATTTCCCAGATTTTTTTTTCCCCATATTGGCCCTGGGGTTTTTCACTCTGGGTTTTCGCCTCTCCCTGGAGATCACATGGTCTGGAATGGGGGGGTGGGGGTAAGTTAATAGGTTGTAATGAACAAAGCATCGTAGCTGTGAGGGACAGCTCGGTGGATAGGATATTGGTATGTAGATAGGCTGGAAAATTGGGTGGGGATCCTGGATTCAGGATTCAATCCTGGACCGGGGAGCGGCGCGGGCTTGGAGGGCCGAAGGGCCTGTTCCTGTGCTGTATTGTTCTTTGTTCTTTGTTCTTTGTACATAGGAAGATGGTTACAGTTGTGGAGGATCAGTCATCTCAGCTCCAGGATATCTCTGCAGGAGTTCCTTAGGGCAGTGTCCTCGGCCCAACAATCTTCAGCTGCTTCATCAATGACCTTCCGTCCATCATAAAGTCAGAAGTGGGGATATTCGCCGATGATTGCACAATGTTCAGCACCATTCGTGACTTCTCAGATACTGAAGTCCACGTTCAAATGCAATAAGATCTGGACAATATCCAGGCTTGGGCTGACAAGTGGCAAGTAACATTCGCGCCACAAAAATGCCAGGAAATGAGCATCACCAATAAGAGACACTCTAACCACCGCCCCTTGACATTTAATGGTTTAACCATCATTGAATGCTCCACTGTCAACACCCTTGGGGTTACCATTGACCAGAAGCTCAACTGGGCTCACCACATAAACACAGTGGCTACAAGAGCAGGTCAGAGGCTATGAACACTGTGGTGAGTAACTCAGCTTCTGACTCCCCAAAGCCTATTCACCATCAACACGGCACAAGTCAGGAATGCGATGGAATACTCCCCACTTGCCTGGATGGGTGCAACTCCAACAACACTCAAGAAGCTTGACATCATCCAGGACAAAGCAGCCTGTTTGATTGGCACGACATCTACAAACATCCACCCCCTCCACCACCAACGCCCAGTAGCAGTAGTGTATACTATCTTCAAGATGCACTGCAGCAATTCACCAAAGATCCTTAGACAGCATCTTCCAAACCCACAGCCACTCCCATCTGGGAGGACAAGGGCAGCAGATACAGGGGAACATCACCACATGCAAGTTCCCCTCCAAGCCACTCACCATCCCGACTTGGAAATATATCACCATTCCTTTGCAGTCATTGGGTCAAAATCCTGGAATTGCCTCCCTAACAGCATTGTGGGTCAACCCACAGCACATGGACTGCAGCGATTCAAGAAGGCAGCTCACCACCACCTTCTCAAGGGCAACCAGGGAAGGGGAATAAATGCTGGCCAGCCAGTGACACCCACATCCCCTGAACGAATAAAAAAAGAGGGGTAGGCCACGGTTGAGTGATGACAAGAGATATGTTAGTGAAACAAATGGATTTACTTGTGATCCTGCATAACCGAGTGACATTGGGGATAGCTTCATGCGGTTGTTTTAGATTACTGAAGTTTCAGCTGCTTGTCAAAATAAAAACAGACATAACACTCTGTGGCAGCACGGTGGCACAGTGGTTAGTAGCGCTGCCTCACAGCGCCAGGGATCTGGGTTCAATTCGGGCCTTGGGTGTCTGTCGGTATGGAGTTTGCACATTCTAGTGGTGGGGGAATTAGCTGAGGTAAATGTGCAGGGTTAATGAGATGGGGGGGTTTGGGCCTAGATGGGATGCTGTTCTGGGAGAGTCAGTGTAGGCTGAATGGCTGCCTCCTTTTGCACTGTAGGGATTCTATGATTCTGTGATTCATCTCCTTTCATGTTGGCGATACAATTGTGAAGTTGATATTGTGGAATTGGCTTGTTTATTTACCTTCTGCTGACAAATGTT
This sequence comes from Mustelus asterias, assembly GCF_964213995.1. Taxonomy (NCBI): domain Eukaryota; kingdom Metazoa; phylum Chordata; class Chondrichthyes; order Carcharhiniformes; family Triakidae; genus Mustelus; species Mustelus asterias. The sequence goes on along the minus strand of NC_135801.1, from coordinate 143,973,527 downwards.
TTCAAAAGGCAGGATGCATGCCGTCACCAAAGGGTTGAGTGACTAAAAACATCGTGAGCAAATTTCTGAACACGGGAAATGTTTCTCGCACTGAATCTTTGTGTTGGCACGGACACGGCGTGCAAAGATAACGGCTACCCTCAATGCAGACTGAACTTGTCAGTTTCAGTGAGAACGGCAGTCGGGCAATCATAAACCAATCGGCCAAAATGACTACAAAAATAAAGGGGAAAGCTAATAGACATTAGATAGGTAACACTGAATGAGAGGGAGTTTGTTTTTGCTGCTTAATATGAAGCGAAGTCAGTTTCAATCCCATTGACTCTGTCTACACTTCCCGCTGCCTCGGAAAAGCAGCCAGCATAACCAAGGACCCCATGCACCCCAGACATCCTGGGCGGAATTGTACCGGCACGTCCGCCTGAGGTTCGTACGATCCCTTCTGAGGCCGATGGAGAAGGCCATTCTCCGAACCTCACCCACCACTGGAGTCGGGGCAGGCGTGGCGGTAAAATTCCGGCCTCTCCTACCATCTTCCATCAGGAAAAAGATACAAAAGTCTGAGGACACGTACCAACCGACTCAAGAACAGCTTCTTCCCTGCTGCCATCAGACGTTTGAACGGACCTACATCAAATTAAATTGATCTTTCTCTACATCCTAGCTATGTACTAATGTATATATCTCAGAGGGTCATTAGTCTGCGGAATTTTCTCCCCCAGAGAAAAATAGAGGCAGGATCATTGAGTGGTTGAATATGTGAGTTAGATATCTGAGTTGGATAGAGCGTAGAATCCCTACAGTGCAGAAGGAAGTCATTCAGCCCATCAAGTCTGCACTGACTCTCCGAGAGCATTCTAGCTTATCCCCGTAACCCCACATATTTACTCCTCCAAATCCCCCTAACCTACACATCTTTAACACTAAGGAGCAATATATCATGGCCAATCCACTTAACCTGCACATCTTTGGATTGTGGGAGGAAACCGAAGCACCTGGAGGAATCCCGCGCAGACACGAGGAGAACATATACACTCCACACAGTCATCCAAGGCTGGAATTGAACCTAGGTCCCTGTTGTCGTGAGGCAGCAATGCTAACCACTGTGCCACCATGCCACCCACTGGGATACTGGGAGTATAATGCGAGGCAGGGCACATACCCCAATTTTGTCATGGGAAATATATTTGTCACTCACTTTAAATGTACAAAATGGATAATGAGGGCAAGGCTGGTTGAATTACTGTTTTGATGGGGAATTTCTCATTTTGGGCTCATTTTGTCTTTTTGGTGAATATCGAAGCCAAGTGCTCCTACTGCTACCCTGGCTAGAATAATCCAACTCAACATGAATCAGGGCTGAAAATAACAAGTGCTGCAAACTCTCAGCAGGCCTGGCAGAACCTGTGGAGAAGAAACAGAGTTAAGGTTTCAAGTCCAATATGACTCTTCTTCAGAACTGAAGAGACATGTGTTGGGCTTTATGCTGCTGAACAAGGGGAAGGGGTGTGTGGTGGAACGAAAGGGAAGGTCAAGGATAGCTTAGAGGGTGGCGGGGGAGGCTAAATTGCAAAGATCTTACTGAACACAAGGCAAAGGGAGTAGTTGTATTAATAGCAGAATAAAGGTCAGCTCTGTCTGAAAGCAACAACATGAAACCAAGATACAAACTTGGAGAGAGAGGAAAATCGAAATGGAGGAGAAAGTTCATGGTCTGAAGTTGTTAAACTCAATGTTGAGTCCAGTAGGCTGTAAAGTGCCCAATTAGAGGATAAGATGCTGTACCTCCAGTTTGTGTCGGGCTTCAGTAGAACATTGCAACAGGCCAAGAACAGAAATGTAAGCATGCGAACTGAAATGGCAGAGACCAGAAGATTGGGGTCATGGTTGCGGACTGAGCCAAGGCGTTCCTCAAAGTGGCCACCCAGTCTGTGTTTGGTCTCCCCAGTGAAGAGGAGACTGCATTGTGAGCAGTGATTACGATAGACTAAATTGATGGAAATACCTTTATAATCCAAGATTCCTGCATTAAGAGCTGGATTTTACAGGCACCCATCAGGGCGTATTTTCATGATGGCACGGTAGTTAGCATTACTGTCTCATAGCTCCAGGGACCCGTGTTTGATTTCTGGCTTGGGTCACTGCCTGTGTGGAGTTTGCACATTCCTCCAATGTCTGCATGGGTTTCTTCTGGGTGCTCCAGTTTCCTTCCAGTGCAGGTTGGTCATGGTAAATTGCCCTTTAGCACCCAGAGATGTGTAGGTCAGGATAAGTGGCCTCACTGGGTTGCGCCATTCGTGTCCAAAGATGGTTGGTAAATGCATGGGGTTAAAGGGATAGGGTGAGGGTTGGGCCTAGATCCTCTTTCGGAGAGTTGGTGCAGATTCGATGGGCCGAACGACACTGTAGGAATTCAAAAATATGAGGAGTGTCCAACCCACCAGCTTCCCACCCATCCCTGAGCTGTCCCCATAATACATTAGGTGGCAGGTACTGGTATCAGCAGCCTCCCATTTTATTTCAACAATTAATTAAAGATCAATTGAGCTAGCTACCAAACCAATTGACTGGGATTTCACACTGTCCACAGCATAAGAGCAGGTGGGCAGGAATGGGCGGTACATTTCTTGAGGCCAGGTTAAAAAAGGACAGGAAGGAAGGGGGTGGGCACATCATTCAGGGAGTAGCCTGTGTGCATCGGGGGCAATCCTCCAAGGTGTCAAACTCCTCTTTACTCCTTGCCATCAGTCCTCCAAGACCCAAGGCCCCAAACATCCTCTTTCCTCAAATAAACCGCTGTTCATTCATCGAAAGTAAGGTTTATTTATTATTGTCACAAGTAGGCTTACGTTAACGCTGCAATGAAGTTACTGTGAAAATCCCCTAGTCACCACACTCCTGTTCGAGGACACTGAGGGAGAATTTAGCATGGCCAATGCACCTAACCAGCACATCTTTTGGACTGTGGGAGGAAACTGGAGCACCCGGAGAAAACCCACGCAAGGAGAACGTGCAAACTCCACAAAGTGACCCAAGCCGGGAATTGAACCTGGGTCCCTGGCGCTGTGAGGCAGCTGTCTTGCTGGTCGTCAATTCCTCATTCCTTTTACACCATCCAGAACACTTTGCAGGTGTTTTTTTTGCAATGTGAGAGGCCGTTGGAAATTGATGACACTTGAGATTAGAAACCTGTTTCTTTGCATAAGTGAGAGGCCTTTGGTCAGACTGCTTGTTCTCTGCTTTGAAGATCATTTTATTAACTTTGATATGCATTTCCCAGCTGGCAGCCTTCAGAGCAGCATGGAAGCTGCTTTTCCTTCCACCCCTGATGAGGAACAAGAGAAACAGCAGGAGCAGGAACAGCTAGAGGAGTAGCAGCAACAAGAGCAGCGGCTCCAGGAAGAGGAGGTACAGGAGCAGCAGGATGTGGTGAACCATCGTTGGTTCCCACTGGATAGTGCTGAGCCAGGGGCTGGCCAGGACTACAAGGATGTACATATGTTACTGTTGGATTGTGCTATTGTTGCTGTTGGGTTAGGGTGGGGTTGTTACACCTTTGTATGATAGTGTTGTGGGACATCCCAGTCGGGCTCCGCCTCCTGGGAGAGGTATAAGAGTCCCTGCTCTGGCCGGGACCCCTTCAGTCTAGGCAGGAGTAACGGCAGGAGTAACGGCAGGAGGAGGAGGAGAAACAGAGGCAGAAGGAGAAGGAGGAGGTGGCACGGAGGCAGGAGGAGGAGCAGGAGGTAGAACAGAGGCAGGAGGAGGAAGAGGAGATGAAACGGAGGCTGGAGGAGGATCAGAAGGTGGAACAGAGGCAGGAGGAGGAAGAGGAGATGAAACGGAGGCTGGAGGAGGATCAGAAGGTGGAACAGAGGCAGGAGGAGAAGGAGGAGGTGGCACGGAGGCAGGAGGAGGAAGAGGAGATGAAACGGAGGCTGGAGGAGGATCAGAAGGTGGAACAGAGGCAGGAGGAGAAGGAGGAGGTGGCACGGAGGCAGGAGGAGGAAGAGGAGATGAAACGGAGGCTGGAGGAGGATCAGAAGGTGGAACAGAGGCAGGAGGAGAAGGAGGAGGTGGCACGGAGGCAGGAGGAGGAAGAGGAGATGAAACGGAGGCTGGAGGAGGATCAGAAGGTGGAACGGAGGCAGGAGGAGAAGGAGGAGGTGGCACGGAGGCAGGAGGAGGAAGAGGAGATGAAACGGAGGCTGGAGGAGGATCAGAAGGTGGAACGGAGGCAGGAGGAGAAGGAGAAGGTGAAACAGAGGCAGGAGCAGGAGGTGGAATGGAGGCTGGAGGAGGAGCAGCAGGAACAGCAGCAGCCTCATACTTATCAGGATTAAATTCCATCTGCCATTTTACTAGCTGATCAACATCAGTCTACAGCCTAAGACTATCCTCCTCACTATCAACAACATCACCAATTTTCGTGTCAACTGCAAACTTACTAATTATACCTTCTACATTCACAACCAAGCTGTTTGTGTGCTTAACAAACAACAAGGGTCCCAGCACTGATCGCTGTGGTACACCACGAGTCACACGCTTCCAATCTCAGAAGCAATCATAGAGTTATAGAGGTTTACAGCATGGAAACAGGATCTTCGGCCCAACTTGTCCATGTTGCCCTTTTTTTAAACCCTTAAGCTAGTCCCAATTACCCGCATTTGGCCCATATCCCTCGATACCCATCTTACCCAAGTAACTGTCTAAACGCTTTTTAATAGACAAAATTGTACCCGTCTCTACTACTACCTCTGGCAGCTTGTTCCAGACACTCACCACCCTGTGTATGAAAAACTTGCCCCTCTGGACACTTTTGTATCTCTCCCCTCACACCTTAAACCTATGCCCCCTAGTTTTAGACTCCCCTACCTTTGGGAAAATATATTGACTACTTTGTCTATGCTCCTCTGATGCGCGATTAATTCACTCGGGAGGCTGGATCGTACCCGGGAAATAAAGGCTTTTATTAGTAACAAGAATGGAGCATACTGCTTAACAATCCAATCCCAGACTAAAGGGTCACTAGGCAGTGCAGTGACCTTTATACTCCTACAGGTAGGCGGAGCCAACCGGAGTGTACCACAGAACAATACCAACAGGTAGAACACCCCAACCCTAACCCCAACAGTAACAACAGTAACATATGTACAAGTACCCATAGTGCTAACCATCTATGGTTCAGTACCCATAGTGGTAACCATCTATGGTTCACCACATTCACTCCTCCTTTAAAAACAAAGGCCGGTGGGGCAAAAAAATAGTACGAACTGTCCATATATTCACAAGTTCAGTCGTATCGGAGGGCCGCACCGTCTCTGCGACCTCCTCAACACTGGCGGTAGCGCCGGTTCTGGTGACCGTGATGACCCTCTCTCCAAGGCGGTGTCCAGAGACTCCTCCAGTTCCTCACGGACGGGTGGACCACGAGGTGACGACAATCTCCTGGACTCAGGAACGCCCCGAGGTGGCGACAATCTCCTGGACTCAGGCAAGCTGTACACGGGGGTAAGAGGATTAAGTGGTGGTCCCGATACTGCCCGCGCCATGTCAGGAGGGGAGATAAAGGGCAAGGGGTCCCTAACCAGGGGTGCGGGAGCGACGGGGTTTCTAGGTCCCCTGCAGGCGCCAGATCTCGAATAGAGACCGTGTCCTCTCGCCCGTCAGGATATGCTACATAGGCATATTGAGGGTTGGCGTGGAGGAGATGGACCTGTTCAACCAAAGGGTCGGACTTGCGGGTCCTAACATGCCGCCGCAGGAGGACAGGTCCTGAGTACGTCAACCAAGACGGCAGTGAGGTCCCAGAGGAAGACTTCCTAGGGAAGGTAAACATCCGCTCATGTGGGGTAGCGTTGGTTGCCGTACACAGGAGGGACCGGATTGAATGGAGCGCATCAGAAAGTACCTCTTGCCAACGGGAGACTGGAAGACCCTTAGACCTCAACGCCAGTAAGACAGCCTTCCAGACTGTAGCGTTTTCTCTTTCGACCTGCCCGTTACCCCTGGGGTTGTAACTCGTAGTCCTACTTGAGGCAATCCCTTTTGAGAGCAGGTATTGCCTCAAGTCATCACTCATAAACGATGGACCCCTATCACTGTGGATATAACTGGGGTAACCAAACAGGGTGAAAAGATCCCGTAACGCTTTGATGACCGTGGCAGCGGTCATGTCTGAACAGGGAATGGCAAAAGGGAATCGGGAGTAATCGTCAACCACGTTGAGGAAGTACACATTCCGACCTGTCGAAGGAAGGGGGCCCATGAAATCAACACTCAGTCTTTCAAAAGGGCGAGTGGCTTTAATGAGGTGTGCCCTGTCAAGTCGGTAGAAGTGCGGCTTGCATTCAGCACATACCTGGCAGCTTCGAGTTATCGACCTGACATCCTCTATGGAGTAGGGTAGATTCCGGGCCTTTACAAAATGGAAGAGCCGAGTGATCCCCGGATGGCAGAGATCATTGTGGAGGGCCTGTAGCCAGTCCTCATGCACACTGGCACATGGTCCACGCGACAGGGCATCTGAGGGCTCATTGAGCTTCCCCGGACGGTACATGATATCATAGTTGTAGGTGGAGAGTTCGATTCTCCACCTCAAGATTTTATCATTTTTGATCTTACCCCTTAACGTGTTGTTGAACGTGAACGCCACGGACCGCTGGTCCGTGAGCAGGGTGAATCGTTTTCCAGCCAAGTAATGGCGCCAATGCCGGACGGCCTCCACAATGGCCTGAGCCTCTTTTTCCACAGCGGAGTGCCGAATTTCAGGGCCTTGGAGGGTGCGAGAGAAAAAGGCGACGGGCCTGCCCGCCTGGTTAAGTGTGGCGGCCAGGGCGAAATCAGATGCATCACTCTCCACCTGGAAGGGGATGGACTCATCGACAGCGTGCATCGTGGCTTTTGCGATGTCAGCTTTTATCCCTTCAAAGGCTAAGCAAGCTTCTGCTGCCAGGGGAAAAGAGGTAGACCTTGTGAGCGGACGGGCTTTGTCCGCATAATTGGGAACCCACTGTGCGTAATACGAGAAGAAGCCTCAGCATCTTCTCAGTGCTTTGATGCTAGTGGGTAGGGGAAGTTCAAGGAGGGGACGCATACGGGTCTGGATCAGGGCCAAGGACCCCGTTTTCCACCACGTATCCGAGAATTGCTAGGCGGCGCTTGCTGAATACACACTTCTTCCTGTTATAGGTCAGATTCAGGCGAGACGCAGTGCGTAAAAACTTTAGGAGGTTGGCATCGTGGTCCTGCTGGTCATGGCCGCAGCTAGTGACGTTGTCCAGGTACGGGAAGGTAGCCCATAGCCCGTTTTGGTCTACCATTCGGTCCATTGCATGCTGGAAGACCGAGACCCCATTCGTGACGCCAAAGGGGACCCTTAAGAAGTGGTAGAGATGACCATCCGCCTCAAAGGCCGTATATTTTCGGTCCTCTGGGCGAATGGGGAACTGGTGATAGGCTGACTTCAAGTCGATGGTGGAGAACACCCGGTACTGCGCAATCTGGTTGACCATGTCAGATATGCGTGGGAGAGGGTACGCGTCCAGCTGCGTGTACCTATTAATGGTCTGACTATAGTCTATGACCATCCGGGGCTTGTCTCCAGTTTTAACCACCACGACTTGTGCTCTCCATGGGCTAGTGCTAGGTTGAATGATCCCTTCCCTGAGGAGCCGCTGAACCTCAGATCGAATAAAGATCCGATCCTCAGTGCTGTAACGCCTGCTCTTAGTTGCGATGGGCTTGCAGCCTGGCACGAGATTCTCAAATAAAGATGGCGGGGTGATTCTGAGTGTCGAGAGACTGCACGTGGAGCGCGCTGGGCAATTTGGAGGCTGCCGTTCGCCCACTGAAAGTGGAGGGAGTGGCCCATCGTACTGCAGGGTCACGCTCCTCAGGTGGACCATTAGGTCTAGTCCCAGGAGTATCGGAGCGCAAAGGTGCGGTAACATGAGGAGCCTGAAGTTCTCATAAACTGTGCCCCGCACCGTTAGATTTACCACGCAGCTCCCAAGAACGGTAACAGATCGGGACCTCGACGCCATAGAAATTGTCTGTCTGACAGTCTGTACTCGGAGACCGCACCGTTTCACGGTGTCAGGATGAATGAAACTCTCCATGCTCCCGCTGTCAAACAGTATCAGGCATCCATTTACCTCTATGTCCATCATGGACTTGTCGAGTCTGTGAGGCTTGGCCTGGTCCAGGATGATTGACGCCACCGTTGAATCTTGAGTGCAACTGCAGGCAGCTGAGATGGTCAATGATGATGACCCCTGCTGGTCATCTGCGGTCGGTGTCGACCAAAATGGCTGCACCCATGGATCGCACGTGGTCGATGGCGTTGAAAGTGGCGGCACTCGCAGGTCGCACGTGTCTTGCATCGTCATCCTCAGGAATGGCAGCGCTCGTGAATCGCACGTGGTGGAAGACCTCGACGAAGCCGGAGACGAGGAGACAGATCCTGGAGAGTCACACGCCGCACTGCTTGGCTTCGAAGGTGGTTTAGCTCGGCACACTTTAGCATAGTGCCCTTTCTTCCCACACGCGGAGCAAAATACCGTTCTGGCCAGACATCGCTGACGAGGGTGCATTGCCAATCCACAGAAATAGCACCGCGGGCCACCTGGAGCTGCCGCCGCCGTCAGGTCCGAGGTTGAAAGCACGATCGCGCAGTTCCTAGGAGCCGCTGGGTAGAGTTGAATCGGTGCCACGATGTTCCCACGTGGTCGGTGGGGTAAGTTCCAAGTCTTCTGGAGGCCGTTTCCATCGCATCAGCCAATTCCACCGTCTTAGCTAGGTCTAAGTTACCTTGCTCTAGCAGCCGCAGGCGAATATAGGATGAGCCGATTCCCGCCACGAACGCATCTCGGATCAAATCGTTAGTATACTGGGTCGCCGACACTGGCTTGCAATTGCAGGCTCTGGCTAGCTGCTGAAGTTCGCTCAGGTACTGTGCCGTCATTTCGCCGGGCTGCCGCTGTCGAGTGGCGAGTCGGTGCCGAGCATGAATCTCGTTTGGCGGTTTGTTGTACAGTTTCTTAAGTAGTTCGATGGCCCCTTTGTAGTCTTGGGCATCGCGGATTGTTGCATACACAGTGTCGCTTACCCTTGCGTGGAGGACCCGCAATCTATCGGCGTCGTTTTGAATGGCTGTTGAGGCGTCGATATAATCTTGGAAACACTTCAACCAATGGTCGAAAGTGTTCGACGCTCCAGCTGCACGCGGATCTAAGGTAAGCCGATCGGGTTTTAACATTTGCTCCATGGTTTTTTTTTTCAACCAAAAATTGTTACTAATAAAATTGATGCGCGATTAAATCACTCGGGAGGCTGGATCGTACCCAGGAAATAAAGGCTTTTATTAGTTACAAGAATGGAGCACACTGCAGAACAATACAATCCCAGACTAAAGGGTCACCAGGCAGTGCAGTGACCTTTATACTCCTACAGGTAGGCGGAGCCAACCGGAGTGTACCACAGAACAATACCAACAGGTAGAACACCCCAACCCTAACCCCAACAGTAACAACAGTAACATATGTACAAGTACCCATAGTGCTAACCATCTATTGTTCAGTACCCATAGTGGTAACCATCTATGGTTCACCACACCCTCATTATTTGATAGACCTCTATAAGATCACCCTTCAGCTTTCTACGCTCCAGTGAAAAAAGTCCCAGTCTATCAAGCCTCTCCTATAACTCAAACCATCAAGTCCCGGTAGCATCCTAGTAAATCTCTTCTGCACTCTTTCTAGTTTAATAATATCCTTTCTATAATAGGGTGACCAGAACTGTACACAGTATTCCAAGTGTGGCCTCACCAATACCTTGTACAACTTCAACAAGACATCCCAACTCCTGTATTCAATGTTCTGACCAATGAAACCAAGTATGCCGAATGCCTTTTTCACCATTCTGTCCACCTGTGACTCCACTTTCAAGGATCTATGAACCTGTACCCCGAGATCTCTTTGTTCTGGAACTCTCCCCAATCCTTCATCATCACCCTTTGCCTAGTATGAGGGGAATTTCATTGCGGTGTTAATGTAAGCCTTACTTGTGACTAATAAATAAACTTTACTTATTACCAATAGCTTGGTAAAGCTCCTGCTCTGCCCAAGACTGCAAGAAACTACCAAAGGTCGTGAATGTAGCCCAAGCAATCACACAAACCATCCTCCCATCCATTGACTCTGTCTACACTTCCCGCTGCCTCATAGAATCATTGAATCTTACAGTGCAGAAGGAGGCCATTCGGCCCATCAAGTCTGTACCGACCACATTGCCACCCAGGTCCTATCACTATTGTCATTGACTTCAGGAAGCGTAGAGGAGAACATGCCCCTGTCTACATCAATGGGGACAAAGTAGAAAGGGTCGAGAGCTTCAAGTTTTTAGGTGTCCAGATCATCAACAACCTATCCTGATCCCCCCATGCCGACAGTATAGTTAAGAAAGCCCACCAATGCCTCTACTTTCTCAAAAGACTGAAGAAATCTGGCATGTCAGCTGTGACTCTCACCAACGTTTACAGATGCACCATAGAAAACATTCTTTCTGGTTGTATCACAGCTTGGTATGGCTCCTGCTCTGTCCAAGAACACAAGAAACTACAAAATGTTGTGAATGTAACCCAATCCATCACACAAACCAGCCTCCCAACCATTGACTCTGTCTACACTTCCCGCTGCCTCAGCAAAACAGCCAGCATAATTAAGAACCCCATGCATTTGGGACATTCTCTCTTCTACCTTCTTCCATCGGCAAAAAGTCTGACGTCACATATCAACTAACTCAAGAACAGCTTCTTCCTTGCTGCTGTCAGACTTTTGAATGGACCTACCTTGCACTAAGTTGATTTTTCTCTACACTCTAGCTAAGACTGTAACACTACATTCTGCACTCTCTCATTTCCTTTTCTATGAATGGTATGCTTTGTCTGTATAGCGTGCAAGAAACAATACTTTTAACTGTATCCTAATACATGTGACAATGATAAATCAAATATTACCAATTTGCCAAATTGCCTTGGATCCCCTGGGCTTTAATCTTTTTGACCAGCCTTCCATGTGGGACCTTGTCAAAGGCCTTACTGAAGTCCATGTCAACCACATCAACTGTGCTACCCTCATCAATATATTTTCTTACCTTTTCACAAACTCAATTAAATTAGTTAAGACAAGATCTCCCACGAACAAATCCATGTTGACTATCCCTGATCAAACCTTGCCTTTCCAAGTGTTGATTAATCCTGTCCCTTAGGTTTTTTTCCAATAATTTCCCTACCACTGACATTAGACTAACTGGACTGTAATTACCTGACTTATCCCTGCTGCCCTTCTTGAATAAAGATGCCACATTAGCTATCCCCCAGTCATCTGGCACTTCACCTGTGAGAAGTCTCACAACACCTTACTGTCTTACTGTGTTCACCCCAGTCCAACGCCGGCATCTCCACATCATGACTTCACCTGTGGCCAGCACAGATCTATATATCTCTGTCAGGGCCCCTGCAACGTCCTCCCTTGTCTCCCATAACAGCCTGGGATTCATCTGATCAGGCACTGGGGATTTATGCAACTTTATGCCCACTGAAACATTTAATACCTGCTCCTTATTAATCTTAACATGCCCTGGAACTTCACCGTCCCAAATCGCCATCTACAATGTCTTTCTCCTTCGTGAATATAGATGAAAAATATTAATTTAAGACCTCACCCACGTCCTCTGCCTCCAAGCACAGATTGCCCCTAATGGGCAATCCCTGATCATCCACTCACTCTTAATATGCTTATAAAATGCCTTGGGTTTTTCCTTAATCTTATCTGCCAATGATATTTTGTGGTCCCTCTTTGCCCTCCTTTGAACTGAAGAACATCAACCTGGTAGGATAGCCTTACCCTCTTTGAAAAGATCCAAAAATGGCTTGTGGTTAGGAATGATGGTAAAGTGTCTACCGTGTAAGTACTGGTAGAATTTCTTGATGCCAAAGACTATTGACAGTCCTTCCTTCTTGATTTGTGAGCCATCCTTTTTTGGTCTCAGAGGTTTTCTTGACACATATCCTATTGGCCTTTCAGAGCCATTATCCATCTCATGGGACAACACCACACCAATGCCATATGAAGAGATGTGGTAAGTCAATATCACTCTTTTAGCAGGGTTGAAGTGTACTAACAGGTTTGAGGAATGCAGTAATTACTTCTCTCTGAAGAAAGATTTCTGCTGCAGAGCCTTCCAAGACCAAAGTTGATGTTTCTTTAGCAGAATATGCAAGAGGGGGCAGTACAGTTGATAAGTTGGGTAAAAAACGTATCCATTGTAGATTTCCAGCCTGTAAAAGGATTTGAGTTCCTTTGTGTTTGTGAGTGAAGTCGCCTTCTTTATCGACTTGACCTTGTCCTCCATAGGGTGTAATCCTTATATGTCCACATGGTATCCCAGATAGGTCATGTCAGTGGCCTGAAAGGTACACTTTTCTTTCTCGAGATGAACCTCAGCTTCCTGAAATCTCTTTAACACTTCTTCTAAGTTTGCTAAATGCTCAGCCTTTGTCAATTCAGTTATAAGGACTGTAACGAAGTATATTTCCACCCTGTAACAGACTATTCATCACCCTTTGACATATTGTACATACCGAAGAAACACCGAAAGGCATTCGCATGTACTCAAATAAACTTTTTTGTGTGTATTTTGTGAAATGCCCACGGAAAGTGTCACTTAATTTGAGTTGCTGGTACACATGACACATATCCAGCTTTGTGTAAGTTTGACCTCCTACCTGTCTTGCATACAAATCTTCAATTCTCGGGATTGGATATTTATCCAGCTTGGTGGCCTAATTAACTGTTATCTTATAATTACCACACAAGTCCCGCTGCTTTCAATGGAATTTCTCATTGGCTCCACCCACACTGCCAGGAAACCTGTGGCAGGGGATGTGCTATCGGCTGGACCAGACGAAACAAAGATTCTGCCGGTGTGCAGAGCCAGAAAGTTCCAGCCAGGATTATACCACAGTAACAATAGTAAAATGGCAGAAATATTTTAAAATTATTTCACTTTTGTATATCACAGGTAGACATGACCTTAAATGATGAGATGAGATAAATGCATTTGAAATTTTAAAAGGGATACATTGGATAAACTAAACAAAGAGCATAAGACCTCTGGTCCAGATGGATTGGGGAGAATTTTCCAGTTCCGCCCGCCACGGGAATCGTAGCGGGCGAGAGGTGGAAAGTGGACCATGGAAAGGTCCGCCGACCTCAGGCAAGCACGGCCAGAAGGTACCACCCAACATATCAACTACATCATATGGACCACGGCACACATCCCATGAATGAATTTTTAAAAACGTATTTTAAGAGAATCTTGGGAGGAGATAGCAGAGGCATTACTATTCATATTTAATAATGTGTTGGAAAAAGATGTAGAAACCGAGGACTGACAAATAGCTAATGTAATTCCTGTATTTAAGAAGGACATTCACCCCGGACATTCTCTCTTCCACCTTCTTCCATCGGGAAAAAGATACAAAGTCTCAGGACACGTACCAACTGACTCAAAAACAACTTCTTCCCTGCTGCTTTCAGACTTTTGAATGGACCTACCTTGCATGCATTAAGTTGATCATTGCCCCTAGCTATGACTGTAACACTACATTCTGCACTCTCTCAGTTCCTTCTCTACGAACAGTATGCTTTGTCGGTACAGCACACAAGAAACAATACTTTTCACTGTATGCTAATACATGTGACAATAATAAATCAAATCAAATCGGAGGTTAGAACACGTTCAGGAAATTATAAGCCAGTCGGCTAAACATCAGTGATAGGGAAAAATAATAAAATAATTTCTAAAGGAGAAAATAGAAGAACCTCTAGAAATAACAATTTCTAAAAGGAAGGTCTTGCTTGGTCAATATTGTCGAATTTTTGAGGAGTTAACAGAGAGAGTAGATAAAGGTACTGCAGTAGATGTAATTTATCTGGATTTTCAAAATGTTTTTGGAAGGTGCCCTCTGATAGATTAATGAATAACATCAAAGAATGTGGAGTTAGGGGACAAGCGACAGAATGGTGTTAGAATTCAGGTCAGAAACTCCAAAGTGTTTAATGATGTCTGCCTGGGTGGCACGGTGGCACAGTGGTTAGCACTGCTGCCTCACAGCACCAGGGACCTGGGTTCGGTTCCCGGCTTGGGTCACTGTCTGGGTGGTGTCTGCACATTCTCCCTGTGTCTGCGTGGGTTTTCTCCAGGTGCTCTTGTTTCCCCCCACAGTCCAAAGATGTGCGGGTTAGGTTGATTGGCCATGGTAAATTGTTCATCGTGTCAGGGGAATTGGCAGGGTGGATACATGGGGTTGTGGGAGTTGGGCCTGGATGGGATTGTGGTGGGTACAGACTCAATGGGCCAAATGGCCTCCTTCTGCACTGTAGGGATTCAATGATTCTCTGATAATTTTTGCACTTTGAATTTGAATCGGGTGAGCATGAGATATTTCACTTCAGGTATAGTGAAGGGAGCTTTTATCAAACAAAGTTTATTTAAGAATACAGCTAACATGTAGCAACAACTTTTACCAATTACAAACATCCCAGCCTCCTACCCTAACCCCAAAGAACAGTAACCTATGGACTAGTTTAACAACTTCAGAGTGCTTGCAGTGGAAATGTTGTATTTGATCGCCATTACAAAAAATCATTTTGCAGGCAGGGGGCTTGTAAAATTCTGAGGGTCTTACCGCCACCTACTGCCTTCCCTCAACCGAAAGCAATTATATGTGGCAGGTTGGGCGGGGGGAGGGGGCGGTGGATGGGTGGACAGGACGGGGGATGGGGTACCGGTGGCAGGGGCAGGTGAGGCCTATAATAGCCTGCTACTCTTACCCCAATTGAAGTTCTTAAAGTGGGCAATTAATGACCAGTTATAAACTGCTTCTTGTCTGGCCACAAGTTATAGGCTGGCAGGAGGAGATCAGGAATGGCCAGTGGAAATCCCAGCAAGTTACTTGGCTTGGATGTTAGCCAGGGTGGTGGAGTTGCCAGTGGGGGTGATGGCAGTGGTGTACTTCCTTCACCTCGCCCTTCCTGAGTGAGGAATCCTTTGCACCCAGCCCCCACTCCTGTCTCAACGCTCCTGGGGCCTTCGGTCCTGGCCTCACTGAGAGACCACCCTGCATCCTGGACTCCTGGCATTTATTCAGTGGAATTCAGTGTAGTTTATTCCCAGCAATAGCCAACTCTCCCAGTGGTGCAGCTTGGATTAG
This sequence comes from Mustelus asterias, assembly GCF_964213995.1. Taxonomy (NCBI): domain Eukaryota; kingdom Metazoa; phylum Chordata; class Chondrichthyes; order Carcharhiniformes; family Triakidae; genus Mustelus; species Mustelus asterias. Next base: position 143,958,250 of record NC_135801.1, on the reverse strand, counting down.
AGAGATGCTGATCATTCACTTGGCCAGTGTCGTGTTTTTATAATGATATAAAGGCACCAACCATTCATATGGAATGCTGTAAACACATTGAGCGGGATATGCAGCCTCGCTCGAGGGAGGCTGGAAATTCCTGCCCGAGGTCAACGGACATTTCCGTTGTCCGCCATTTGCCCGCTCCGATTCTGGGTGAGGCGGTAGAATTCTGATGATTGTGTGTTCATTTAAACTCAGCACATGAGAACAGATGCAGATAGAAAGCATGAAGACATTAGCAGCAGAGATGTGTTTGCTGTGTTCTGCTCACAGGCCAAAATAAGACTGATACTGGATCACATGATGGGCATGCTGCTGTCCCTTAAAGGTGTATTACATCGGCCAGCAGCTCTTTGAGGTACAATATCCTTCCCAGGTGGAGATGGAAGGCCTGACTTCAGCCAATGAACTGCTCCGTAGAGTGTTAACTGGCTGCGGGACAGCAATCAGGAGGGTGTTCATTCCCCACGAAGGTTGAGCACTGCGGGGAAGGATAGCAATAGGATGGGCATCGAGAAAAGGGAGGTGTGAGCTGACACTTCCTCAGGGGGACAGCCGCTGCATTTCTGCCACAGTATATTCCATTTGCTAGGTCCTTATGCACTCACTTGATCAATCTGTATCTCTTTTCAGTCTCCTTATGTCCACTTCACATCTTACTATCCTACCCAGCAACAATACTGCCGAACTAACTTGATTGAATTTTTGAGGAGATTACAGGGAAGAGGGTAGCACATTTGATGTAGCCTACATGGATTCTAACAAAGCTTTTGGCAAGTTTCCATGGCCAGAATTTTTACGTGCAAAATTAATGCACACACATGACCTGGGAGCATGTGAATTTGCATGGGTGCGTGTAAGATAATGGAAATTATCCATTTTGGCAGGAAAAATTTAAAAAAAACTTACCTAAATGATGAGAGATTGCAGTATTTTGAAATGCAGAAGGATCTGGCTGCACTTGCAGATGAATCAGGAAAAATGAATATACAAGTACAGCAAGTAATTAGGGAGACTAATAGAATATTATCATTTATTGAGAGGGAAATTGAATGCAAAAGTATGGAGATTATGTTTCATTTGTGCAGGGCACTAGTGAAACCATATCCCATCTCCTTATTTAAGAAAGGATGTAAATGCATTGAAAGCAGTTCAGAGAAGGTTTACAAAACAAATAACTGCATTTGGTGGGATTTTTATTCATTCATGGGATGTAGACTTCACTGGCTAGGCCAGCATTTATTACCCATTGCTAATTGACCTTGAGAAGGTGGAGGTGATCTGCCTCCTTGAACTGCTGCAATCCATGTGGTGCAGGTACTCCCACAGGAGGGAGTTCCAGGATTATGATACAGTGACAGTGAAGGAATAGCAATATATTTTGAAGTCAGGATGGTGAGTTGCTTGGAGGAGAACTTCCAGGCAGTGGTGTTTCCATGTATCTGCTGTTCTTGTCCTTCTAGATGGTCGTGGGCATGGGTTTGGAAGATGCTGTCAAAAGCCCTTGGTGAATTCCTACAGTGAATCTTGTAGAAGGTACACACTGCTGCTACTGTATGATGGTGGTGGAGAGAATGAATATTTGTGGATGGGGTGCCAATCAAACGAGTTACTTTGTCCTGGATGGTTTCGACTCAATCAAATGCTGCCTTGAACAAGGGCTGTCACTCAATATACAAATTCAATGTATAAATCACGGACTCTCACAAAACATCTGATAATGACCAGATAATCTGTTGTGATTTTCACCAGTGCACTCTGGAGTTAACACCCCTATTGTTCTCCAAAATGGTGCCACGGGATCTTCTACATCCACCCAAGCAGGCAGATGGAGTAATGTCTCATCTGAAATATGCACCCCCCTGCCGACAGTGCAGCACTCCCTCAGTATTGCACCGGAGTGTTGGCCTTGATTTTTGTGTTCTAGCCCTGAAATGTGACATGAACCCAGAACCTTGTGACTCAGAGCCATGACTGATTCAATAATCACATCACAGCTTAGTAAAATTGGTAGTTTCCCAAGTTAATACTTGTGACACTTACTGTTGAGCTGTCTTCCCCTTTTCCATAACTATACTGTTTCTAACCAAATTATCATCACGACCGCGTTCTCTTCCACTTCAATGTCCAGCTTCATTTCCTAAAACTAAATCCAGAGCTGTCACTTCTCTCGTTGGTCTTGCAACATACTGGCAAAACAAGTTCTTCTGAATGCATTGTAAAAATTCATTTTTATCGAATGAGTGTCACTGGCTCAGCCACCATTTGTTACCCATCCCCCGTTGCCCTTTAGAAGGTGATAGTGAGCTGCCTCTTGAGCCGCTGCATTCCCTGATATGTAGGTGTACCCGTGTGCTGTTAGGGAGGGAATTCCAGTATTTTGACCCAGCAACAATGAAGGGAATATAATATATTTCCAAGTCAGGATGATGAGTGACTTGAAGGGGAACCTCCGGATTGTGGTTTCCCTGCTCTTGTCCTTGTCCTTTTAGATGGTAGTAGTTATGGGTTTGGATGGTGCAGCCTAAGGAACCTTGGTAGGTTCATTACTAATTGGTAGGAACATCTGTAATTATGGGTGGCTTTAGTCTGCATATATATTTGATCTATATGCAGACATCGCAGAATTGCCGAGAGAAACTGATAGTCAAGTTCCGCACGCACGAGGATGGCCTCAACTGGGACCTTGTGTTCATGTCACACTACATGTAACCCTCACCATTTGACCTGGACTTGCAAATTCCTGCCAACTGTCCTGGCTTGAGACAATTCACACCTCTTCAACCTGTGTTTATTTCTCTCTCTACCCGCACTGTCTGTACCTGTAAAGACTTGATTACATGTAAGGACTAGCATTCCAACCATTATCTTGCAATTGTGTCTTTGTGTAATTATGCCGCTTTTATGAACCTATCTCTCCACTCACCTGATGAAGGAGCAGTGCTCCAAAAGCTCGTGATTCCAAATAAACCTGTTGGACTTTAGTCTGGTGTTTTGAGGCTTCTTACTGTGCATATAGATTGGGTGAGTCAAATAAGTCACAGTACAATAGAGAAAGGATTTCTGGAATGTATACGGGATGGTTTTCTGGACCAATGTATTGAGGAACCAACAAAAAATTAGGCCACCTTGAACTGGGTATTGTGCAATGAGAAAGGATTAATTGGCAATATAGTTGAGAGAGAACCCTTGGAGATAAATGACCATAATGTGATAGAATTATTTGTATAGATGGATAGTGACATAGTTGATTCTGAGACCAGGGTCCTGAATTGCAATAAAGGTAACTATGATGGTATGAGGCATGAGTTGGCTACGATGGACTGGGAAACATTACTGAAAGGAAAGACAGTGGACAGGCAATGGCAGGCATTCAAGGAACAAATAGCTAAACTCCAGAAGTTGTTTATTCCTATTTGGCGCATGAGCGGAAAGGGAACTATGGCCAAACCATGGCTTACAAGGGAAATTAGAGATACTATCAGATTCAAAGAAGAAGCATACAAATTGGCAAGAAAAGCAATAGATTGGGAGCAGTTTAAAATTCAGCAAGGGTGGACCAAGGGCTTGATTAAGAAGGGGAAAATAGAGTATCAAAGTAAGATAGCGGGGAACATAAAAACTGACTGTAAAAGTTTCTGTAGGTGTGTAAAAAGTAAAAGATAAACAAATGTGAATGTATGCTCCTTACAGTCAGAAACGGGAGAATTCGTAACGGGGAACAAAGAAATGGCTGAGGAGCTAAACTCATACTTTTCTTCTGTCTTCACAAATGAAAACATGAATAATGTACCACAAGTTCTGAGAAATGAGTGAGGAGCTGAAGGAAATCAGCATTAGTAGAGAAATGGTTTTGGGGAAATTAATGGGATTAAAGGTGGATAAATCTCCAAGGCCTGATGATCTTTCTCCCAGAGTACTTAAGGAAGTGACCCTGGAAATAGAAGATCTATTGGTGGAAATTTCCAAAATTCTCTGGACTCTAGAATGGTCCTTACAGATTGGAGGGTAGCCAATGTAGGCTCGCTATTCAAAAAGGGTGGAATAGAGAAAACAGGGGACTATAGACCAGTGAACCTAACATCGATAGTAGGAAAGTTGCGAGAGTCCATTATCAAGGATTTCATAGCACAGCATTTGGAAAGCAGTGGTATAATCAGACAAAGTCAGCATGGATTTATGAAAGGGAAATTAAACTTGCTAAATCTACTGGAATTCTTTGAGGATGTAATTGGTAGAGTTGACCAGGGAGAACCGGTGGATGCTGTTTATTTAGACTTTCAGAAAGCTTTCAACAAGGTCTCTCACAACAGATTACTATGTAAAGTTAAAGCATATGGGATTGCAGGTAGTGTCTTGAGATGGATAGAAAGCTGGTTAGCAAACAGGTGGCAAAGAGTTGGAATAAATGAGTCTTTTTCCAATCGGCCAGCAGGAACTAGTGGGGTACGGCAGCAATCTGTGCTAGGTCCTCTACTGCTCACTTTATATATTAATGATTTGGACAAGGGAACTAAATGTATTATCTCCAAATTTGCAAATGATACAAAGTTGGGTGGGAGGGTGAGCTGTGAGGATGCAGAGATGCTTAAGCGTGATTTAGACAGGCTGAGTGAGTGGGCATATGCATGGCAGATGCAATATAATGTGGATAAATGTGAGGTTATCCATTTTGATAGCAAAAATAGGAAGGCAGATCACTATTTGAATGGATGTAAATTTAGAGAATTTGAGGTCAGAAGGCACCGAAATGTAGCAACTTATTGCAAGCTGTCCCCGGCATACCCTCCAGTTCTATCTTTTACTCTTGCTCGATGCTTTTAAAACTGTATTCTAACTCTCATAAACTCTCTAACAATGCCACATTTTCCCACTTTCCTTTCCTCCTCCCCTATGTATTCTATGAATGGTATGCTTTGTCGTATAGTACACCAGAAACAACACTTTTCACTGTATCTCAATACATGTGACAATGATAAATCAAAAAGATAGATATTCAGTGAGACCTTGGTGTCCTTGTACATCAGTCGCTGAAAGTAAGTACGCAGATACAGCAGGCAGTAAAGAAGGGAAATGGTATGTTGGCCTTCATAGCGAGAGGATTTGAATATAGGGATAGGGATGTTTTGCTGCTATTGTAGAGGGTGTTGGTGAGGATACACCTGGACTATAGTGTGCCGTTTTGCTGTCCTTGTCTGAGGAAGGATGTCCTTGCTATAGAAGGAGTGCAGCAAAGGTTTACCAGGTTGATTCCTGGGATGACAGGACTGTTATATGAGGAGAGACGAAGTTGGTTAGGATTATATTCATTGGAGTTTAAAGGAATGAGGGGGATCTCATAGAAACTTATAAAATTCTAACAGGATTAGACAGGGGCAATCCAGAAACAATGTTCCCGATGGTGGGGGAGTGCAGAAGTGGTCATAGTTTGAGGATAAGCAGTAAACCTTTTAGGACTCAGGTGAGGAGAAATTTCTTCAATCAGTGAGTGGTGAATGTGTGGCATTCTCTACCACAGAAAGTAATTGAGGCCAAAATATTGTGTGATTTAAAGAAGGCATTAGATATAACTCTTGGGGCTAAAGGGACCAAGGGATATGGGGGGAAGGGGGGATCAGGATATTGAATTCGATGATCATCCATGACCAAAATTTATGGCGGAGCAGGCTCGAAGGGCCGAATGGCTCACTCCTGCTTCTAGTTGCTATGTATGTTTCTATGTATGTTTCTAGGTTCCTGCAGTGTATCTCATAGATGGTACAAGTGGCTGCCACTGCGCCTTGGTGGTGGAGAGAGTGAATGTTTGTGGAAGGGATAGCAATCAAGCAGGCTGCTTTGTCCTGGGTGGTGCAAGCTTACTGAGTGTTGTTGGAGCTGCACTCATCCAGGCAAGTGGAGAGTATTCCATCACACTCCTTTTAATATTAATAATTTTCCACCTTTTGCACCTTTTATGCTGATTTTATCCCAGTTAATATTGGATCGTTGAAATATCCTACTATAACTGAAACCTTTTGTTTCTGTATTTCTCGCCAGCTTGCCCATAAATTTGCTCTTCTTTCTTCCTTTGACTGTTTGGGGGTCTAAAATACATTCACAGTGGTGTAACTGGCCCTTTGTTTGTTCCTCAGTTCAGCAAGTTGAGTTCTTCACAGACTATGGATAATCAACTCTTATCACTAACTACATCCGCCCACCCACTTCAAGTCCTGTGTAGAAGTTCTGCACTGCTTTTTTCCCCTGCCACCATTTAGAAATCAGGCAAACCTCCAGAATATCTGTCCCACTTTACTTCTTACATTATTCATCCTAGACCAGTTTCCTTCCTTGGTCTGACATTTCCATAGTCCCTGCAGCTCGCATTCCACACAGCATTCAATTATCTCCATCTGTACATTCCTTATAACCCCCAATCCTTTTTCTTACCATCAAGCTCTTTTTATTAAAGGTGTTAATTGACGCAGCATCAGCTGGGAGTCTGTTCCAAAATAAATCCTTCCAACGTCAAATCTTGCAGGCAGCTTGCAAATTTTAAACTCATGTCCTCCAGCTCCATGCTCACGAGCCAAGTTAAATAATTTGCCTCCCTCCGCATTATTTGTTTCTCTCGCCATTTTAACAATCATATCATGTGAACATATTACACTCCTGTTCTTAACAGCGTGCCACCAAGTATTCACTTCCGATATTCTTCTACCGTCACTGTTAACAACTGGAATTCTCACATAATTTTCCATAAAAGTCTATTGTCGAGTAAGAATTCTGTGACCCGTTGTCACTATTGTCCTCAGTTCGCACAACTCTCCGGCTGAATATAAATCTACAAATGTGACAGGATTTTGATTTTGGCGCACAGGCTCCTTGAAGAGAGTTAAATGAATTCCATCTACTTTGAATCTCCAGCCCATTTGCACAAATTTAGATGCATCTAAGCCGGGAGATATTGGCTTAGTATCTCTGGTGCATCTGTTCTTGAGGTAGATGCACTGTAGGGTGCCAACTCCTAGATAAATTCAGATTACCACTTTGGACCCCCAGTAATAAAGTAAAAAACATCTCTTTGCAAAATCTTCCTTGCATATATATTAAAAACTCCCCTTCTCGGCATTCTCAAAATATGAGATTTACGAATCTCCCGCACCTCTAACTTACTCTTCCCCAGTTCCACGCTTTATCCCCCCAAACCATTTCTTTTTCTCATGTAAGCTGCAGGTGTTTAAAACTGGGTTTCATCCCGTCACTCCTTGGCTTTTCTTCCACTCTTAAACTTTGCTGGGCTGAGGGTCGTAAATGAGCTTTGTCAATAACAATATCTAGACCCACTGAGTGTTTCCAACACTTTCTGCTTTAATTGAAAATAGTAATCCATAGATTAAGGAAACACTGGGTGTGATTTTACCGCCCGTTCACTCCACGCTCTTGCTGCGGCGAAGACAGGGATTTTGGCGACACACCAAATCTCTGTTCGCTGCAGCAGGATGGGAAAATCCCGTTGGCGAGAACGGTCGGAACATTCCGACCACTATTTCATTTTTATTTTCATATCTATGGGATAGACAGCGATTTGAAATAGATTGACAGATTGGTTAAAATGTGGAAAAATGTGAACTTGTCCATTCTGGCAGGAAAAATTTAAAAAGCAGCATTTTATAGAATCATAGCATCCATTCAGTGCAGAAAGAGGCCTATCGAGTCTGTACCGACCACAATCCCACCCAGGCCCTATCCCCATAACCCCACACATTTACCCTGCTAATCCCTCTGAGGATAGGGTCAATTTAGCATGGCCAATCAATCTAACCTGCACATGTTTGGACTGTGGGAAGAAAGTGGAGCACCCGGAGGAAACCCATGTAGACACAGGGAGAAAGTGCAAAGTCCACACAGACAGTGACCCGAGGCTGGCATTGAATCCGGGTCCCTGGAGCTGTGAGGCAGCAGTGCTAATCACTCTGCCACTGTGGGGATTGCAGAAATCGGAGGTGCAGAGGGATTTGGGTGCCCTGGTGCATGACTCACAAAATGTTGGCCTGCAGCTATGGCAAGTGATCAGGAAGGCAAATGGAATGTTGCCCTTTATTGCAAGTGGAATGGAATATAAAATACGGGTGGTTTGCTACAATAATACAGGGTATTGGTGAGACCACATCTAGAGTACTCTGTACAGTTTTATGTATGTCTGGGTTGACCTTGAAGCCTCGCGGCACCACCAGATGTTCACGTTGCTTGTGAAAATCAGCCAAGCCATTCGGAATCCCTCAGTGTACATGTATTAGATCAACTAGCACATCCGTAAACCCAATAAAGGGACGAGGCTAGTCATTCTTAACAAAGTGTGACCATATCAATAAAATATACACAGTTCATAACAATTGACCCAAACTTATTTCCATTGGATTTGCTGCTCAGTATGCCTGGACAGTCTTGGTTGAAACCAAGCAAAACAATGCTTGTTAGACTTGTTTAAGGGCAATGAGATGCCAGATAATCTATGTTTTAGGATTAATCCTCACACTCACTGCATTCGCATGTGTTTTTTTATTCATTCGTGAGACATGGCTGTCACTGGTTGGCCAGCATTTATTGTCCATCCCGAGTTGCCCGAGGGCAGTTGAGTATGTGTTTGGTGTTACAATCCAGTTGATGTTAATGGTGGAAAAGTCACACCCCAGAGTGAACCCTGGCTTGATAGATCCTAACTTCTTTTTGAAACCATAGAGAAAAGTTACTGAAAAAATTCTCAGGAGTATACTGATGAACTTTCAACACAAAGAATAAAATATTTATTAAAACAAAAATAAAAGATTTATATTATATCAGACAAAAATGTTGCAAAGATCTCAATATAAACACAAAAAGCTGATTCAGTTACCCAACATTCCTTTACAGACACATAGACCAGTGAAAGTTTACCACTAACTTGACACAAAGGCTCCTTGCTTGGGCCTGTGCACATGCAAATAGTTTTCTTCTGGTGAACTCTTGAGCCATTTCCCTAGCCCTACACTCAACCCTAGATCACCTAGATAACAAGGACACCTATGTCAGCCCCCTATTTATTGACTACAGCTCAGCCTTCAACGCCATTATTCCCACGAAACTCATCTCCAAACTCCGTGGCCTGGGCCTTGGCACCTCCCTCTGCGACTGGATCCTGAATTTCCTAACTCACAGACCACAATCAGTACGGACAGACAACAACACCTCCTCCACGATCATCCCCAACACCGGTGCCCCAGAAGGCTGCATTCTCAGCCCCCTACTGTACTCCGTATACACCTATGACTGTGTGGCCAAATACTCCTACAATTCGATTTTCAAGCTGCTGACGACACCATCGTAGTGGGTCAGATCTCAAAACAATGATGAGACAGTGTATAGGAATGAGATAGAGAATCTGGTGAACTGGTGCGGCAACAATAATCTCTCCCTCAATATCAACAAAACGAAGGTGATTGCCATCGACTTCAGGAAGGATAAAGGAGAACATGTCCCTGTCTACATCAACGGGGACGAAGCAGAAAGGGTCGAGAGCTTCAAGTTTTTAGATGTCCAGAACACCAAAAACCTGTCCTGGTCCCCCCATGCCGACACTATGGGGGGAATTTTACCATTTCGAGTCTAAGTGCCGGATCTGGGCGTCAAATAGATCCGCGCCTGGAATCCTCTTTCCAGCGCACCCATACGCGTTTTGCCGGCTCTGGCCTGATCCGCGCTGTGGGCGGGGCTTAGCACTGGCAGACCGATCGGAGCTCTGAACTGCGCATGCACAGTTCGAAAAAAATCTGACAGAGCGCGCCCGGGCGCAAACAAAAAAAGCAGAGAGCGGTTTGCTGATGATCATCCTCTGGTCGGTGGGGGGGGGGCGGAGGGGAGGGGGTGTGACCGATCATCCCCTGGGCGGGGGTGGAGGGGAGGGGGTGTGACCGATCATCCCCTGGGCGGGGGGGGGGGGAGGAGAGGGGGTGTGACGTATCATCCTCTGGGGGGGTGGGAGGAGAGGGGCTGTGACGTCTCATCCTCTGGTCGGGGGGGCTTCCGCTGCCTGTCTGTGGCCGATCCCTCCTGGCACCATCACTGGAACACTACCAGCCACAGCCATCTCTCCCGCTCTCTCGCACCTGCAGGGAAGAGTAATCTGTGGCTGGTAGTGAACCAGTGATGGTGCCAGGAGGGATCGGCCGTAGACAGGCAGCGGAACCCCCCCGACCAGAGGATGAGACATCACACCCCCTCTCCTCCCCCCGCCCAGGGGATGATCGGTCACACCCCCTCCCCTCCCACCCCACAAGGGATGAGACGTCACACCCTCTCCTCCTCCCACCCCCCCTCCCGCCCCGACCAGAGGATGACCTGGGTCAGGGAGCCGTTGCAGTCTCTGACCCCGCTCTTCGGAGGCTGCAGCGGCGACTTCAGACTTTTATTTTGCAGGTCGGTAACAGCGCGGACGCGGATTGGGCCAGAAGACGGTAAAGTGGGATTTGGCGGTAGAGTTGGGCGCGCGGTTCATTAAGTCAATTTAAATGCATGCAAATGCCGCGATCTGCTCGGAATCGGGTGCAGATCGCGGTATTGTCCCGACGTCCAACTTTACCGCGATTTCGCGCCAGAAAATGGGCGCGAAGCTTTGGTAAAATCAGGCCCTAAAGTTAAGAAAGCCCATCAATGCCTCTACTTTCTCAGAAGACTAAGGAAATTTGGCATGTCAGCTACCACTCTCACCAACGATTACAGATGCACCATAGAAAACATTTACACCTCCTGCCTGTGAGCATTCCCCCTCACTGAGTGAGACCCTTGAGCATTGCACCACCCCCTTGCTCAGTGTAACCCTCTCTCTCAGGACACAATACTTTTTTGAGTTACCCCAAACCACACCTTTGGAGATGGCTCCCCCTTGATTGAAACCAGGTTGCCGATACATTATTTATCATGAAATTTACCTAACGGGCCCATGAGTGGCCCAAACTGACTGCACCTGGACTCTTTTAATCAGGCAAAACTGCGTATAAGCTGTAAGTATGGAAACAAAAGCAGACTCACCCCCAGGAAGATGGCACAGAGCAGAAGTGCCCCCAGATTCTCAGAGGGTGAGCAGGCCCAGCTGCTGGATGCAGTGGAGGAGAGGCTCTATCCCACTGAAAGATGTTGCCCAAGGGGTCATGCAGCCAATGCTATCTGGGGGCTGTGGCTGCAGCTGTAAGTGTCCGGGCACTGACATGTCAGACCGGAGAGCAGTGCCACAAAAAGATGAACAACTTTCTTTGGGCAGCAAGGATGAGTGTACATCCCATTCTGAAACCAGTGCATGTGCTGTGCTTACAATGTGAAACCATCCCCAGACACCCCGAGGGCATCCACCAACCGCCCCCAGCGCTGCTGCCAACCCATGTGCACCCCCCTCATTCAGCACCCCACAAATGGGAAGGCATTGCTCTGAAACGGCCCACCCAAGCGCCCCCAGCCCGACACACATTGCACCCCATACCCTTCCATACATCATGCTTTCAATTCCTCTTATGTCCCCAGAGGAGAAAAACCACGCACGAACGCCATGAGAGGGAGAAAACTGGTGGTGGAGTACTCAGGTTGCGCCTGCTGACAGGGTCTGAACAGCGTGCCTGGAGCTGGCAGTGGGGGACGTGCCTAGAATGGTCACCGGCAGCCAGGTCGGCTTCCGGCATGCGAGTGAGCATCAGCTGAACCCTATTCCTAACTCTTCCTGGAAGTAAGTGCTATGCTGCACAGGCTGTTTTTCCTCCCTTCCACGAATGTGTGTTCTTTCTTACAGGGGATGATCCTGATGAACCAGGCCCTTCTGGTGTCGCCACATTCCCTGCTGTTCATGCTGAGACCCCCTAGGACAACCCAGATGACACCTCGGAGGGAGGCCCTGAGGAGTCCTCCGAGGACTGCACCAGTGAAGCGGCACAGGCATCAACGACACAATCCACCAACACAGAAACTGTCACCACGGTGGGTCGTGTTAGTGCTGAAGCTTCTGGGTCACTTACTGGTGAGCACATCACAGACACTGATGCACATCGGGTGGAGGTGGACAAACCCGAGGGCTTGGGCACACAGAAATCTGCCAGAAGCGAGGATTCAACTGGCCATAAGTCAGATGCCGGGCCTCAGGATTCATTCATCCCAAAGCTGGTGGAGATGCATTAGCAAACTCGGGGAGTTGTGGAAGGGCTGTCAGCAACCATGTTGCGATTGCAAGGCTGTTTAGAGGAGTCGAACAGAGTGTTGTTGCAGGAGTGTCGGCACAGCGTGCAAACCAGGCCAACACTGCAAGGGTGGCGACCGCAGTGGAAAGTCTGGGTCAGTGATTTGTCCTCTTGGGTGACAGAGCCCAGGCCATCCTGGAGACATAGCAGGCCATGACAGAGACACAGCAGGCCACGGCCGAGTGTGTCGCATCCAGGAAGCACATCGGTCCATGGCCTACTTGCAGGTATTCTGTAGATACAGCAGGCCTTGGCTGTGAGCCCCGACAGCTTAGCCAGGTCTCACAGTGCCAATGCTGAGGGGTTCCAGAGCCTGGCTCGCTCACAGAATGCTGTAGCGGAGGGGCTACAGAGTTGGGCCAGGGCTGAGAGATTACAGGCCATGGAGCAGATCCATCTAGGCCTACAGGACTGGCAGAGCCAGGTGACTCTGAGGCTTGTGGAGCTCATTCCAGCTTCCTGGCATCCCATGGAGTATTCCTGGGGCCTATGGACACCCAGCGGGAGGAGGAAGAGCTAAAGCCCATGCCAGGGCCTTCCACACAGGAGACACCGGACGTCCTCAGACATTCCAATTTCCCCCTTCCTCACACCGAGGCATTTCGGGACCAGCTGGGTGAACAGGGGGCACAGAAACATCAGTGTCATCCACAAGTCAGCCGGTGCCCTCCAGGTCACAGCCCCCAGGGGATGGCCGCCAAGGGCATCACAGGCCACAGGGCACGGGATCACAGCTGGACCCTCCCACCTCCGATGTGCATCCTGGTGGAGCATCTAGACGAAGCAGTAGGCCGCACAAGATTAGAAAGTTATCGGGTCACTAAGAGAGCACAGGTGAAGGTCACCAGTAGTCAGGGTTAAGGTTTTTGTAAATGTTAGGGTCACCATCAAATGTTTTTTGCACCTCACAGCTGTGACTAATCTGTCACTGATTCTCCCCCCACAGAGCTGAGCGCTCCCCAATCCCATGCACCGAGGCGCAGACTGTTGTGCTGCACGATACCAGCCCCTCGGCCAACAGTTACAGAGCGCCTATCCTGCTTTCTACACCATCCACCGGATCAAACACCACCCCCTGGCATCTGCCATCCACTCCCCCCACTGCCCTAACTCCCCGGCCCATTGGCTCACATGCTTATGGTTAAAACCCTGACTCCTACATGGGCCCAGGTGCGAGTATGCAGTCGGAGAACAGGTCAGACTTGTGTGGCACCAGGGCAGGATCCCAGTGTGCCTTACAGCGAGTCATCATCACCCTCCAGCCTTGACCAAAGACTCACTAGCACGGCCATCCCAGGCCCATTGCCCTGTTGTGATCTGACTCAGAACTGGAGGGAGGGGGGGTGAGGTGAAAGAGGGTGGGTGGGGGGGGAAGGGTGAGGGGGTTGAGGGGCATCTTGGGGTTGGAGGGGGTGGGTGGCTGCAGCGTCTCCTGGGATGTGGTGGGAGGGTAGTGATAGCAGACGCCACATTACATGGTACCAACTCGGTGAATCGTGCTGCAATTAAAGCATCCCTTGCCACCCTGCCCTGCCGAACCCTCGCCATCGACACCTGTCCTCCATCCTCCAACTCTTTGCAAGGCACCTCCTCCACATCCTGCAGTTGGTGATCCTCCTCCCCACCCTCCTCCTCTAGGTGGTCTCCCCCCTGCTGCACTGTACTGTGAAGTATGCAGCACAGAATGATGATGCGAGAGGCCCGCACAGGGCCGTATTGGAGGGCACTGCCCCCTCAGGGTTCATACACTGTAAGATTAGCTTTATCAGCAACTCCGTATATAGGGCCCAAGACATTTGCCCACCATACAAGTTTGCTGCTGGAATAGGGTATATTAAAGCCATCCTACAAGATAATGGCTATCTTGCTTAAATCATCGCTTGCTGTATATGATGTCAACTCATGAATGGGCCCCAAGACGGCCACTTTAAGTCCTGAAAAGTGCCTAGTCTACCTCAGATTATCCTGGAAGGGGTACAGTATCTCAAATAAAGGAGCAACAGGTGAAGCTAGCCGTTTCACGTAGCTACTCAGCAGTAGCAACATGAGTGGTAATCACCACCAACAGGATGCTTCTGTCAAGTGATAAACATGTTCTGCCTATCACACAAATGAGTAATGTGGTATATGACTTTCAGTGCCAGTGTGATGCTAGGTATCAAGACTGGATGTCCCAATGATTGGTGGATCACATCAAACAGCATGCCTCTTTGGCTGTTCGCAACAGGCAAAGTACTGACTATACTTAACCAGCCTGCCTGTGTTTGCAAACTCAAAACATAATTAGATGTGATTCCTCAATTGGGCAACATTTGCTGAATAATCCTGAGTGTGCTGAGAATTGCACTGACAACCAATTTAAATTATCAGTCGGGTTCACTGTGGATCGCTTATGCATTTTAGAAACTACATATATTAACACATAGGGCCCAGTCCTTTGCTGACAGAAGGATCATCTCCAAACATTGGGCTTTTTTCAACAAAGAAAATAGGTGACAGCCATTCCCTTGTTTATTCCCCAATGCCTTGCCCAGAGTCAACCTGTCTTGTTTGAATTTAAACAAAAGTTGGCAGTTAATTGTCAGTCATCAGTTAACTGGTGCATTCTCCATGACAATGCCTATATCAATCATAGTTCACTTGCCAACTAATTAGCATTCTCTTCTCATGCAGTATTAATTGTTGTCCACTTTACAATTTGATATTCTTGTGATTTGTCCTATAAAACAATGTGGTAAATTGGATCAGCAAGTTTGCTGATGATACAAAGATTGGAGGTGTAGTGGACAATGAGGAAGGTTTTCAAAGCTTGCAGAGGGATTTGGACCAACTAGAAAAATGGGCTGAAAAATGGCAAATGGAATTTAACGCAGACAAGTGTGAGATATTGCACTTTGGAAGGACAAACCAAAGTAGAACGTACAGGGTAAATGGTAGGAGTCGGAAGAGTGCAGTTGAACAGAGGGATCTGGGAATACAGGTACAGAATTCCCTAAAAGTGACGTCACAGGTGGATAGGGTCGTAAAGAGTGCCTTTGGTACATTGGCCTTTATAAATCGGAGTATCGAGTATAAAAGTTGGAGTGTTATGGTAAGGTTATATAAGGCATTGGTGAGGCCAAATTTGGAGTATTGTGTACAGTTTTGGTCACCTAGTTACAGGAAGGATGTAAATAAGGTTGAAAGAGTGCAGAGAAGGTTCACAAGGATGTTGCCGGGACTTGAGAAGCTGAGTTACAGAGAGAGATTGAATAGGTTGGGACTTTATTGCCTGGAGCGTAGAAGATTGAGGGGAGATTTGATAGAGGTGTATAAGATTTTGATGGGTATAGATAGAGTGAATGCAAGCAGGCTTTTTCCGCTGAGGCTAGGGGAGAAAAAGACCAGAGGGCATGGGTTAAGGGTGAAAGGAGAAAAGTTTAAAGGGAATATTAGGGGGGGCTTCTTCACGCAGAGAGTGGTGGGAGTGTGGAATGAGCTGCCAGATAAAGTGGTAAATGCGGTGTCACTTTTAACATTTAAGAAAAACTTGGACGGGTTCATGGATGAGAGGGGTGTGGAGGGATATGGTCCAAGTGCAGGTCAGTGGGACTAGGCAAAAAATGGTTCGGCACAGACAAGAAGGGCCAAAAGGCCTGTTTCTGAGCTGTAAGTTTCTATGGTTCTATGGTTCTAAGACCGTAAGAAATAGGAACAGGATTAGGCCATTCGGTTCCTCGAGTCTGCACCGCCATTCAATAATGTTATGGCTGACCCAACATTCCTCATATCCGTTTTCCTGCCCGTTTCCAATAACCCTTGATTGCCTTACTGATCAAAAATCTATGAATCTCAGCCTTAAATATGTACAAAGACTCTGTCCCACAGCTCTCTGTAGCAAGGAGTTCCTAAGACTCTCAACCCTCTGAGAAGAAATTTCTCCTCATCTCAGCTTTAAATTGGTGTCCCTTTATTCTGAAACAATAGCCTCTGGTCCCAGACTCAGAATCACAGAATCACAGATTACTACAGTGCAGAAGAGGCCCTTCGGCCCATCAAGTCTGCACCGATGCATGAAATGCCCTGACCTGCCCACCTAATCCCACTTGCCAACACTTATCCACAGCCTTGAAAGTTATTGTGTGCCAAGTACTTATCCAGGTACTTTTTAAAGGATGTGAGGCATCCCGCCTCCACCACCCTCCCAGGCAGTGCATTCTAGACCGTCATCACCCTCTGAGTAAAAAGTTTTTCTTCAAATCCCCCCTAAACCTCCCACCCCTCACTTTTAACTTTGTCCCCTCGTAACTGACCTTTCAACTAAGGGGAACAGCTGTTCTTTAACCACTCTGTCCATGTCTCTCATAATCTTGAACACCTCAATCAGGTCGCCCCCTCAGTCTTCTCTGCTCCAACGAAAATCCAAGCCTATCCAACCTCTCTTCATAATTTAAATGTTCCATCCCAGGTAGCATCCTGTTAAATATCCTCTGCATCCTCTGCACAAGAGGCACTGCAGCAATTCACCAAAGGTCCTGAGACAGCACCTTCCAAACCCATGACCACTTCCATCTAGAAGGACAAGGGTAGCAGATAACACTACCACCTGCAAGTTCCTCTCCAAGCCACTCACCATCCTGACTTGGAAATATATCGATATTCCTTCACAGTCGTTGGGTCAAAATCCTGGAATTCCCTCCCTCGTGGCAATGTGGGTCAACCCACAGAACATGGACTGCAGCGATTCAAAAAGGCAGCTCACCACCACCTTCTCAAGGGCAACCAGGGATGGGCAATAAATGCTGGCCAGCCAGTGACGCCCATGTCCCAGGAATGAATAAAAAAAACCCTCCAATGCATTCACTCTTCCATGAGAGGAAACATCCTCTCAGCATTTACCCTGTCAAGCCCCTTCAGAATCCCTTATGTTTCAATGAGATCACCCCTCATTCTTCTAAATTGGAATGAGTAGAGTCCCAACCTATTTAACCTTTCCTCATAAATAATCCCTTTATACCGGGGGTTACAAGTACTTCCAAGTCCCTCTGTGTTGCTGTTTTTTGCAGTTTTTTTCTATTTATATGATACTCTCTTCTTTTGTTCGCCCTTCCAAAATGAACAATTGGCACAGTGGTTAGCATTGCTGCCTCACAGCACCAGGGACCTGGGTTCGATTCCTGGCTTGGGTCACTGTCTGTGTGGAGTCTGCACATTCTCTCTGTGTCTGCGTGGGTTTCCTCTGGGTGCTCCAGTTTCCTCCCACAGTCCAAAAGACATGCTGGTTAAGTGCATTGGTCATGCTAAATTCTCCCTCAGTGTGCCCGAACAGGTGCCAGTGTGTGGCGACTAGGGGATTTTCACAGTAACTTCATTGCAGTGTTAATGTAAGCCAATTTGTGACGAATAAATTAACTTTATCTTCACTTTTCCCCACATTATACTCAATTTGACAATGTTTTGCTCAGTTATTTAACCTATCAGTATTTCATAATTTTTTGTATCCCTCTCACAACTTGCCTTTCCACCTATTTTTGTGATTTATATTTGTATGGGTATACATTAGATATAAGGTATAGTTTTAGATAGGCTTAATGTTAAAAGCAAATCACTGCAGGTGCTGGAATCTGAAACAAGAACAGAAAGTTCTGGAAAATCTCAGCATGTCTGCCACATCTGTTGAGAGAGAAAAAAACCAGAGTGGGATTCTCCTAAAAAAATTTTGAAGTGTCGAATTCACGTAAAAACTGGAGGAAATCTCACTGGTTGTTATTGTTTACTCCAGTTTGGCAGACATACCTTAGCCACTACTTTGTGATAATGGTTTATTATTCTATTTCTTTATTAGTCACAAGTAGGCTTACATTAACACTACAATGAAGTTACTGTGAAAATCCCCTGGTCACCACACTCCGGTGTCTGTTCGGGTACACTGAGGGAGAATTTAGCATGGCCAATGCACCTAACCAGCACATCTTTCAAACTATGGGAGGAAACCAGAGCACCCAGAGGAAACCCACACAGACACAGGGAGAACATGTAGACTCCGCACAAACAGTGACCCAAACTGAGAATCGAACCCAGGTCCTTGGTGCTGTACCACTGTGCCCCCAAGTGCAATAACATCCAAGTCAGACTATCACCAGCTCAGTTAATTTTCTTTGATAATTGAAGCACATATACCATAGACTGGCCTTATCTATTATGCTGTACAACCTCTTCTACTCGGGTTAAAAACATACATCCCACAGTTACCATTCTATCTCACTCAAGAGCTCTGGAGAAACTTGATAGCCAAAAATAACACCTTCAAAAAAACATAATCTTAATTCTTTAACTGCCTAGGCTGCTTTTCATTACTTCCTATTAATGAAAATTTGATTAGCCTTTTAAAGTTTCTTGAGCGCATGCAAACATTTCAATTTAATATTTCAATTTCAGAAGCAGTGATGTCCAAGTCTTCATAATTTTTGCATTAAAGATAGTCCATTTGTAATTCGTAGCTCCCCTCTTGAGCTCTTTATTACTGAAGATTACAAATCACCCTCAATAGATTAAAGCCCAGTATTTTAAAAGCCATTAGGTCCAAATCATCATCGTACTGTGACATCAGTTGAGATCTCATCTCTCGCTTCTAGGTCTCTTGTTGAAGCATATTCATGTGGACCCTGTTTTCAGTGGCAGCTATCCGTTTTGTGAGATGATGGTTTGTGTCTAGCCAAACTGGAGAGTCCTCTCCAGGGCATTAGTAACCTGTGCAAAATTAATGGAGATTTTGATTACCTGGTTGGAAAAGGAAAACGAGAAATAATAGAGTGGTCCTGTCACAGATGGGTCAATTTGGCCAATTAATTTACAAACTAAAAAATCAAGATCCAGTTATTACCAAAATTTAAAAGGAAAATTTCTCAGTGTAATAATTCAAGGGCGACTCGATGTGGCTCAAAGTTTAGTTTAAAGGAATAGTTAATTTATTAGTCACAAGTAGGCTTATATTAACACTGCAATGAAGTTACTGTGAAAATCCCCTTGTCACCACACTCCAACACCTGTTCAGGTACACTGAGGGAGAATTTAGCATGGCCAATGCACCTAACCAGCACATCTTTCAGACCTGGGAGGACACCAGAGCACCTGGAGGAAACCTACGCAGACACAGGGAGAACGTGGAAGTTTCACACAGACAGTGACCCAAGCCGGGAATGGGGGTCCCTGGCACTGTGAGGCAGCAGTGCTAACCACTGTACCACCATGCCCCCCCCAAAGTAATAAAAGGTTTATTGCCAATGCTAAATGGATATTCACGATGAAAGGTTCAGACAGAATAAACAATGTGACTATACAAATCTCTTCCCTGGCTCCAACTGAGGATTCACCAACCTGGGATACGAACCCTTGCTCCCATTGCCTCAGCTTCCTGTCTTAATACTCCATGGGGTCTAGCCCAATCACGTGCCCGTTGGGGAACATCCCCTTAAAAGAGCCACACTACCACGCTAAGCCTTTTAGTACAACCAGGGTGATTAAATAACCATAATCACCTGAAATGTCCCAAATTCCAATTAATCCCGTCAAATCCCATGATTAAAAAAATTGGAACCACCCATTCTTATAGATGTGAATTTTGTATCTGGAATGAGATCTCCCACATATTATCATAACAACGAGAAGCTAACCTGGGCCCTAATGAAATTCAAATCCTCACAACTTAATGGGTTGACTTGAGTAATTCAACATTAATTGTGGCGAGCAGTTACTAACTACACACAGAACATAAAACACAGAAACCTCTATGACATGGCTTGGCGAAGAAAATAGTCATTTCTGCATTTATTTCTTCCGGCATCTTTTTGAAATGACTGCAATCGACTGAAAGAAAAAGTTAACTCTCACAATTATGTAAGAAAACTTCAGTGTTCCAATGAGACAGCACAGCTTCCCTAGATCGTAAGCTTTAAGCGTTTGGTGTTCAAAGAGCGCTGTAACCTTACAATCCTTTAACTGTAACAAAAACCCCCGGAATTCTTCATATTTCTTTTATTTCATTATAGATTAGCTAGTGCTTCCCTCAGTTTCCAATTCCAGATGTCATTTTCATGATCCCATTCTGTACTGATCCAAGCTCTTAGTTCATATCCTCACACACAAACCAACTGCTTCCTGCAAAATTCTTAACACTTTGATAAGAACATAAGAATATAAGAACATAAGAAATAGGAGCAGGAGTAGGCCATCTGGCCCTTCGAGCCTGCCCCGCCATTCAACAAGATCATGGCTGATCTGAAGCGAATCAGTTCCACTTACCCGCCTGCTCCCCATATCCCCTAATTCCCTTATCGATCAGAAAACTCTACCCATGATTTAAACATATTCAACG
This sequence comes from Mustelus asterias, assembly GCF_964213995.1. NCBI lineage: Eukaryota > Metazoa > Chordata > Chondrichthyes > Carcharhiniformes > Triakidae > Mustelus > Mustelus asterias. The sequence continues at coordinate 143,937,631 of NC_135801.1, read as the reverse complement.
AGAAAGCCTCCACCACTTCAATGGGCAGAGAATTCCAGAGATTCACTACCCTCTGAGAGAAGAAGTTCCCCCTCAACTCTGTTCTGAACCGGCCCCCCCTTATTTTGAGGCTGTGCCCTCTAGTTCTGGTTTCCCTTCTAAGTGGAAAGAATCTCTCCACCTCTACCCTATCCAGCCCCTTCATTATCTTATATGTCTCTATAAGATCACCCCTCATCCTTCTAAACTCCAACGAGTACAGACCCAATCTGTTTAATCTCTCCTCATAAGCTACACCCCTCATCTCCGGTATCAACCTGGTGAACCTTCTCTGCACTCCCTCCAAGGCCAATATATCCTTTCGCAAATAAGGGGACCAAAACTGCACACAGTTCTCCAGTTGCGGCCTCACCAGTGCCTTGTACAGTTGCAGCAAGACCTCCCTGCTTTTATATTCTATGATCAGGGAGAGACGCAACAACAGAGTGAAAGAGGTAATGTTACCGGCACGCCCGCCCCAATTCCAGGGATGGGCGAGGCTCGGTAAACGGCATTCTCCATTGGCCTCAGGCGGAATCATACAAAACCCGGGCGGACATGCCGGTAAAATTCCGCCCTGAGACTCAGCATTTCAACATTAATTTGGCACCCTTCAGACCATGTTCAACAATCAGAAATGCCACTTTTCACTGCCTTCCACACATCCACAAGCAAATGTCACTCAAAAGTTTCCACAGTTTTTGGGAACACAAATTCTTAAGTTGGCCTGCACATACTAAATAATCAAGTTCAATTTTTTTGTATTTCCATGCACCCTCGAAACATGAATTATTTTAATGAGTGATAAACCCAAAGTGCCACACTTGCTACTCCCAGATCTTGAGGTCTTTGAACAAAAAAGAAAATTAGGAGTTTGAATTGGTTTAAAATCTCATGCATATTAAACAAACAACTTAAAACAAAGATGTGCAGGTTAGGTGGATAGACCAGGTTAAATTGCTCTTTCTTGTCCCAAGGTGTGTAGGTTAGATGGATTAGCCATAGGAAATGTGTGGGAGTACGGGGATAGGGCCTATTTATTTTATTTATTAGTCACAAGTAAGGCTTACATTAACACTGCAATGAAGTTACTGTGAAATTCCCCGAGTCACCACAGTCCAGCGCCTGTTCAGGTCAATGCACCTAACAATGCACCCAACAATGCACCTACTGCATATTGATTGGTTGACTCAAGTCGGACGCGGTGGACTTGAGGGAGAGTTCTTAGAATGCTGTCGGGATAGTTTCCTCGAACGGTATGTTACAGAACCTACGAGGGAGCGAGCTACCTTGGATCTGGTCCTGTGTAATGAGACAGGTAAAATTAATGATCTTCTTGTGAGGGATCCTCTTGGAATGAGTGACCACAATATGGTTGAATTTCTAATACAAATGGAGGGAGAGAAAGTAGGGTCCCAAACCAGTGTCCTCTGCTTGAACAGAGGGGAGTACAATAGGATGCGGGCAGAATTGGCTAATGTAGACTGGGAGCGCAGACTAGTTGGTAGGACAGCTGAGCAACAGTGGCGGATTTTTAAGGAGATTTTTCTCAGTACTCAGTAAAAATATATTCCTGTGATAAAAAAGGAATGTAAGAAAGGGGATAACCAGCCGTGGATAACTAAGGAAATAAGGGAGAGTATTAAATTAAAAACCGATGCGTACAGAGTGGCCAAAACTAGTGGGAAATTAGAAGATTGGGAAAGCTTTAAAAAACAACAAAGAACTACTAAGAAAGCGATAAAGAAAGGAAAGATAGATTATGAAACTAAACTAGCACAAAATATAAAAACTGATATTAAAAGTTTTTACAAATATGTAAAAAGGAAAAGAGTAGCTAAAGTAAATGTTGGACTCTTAGAAGACGAGAAGGGGGATTTAATAATCGGAAACGAGGAAATGACCGAGGCCTTAAACAAGTTTTTTGTGTCGGTCTTCACGGTAGAGGACACAAATAGCTTACCGAAAATTGATGGTCGTGGGACTGTAGGGGGTGATGTCCTTAAAATGATCACTATTACTAAAGAGGTAATGCTTAGAACATAGAACATAGAACATTACAGCGCAGAACAGGCCCTTCGGCCCACGATGTTGCACCGACCAGTTAAAAAAAAAAACTGTGACCCTCCAACCTAAACCAATTTCTTTTCGTCCATGAACCTATCTACGGATCTCTTAAACGCCCCCAAACTAGGCGCATTTACTACTGATGCTGGCAGGGCATTCCAATCCCTCACCACCCTCTGGGTAAAGAACCTACCCCTGACATCGGTTCTATAACTACCCCCCCTCAATTTAAAGCCATGCCCCCTCGTGCTGGATTTCTCCATCAGAGGAAAAAGGCTATCACTATCCACCCTATCTAAACCTCTAATCATCTTATATGTTTCAATAAGATCCCCTCTTAGCCGCCGCCTTTCCAGCGAAAACAATCCCAAATCCCTCAGCCTCTCCTCATAGGATCTCCCCTCCATACCAGGCAACATCCTGGTAAACCTCCTCTGCACCCTCTCCAAAGCCTCCACATCCTTCCTGTAATGTGGGGACCAGAACTGCACACAGTACTCCAAGTGCGGCCGCACCAGAGTTGGGTACAGTTGCAACATAACGCTACGACTCCTAAATTCAATCCCCCTACCAATAAACGCCAAGACACCATATGCCTTCTTAACAACCTTATCTACTTGATTCCCAACTTTCAGGGATCTATGCACACATACACCTAGATCCCTCTGCTCCTCCACACTATTCAAAGTCCTCCCGTTAGCCCTATACTCAACACATCTGTTATTCCTACCAAAGTGAATTACCTCACACTTCTCCGCATTAAACTCCATCCGCCACCTCTCGGCCCAACTTTGCAACCTGTCTAAGTCTTCCTGCAAACTACGACACCCTTCCTCACTGTCTACCACACCACCGACTTTGGTGTCATCAGCAAATTTGCTAATCCACCCAACTATACCCTCATCCAGATCATTAATAAATATTACAAACAGCAGTGGCCCCAAAACAGATCCCTGAGGTACACCACTTGTAACCGCACTCCATGATGAATATTTACTATCAACCACCACCCTCTGTTTCCTATCCGCTAGCCAATTCCTGATCCAATTTCCTAGATCACCCCCAATCCCATACATCTGCATTTTCTGCAGAAGCCTACCATGGTGAACCTTATCAAACGCCTTACTAAAATCCATATATACCACGTCCACTGCCTTGCCCCCATCCACCTCCTTGGTCACTTTCTCAAAAAACTCAATAAGGTTAGTAAGGCACGACCTACCTGCCACAAAACCATGCTGACTATCACCTATCAATTCATTACTCTCCAAATAACTATAAATCCTATCCCTTATAATTTTTTTTTCCAACATCTTGCCGACAACAGAAGTGAGACTCACCGGTCTATAATTCCCGGGGAAGTCTCTGTTCCCCTTCTTAAACAATGGGACAACATTCGCTAACCTCCAATCTTCTGGTACTATACCAGAGGCCAACGACGACCTGAAGATCAGAGCCAGAGGCTCTGCAATCACTTCTCTTGCCTCCCAGAGAATCCTTGGATAAATCCCATCCGGACCAGGGGATTTATCTATTTTCAGACCCTCCAGAATATCCTGCACATCCTCCTTATCAACTGTAATACTGTCTATTCTACTCCCTTGCAACCCAGTGTCCTCCTCAGCTATATTCATGTCCCCTTGCGTGAACACCGAAGAGAAATATTGGTTCAATGCTTCACCAATCTCCTCCGGTTCCACACATAACTTCCCTCTGCCATCTATAACTGGCCCTAAACTTGCCCTAACCAACCTTCTGTTCTTGACATACCTATAGAACGCCTTAGGATTCTCTTTAACCCTATCCGCCAAAGTCTTCTCATGTCCCCTTTTAGCCCTTCTAAGCTCGCTCTTCAACTCCCTCTTAGCCAATCTAAAGCTTTCTAGTGCACTACCCGAGTGCTCACGTCTCATCCGAACATAAGCCTCCTTTTTCTTTTTAACCAACAAAGAAACTTTTTTGGTGCACCACGGTTCCCTAGCCCTACCAATTCCTCCTTGCCTGACAGGGACATACCTATCACAGACTCGCAGTAGCTGCTCCTTGAAAAAACTCCACATGTCGGACGTTCCCAGTCCCTGTAATCTCCTAGTCCAACCTATGTTTCCTAATTCTCTCCTAATAGCCTCATAATTACCCTTCCCCCAGCTAAAACCACTGGCCCGAGGTTCATGCCTATCCCTTTCCATCACTAAGGTGAACGTAACCGAATTGTGGTCACTATCACCAAAATGCACACCAACTTCCAAGTCTAGCACCTGGTCTGGCTCATTTCCCAGCACCAGATCCAATATAGCCTCACCTCTAGTTGGCCTGTCTACATACTGAGTCAAAAAACCTTCCTGCACGCTTTGAACAAAAACTGACCCCTCTAACGAGCTAGAGCTATAACAATTCCAGTCAATATTAGTCAAGTTAAAATCCCCCATAACAATTGCCCTATTACTTTCACTCCTAAGCAGGATTGACTCCGCAATCCTTTCCTCAACCTCTCTAGAACTTTTAGGAGGTCTATAAAAGACTCCCAACAGGGTGACCTCTCCTCTCCTATTTCTAATCTCCGCCCATACTACCTCAACAGATAAGTCCTCATCAAACCTCCTCTCTGACACTGTGATACAATCTCTGACCAATAATGCTACCCCTCCCCCTCTTCTACCTCCTTCCCTACTTCGACTAAAACATTTGAACCCCGGGACCTGCAGCATCCATTCCTGCCCCTGCTCTATCCATGTCTCTGAAATAGCCACAACATCGAAGTCCCAGGTACTGATCCACGCTGCAAGTTCACCCACTTTATTGCGAATACTCCTGGCATTGAAGTATACACATTTCAAACCCTGCTCCACCCCACCTCTGCAATGCTTGGTAGGCTAATGGGACTAAAGGTAGACAAGTCCCTGGGCCCGGATGGAATGCATCCCAGGGTACTGAAAGAAATGGCAGAAGTAATAGCAGATGCGTTGGTTGTAATTTATCAAAATTCGCTGGACTCTGGGGAAGTGCCGGCTGATTGGAAAACAGCTAATGTGACACCACTGTTTAAAAAAGGAGGTAGACAAAAGGCGGGTAACTACAGGCCGGTTAGCTTAACGTCTGTAGTTGGGAAATTGCTGGAATCCATCATTAAAGAAGAAATAGCAGGACACCTGGAAAAAAAATGGTTCGATCAAGCAGACGCAGCATGGATTCATGAAGGGAAAGTCGTGTTTGACGAATTTACTGGATTTTTATGAAGATGTAACGAGTGTGGTTGACAGAGGGGAACCGGTGGATGTGGTGTTTTTGGATTTCCAGAAGGCGTTCGATAAGGTGCCTCACAAAAGGTTGCTGTAGAAGATTAGGGTACACGGAGTTGGGAGTAAAGTGTTAGCGTGGATTGAAGATTGGCTATCCAACAGGAAGCAGAGAGTTGGAATAAATGGGTGCTTTTCTGGTTGGCAGTTGGTGACTAGTGGCGTGCCGCAGGGATCGGTGCTGGGGCCTATTGGTATATTGTTTACCATATACAGAGACGATCTGGAGGAGGGGACTGAGTGTAGGGTAACAAAGTTTGCGGATGATACAAAGATGAGTGGGAAAGCGAATTGCGTGGAGGATGTGGAAAGTCTGCAGAGAGATTTGGATAGGCTAAGTGTGTGGGTGAGGATCTGGCAGATGGAGTATAACATTGACATGTGTGAGGTTATCCACTTCGGAAGGAATAATAGTAAAATGGACTATTATTTAAATGGTGAAAAATTACAACATGCTACTGTGCAGAGAGACCTGGGGGTCCTTGTGCATGAATCGCAAAAACTCAGTTTGCAGGTGCAGCAGGTGATCAAGAAGGCAAATGGAATGTCGGCCTTTATCGCAAAGGGGATGGAGTATAAAAGCAGGGAGGTCTTGCTGCAATTGTACAAGGTACTGGTGAGGCCGCAACTGGAGTACTGTGTGCAACTTTGGTCCACTTATTTGCAGAAGGATGTATTGGCCTTGGAGGGAGTACAGAGAAGGTTCACCAGGTTGATACCGGAGATGAGGGGGTTAGCTTATGAGGAGAGATTGAGTAGATTGGGCCTGTACTCGTTGGAGTTTAGAAGGCTGAGGGGAGATCTTATAGAGACATATAAGATAATGAAGGGGCTCGACAGGGTAGAGGCAGAGAGATTCTTTCCACTTAGGAAGGAAACAAGAACTAAAGGACACAGCCTCAAAATAAGGGAGAGTCAGTTTAGGACAGAGTTGAGGAGGAACTTTTTCTCTCAGAGGGTAGTGAATCTCTGGAATTCTCTGCCCATTGAAGCAGTGGAGGCTACCTCGTTAAATATGTTTAAGTCACAGGTAGACCGGTTTCTGATCAATAAGGGAATTAAGGATTATGGGGAGCGGGCGGGTAAGTGGAACTAAACCACTATCAGACCAGCCATGATCTTATTGAATGGCGGGGCAGGCTCGAGGGGCTAGATGGCCTACTCCTGCTCCTATTTCTTATGTTCTTAACCAGCACGTCTTTCAGACTGTGGGAGGAAACCCACACAGACACGGGGAGAACGTGCAAACTCCACACAGACAATGACTCAAGCCAGGAATCGAACCTGGGTCCCTGGCATTGTGAAGCAGCAATGCTAGCCACTTTGCTACCGTGCCGCCTAGGTACGATACTCTGCCAGAGGGTCAGTGCAGACTCGATGGTCCGATTGGCCTCTTTTGCACTCGAGGGATTCTATGATTCTATAACCTCCAACACCCGTCCACAATGAGTTAAATGACTTTTAGTTTATTGAAGCTAACACACAAAAAAACATTCAACAATAGAATCACACCTTCCACAATCACATACACTCACACACAAACTGAAAAAAGGCTCTTTTAGTCACACATTCAGGAACCTTCCTCACACAATCTCCAGTTGTCTTTTCCTTTCTCACAGCACTTTAACTTTTGCTGGTAAATGTTTTTAACTTTTCCACTTCCTTTCTTTAAAACTGTTTCATTAGCCAGATGATGCTAAACCCTCCCTGACAGACGTGGGGCTTCATTTCTGCATGCTGAATCCATACTCTGATCGATGCTTTTCAATCTTTATTATTTCTCTCAGTCATTCCTACTTTTTGCATCTGGCTGTACGTTTCTTCCCTGCAGGTTTCAATTTCCCCGCACTTATCCAAACACTGATTCTCTAAACACTGATCTAGGATGCACCATTTTTTCTTTTGCTTTTTAAATTTTCCTTTTTTTTATTTGATTTGATTTGATTTATTATTGTCACGTATTAATATACAGTGAAAAGTATTGTTTCACAATACAGACAGAGTGTTATACGGACAGAGCATACCGTTCATAGAGAAGGAAAGGAGAGGGTGCAGAATGTAGTGTGACAGTCATAGCAAGGGTGTAGAGAAAAATCAACTTAAAATAAGGTAGGTCCATTCAAAAGTCTAATGGCAGCAGGGAAGAAGCTGTTCTTGAGTTGTGACCTCAGACTTTTGTATCTTTTTCCTGAAGAAAAGTGGAAGAGAGTATGTCCGGGGTGCGTGAGGTCCTTGATTATGCTGGCTGCTTTTCTGGGGCAGCGGAAAGTGCAGATGGTGGGAGGCTGGTTTGCGTGATGGACTGGGCTTCATTCACGACAATTTGTAGTTTCTTGTAGTCTTGGACAGAGTAGGAGCCATACCAAGCTGTGATACAACCAGAAAGAATGCTTTCTATGGTGCATCTGTAAACGTTGGTGAGAATCGTAGTGGACATGTCAAATTTTAATCTATTCATGAGTGCTTCTCAATCACTTGCTATTCTGTGCACTCTTCACCCCTCTTTCAGAGGTATCTTGTCATTGTACACTGTGTGACCATATGGATGTACAGTCCCTGGGAATCTATACTACTTCCTTCCTAAGAAGCAACTTCTCTTCAACTTCTCTTCTTCCCACTTTCTATCTCATTCTAACCTGCCTGCCCCATTTATCTGCACCCTTTCTTCATTTTGAATTCTTTTATGGGACGTGGGCATCATTGGTTGGGGCAGTCTTTATTGCTGATCGTAATTGACCTTGAACTGAGCGGCCATTTTAAGTTTATTTATTAGTGTCACAAGATGATTCTTAGCGGCACGGTAGCACAGTGGTTAGCACTGCTGCTTCACAGCTCCAGGGACCTGGGTTCGATTCCCGGCTTGGGTCACTGTCTGTGTGGAGTTTGCACATTCTCCTCGTGTCTGTGTGGGTTTCCTCCGGGTGCTCCGGTTTCCTCCCACAGTCCAAAGATGTGCGGGTTAGGTTGATTGGCCATGCTAAAATTGCCCCTTAGTGTCCTGAGATGCGTAGGTTCGAGGGATTAGCGGGTAAAATATGTAGGGATATGGGGGTAGAGCCTGGGTGGGATTGTGGTCGGTGCAGACTCGATGGGCCAAATGGTCTCTTTCTGCACTGTAGGGTTCTATGATTCTATGGCTTAAATTAACACTGCAATGAAGTTACTGTGAAAATCTCCCACTCGCCACACTCTGGCGCCTGTTTGGGTACACTGATCGGAGAATTCAGCATGCCAATGCACCTAACCAGCACATCTTTTGGACCGTGGGAGGAAGCCAGAGCATCCGGAGGAAATCCACGTAGACATGGGGAGAACGTGCAGACTCCACACAGACAGTGACCCGAGGCAGCATTTGAGCCCAGGTCCCTGGCGCTGTGAGGCAGCAGTGCTAACCACTGTGCCACCGTGTGGTCCATTTCAAAAACAATGTTGTGGGTCTGGAGTCAGGTGTAGGCCAGACGGATGGCAGGTGTAGGCCAGACCAGGTAAGGATGGCAGATACCCTTCCCTAAATACATTAGTGAACCAGATTGGTTTTTACAACTGTCAACAATGGTTTTGGACTTTCAATTCTAGATTCTATTGGATTCATATTTCACCATATGCTGTGGTGAGATTCAAATCTGGTTCTCCAGAGCATTACCCTGAATCTCTAGATTACTAGTCCAGTGACAATATCACTCGGCTATCGCCTCCCCTATTGTCAATGTTCCTGCACTAACTGCCTATATAGCTACAAACACACACAAAGTGTACACAATTTGGCTCGATCTCAGCCATGGGCATTACTTTCCATATCTCAGTTTCTTTTATAGAGTGGAACACAATTGTGGTGACTCATAGCCATTCGTCTTTCAAAGGTAATTTCTTAACTAAATATTGCTTGACCTTCTCTTCCAATTTCCCCCATCGGGTCCTTCTTCGGGCACCAAAGTCTGTAGGTAAATGAATGTGCACCTGTCAAGGGGAAGTGTTGGCCTAGTGATATTATCGCTAGACTATTAATCCAGAAACTCAAGTTCTGGGGTTCTGGGGACCCAGGTTTAAATCCCGCCACAGCAGATGGTAGAATTTGAATTCAATAAAAAAAATCTGGAATTAAGAATGTACTGATGACCATGAAACCATTGTCGATTGTTGGGAAAACCCATCTGGCTCACTAATGTCCCGTTAGGGAAGGACATCTGCCGTCCTTACCTGGTCTGGCCAACATGTGACTCCAGAGCCACAGCAATGTGGTTGACTCTCAACTGCCCTCCAAGGACAACTAGGGATGGGTAATAAATGCTGGCAGTCAGTGATGCCCATGTCCCATGAATGAATAAAACGCAACCTCTTATACTCTAAACTCCCGAGTTGGTGAACAGTCCATTAACATGTGAAAGTGTTTCGGTGTTGGGGGGAGGGAGGTTGGAATCCTGGCTTATCAGCTTTCTGACTGACCTTTGTTCTAATAATTCCATACTTACAAGTAGACTTGACCCATATTCTCTGGAGTTTTGAAGAGTAAGATGTGATCTAATTGAAATGTTTAAACATCTTAGATGATTGTACAGGGGAAATGCTGAGAGGTTGCTTTCCTTAGCTGGAGAGTCTAGAACTAGGTTCATAGTCTCAGGATAAGGACTTGGTCATTCGGGAACTGAGGGAACAAGAAATTTCTTCACCCTAAATGTTATTAGTCTTTGGAATTCCTTGTCTCAGGTGACTGTGTATCTTCAGTTTGTGGGAATGTTCAAGGTTGAGATTGTTGATTTATTGGACATTAAGGGAATCAAAGGATACAGGGATAGGACAGAAAAGTGGAGTTAAGGTAAAAAATCAGCCATGACCGTATTGATTTGCTAGAGTACCTTTGAAGGACCATATGGTCTATGGTTGCTCCTAGTTCTTATGTCCTTACTTGAAGTCTTCTTGGATGGCTCAGCTGGTAAATGTATTTCTCTGTTTGGAATTACCATATTACGGTAAAGATCTCTGGGAAATGTTGATTCAATTGCTCTTAACCAAAATGGCATTGGAGATGTTATAATTGGCTTCAGTGTCCCTTGATTAAGGAGAGGAAAAATCCATCAGTTGCTGAAGGCTAAGTGAGTGCAGGATGTGGAAGTTAGATGATTTCAGCTTTGAACTTAACAGTATAATGCCTATCACTGTCAAAAATTCACCTCAAGGCTCACATATGAGGAAAGGCCATTTCGGCCACAATGGAACAGAGTCATAACATTAATTAACCATTTCAGAAGAGGAGAGATTGCATTGTTGGTGGGGAGGTGTGGTGGAAGGCACAGTACAGAATTTAAAATACTGTAACAAGTGGTTAACACCTTATCTTAAATAACTGAAGACTCAATGCAAAGAAAAACTTAGTACTTTGCTGGTGACTGCAATTGTAAATCTGGTGGGCTTCTACTAAAAACAGAACCTTTAAAAAAGGCCAAAACTTGCAGACTGGCTGCTTTTCTGAAATTTGTCCCTGTGCTTGCAAAGGTATTTTGTGAACCTTTTTACCGCTTGTGTCTCTGAGCAGTGTGCCAACTAACATTTGCAGAAGTGATGTGATATTGATCTCCTATGTGCTGGCCTGGAGAGAACGGGGTGAGGCAGGCAATTTTTACAGAAGACAAATAGGTGGCAGGACAGTAACAGCCTGCATACCCTCCTGGACTTTTTTATTCCAAGCCATTTATACGTTGCTCATTGGGTACAGATGCAGCTGTTCCCTACACTGGCTCCTCTCCACATGAACAAATGCAGTGGACACAATCAAGCCTTTTCTACATAAAAGTCAGCCATGTTTATCATCCTAACCCTGTGCCACCTGGTGCTTTTCCATTATTGCTACTTTGCTTCCCGTAACGTAACTTGGCCACCACTCACTACTTTTTTGCAATGCTGTTATTGCAAAATTTGGTATTGCAATATTTGGTATTGCAATGCATACCATTATTAAAAATTTCTTTGCATCATAAAGTCACAGGAATTTTCCGGCCGTGCTCGCTCTAAAACTGGAAAATCCTGCCCGAGGTCAATGTTCCTTTCCATGGTCCTCCCCCCCTCCCCCCCACCTCCCACTTTCAATGATTCCCATGGCAGATGGGATGGGAAAACTCCCCCCATAGTTTGGCCCATCGTGGCTGTGCCGGCCATCAAATATTGTAAAATACATGTAGATTTTTAGTTTATCCTCGACAAAGGGAGTGACATTACGAATGATGTTCTCCTGTTAGAGCTACCAACTGTCCAGCTTTGAGGGCGAAGTGAAGCCTATTTCTTTCAGTCAGGGTAAGAAAAACATTGATAACACAGCAAGTTCATAATTGGTGCCTTGTACTCGAAACTCACATTGGGCAATGGAGAAAAGAGTCTCTGATATGCTGAAGCAACCATGACTTTAAAGCAACATTGGGCGTGTAAATTTTGCCAGTAACATTGCTCAACACTTGTATTTTGTGGCTTCAAACTTTCTTTGATTCCTCCAAAGGCAGCGCTGTGATGTAAACAGAGCATAATACATCTGTCATTTGGTGAGATGACTTTGCTTGAAAGCATTTGTACCTATTGTTTTGCAAATTAATTACAATTTGCAAATATTTATGATATAAGAGAGATGAGTGATATTGCTGTGCATGCTTCTTTTCCATGGCCATTCCTCGCCTGTGTTACATTATAATGGCACCAGAGTACAGACTGTAAGTTCAATCAGACTTGAATATTAAACAGTGGCACAGATTGTGGTAGTGCACTGTGTCACACAAAAGCTTTATCAAAATGCACGCACGCTGGTACAAATTAGGGTTGTAAAATTCTGTCAAGTGTAGCGAATCCAAATTAATTGCACTGCCAAGTAAACAAGAGTTCCCTAAATATCTCGTTATCGTGGCTAGTAATGAGTTGCATTTGGGAGGATGTTATATAAAATTTTGACTAATTGCTTGATTGACTCATGGTCAAATGATGGTTTGTAAAGCAAGAACATAAAGGGAAAATATATGGGTGCAGGAAATTGCGCAGAATGATCTGTTAGTACCTGGACCTTGATTCTAGTCCAAGCTGCTGGGATGAAAGACTCTAATTCAGCTAGTTAGTTTGGATGCCACGTGAAATGAGCTTTGGTAGTTTCAATCCAATTCAAAGTGGGCAAAGGCCCACATCACTATCCCTTAATTTGAAAGTGATTTGGCAGCCATTAGAAACGCTGCAGCTTAGCTGGTGCAGGGCAGAATGGATCTAACCGCGGCATAGCTGACCTCTGAGGCTTGAAGCTGACATCAAATGGCTGAAATGTAAGAGTGTTCTACTTCCTGGGTTTGAATCCCACCAATCAGGTTTCCATTCCTCCCACAAAAGAAACTCTTATCAAAGTCACAAATGAAATCCTATGTGACTGTCACAAAGGTAAACTTTCCCCTTTCATCTTTCTCGACCTGTCTTCAACATTACTCATGCTTGATCACTTCATTCTCCTCCAACGTTTCTCCACTGGCGTCCGGCTCTGTGAGACAGGCTCTAGAAACCTAGAAACGTAGAAGATAGGAACAGGAGGAGGCCATTTGGCCCTTCAAGACTGATCCACCATTCATCACAATCAAGGCTGATCGTCCAACTCAATAGCCTAATCCTGCTTTCTCCCCAATAGAGAAAGCAGGATTAGACCTGTTTTACTCTTATTGTTATCTATCTAATCGTAGCCACAGAATCACTCAGAATGGCTTATTTTCCTGCTCCTGTACAGTTACTCTTGGTACCCCTCAAGGATCTATGTTCAGCCCCTTCCCGCTGCCCCCCAGCAATATTACCCAAAGGTACTGAGTTAGCTTTCAAATGTACTTTGGTGATATCCCAGCTCTACCTCACCACCACGTCTCTCAGCAATTGTTACTCAACTATTAATAAATTACACCCAACAATCAGTACTGATGAGGAGAAATTTCCTCCATTTAAATATTGAGAAGACTGAAGCAATTGTTTTCAGTCTGTCCTCCAAACACCGCTCCCTAGCTACTGACTCCATCGCTCTACCTAGCAAGAGAATGGAATTAGACCATACTGATCATAAGCTTTGTGTCCGATTTGACCTTGAGGTCAGCTTACAACTTTATGTCATTGCCATTATTAAGATTGCCTTTTTCCACCTCCACAACACCGCCTGACAATACTACTGTCTCGGCTCATCTGCTGCTGAAACCCTCATTTATGTTTTTGTTCCCTCTAGATTCAACTATTCTAATGTTCTCATCGTCAAGTCTCCCACATCCTACCCTCCATAAACTTGAAGCCATCCAAATCTCTGCAGCTGGATCTTAACTCGCCTATCACCCCTGTGCTGACTGCCTATATTGGCTCCCAGCCAAGCAACATCTCGATTTGAAAACTTTCATCCTTATTTTCAAATCCCCTTCTGTTACCTCTCCCATCCATTACCCTCTGAGATATTTGTGCTCCTCTAACTCTGGTTTCATGGGCATCCCCGTTTTTAGGGGAATTTCATAGTAACTTCATTGCAGTGTTAATGTAAACCTACTTGTGAATAAAAAAACTTTTTTAAAAACTTTAAACTTAATTTCTCGATCATGGGTGGCCATGCCTTCAATTGCCTAGGTCCTTAGCTCTGGAATACTCTTCCTACACCTTGGACTCTCTACCTCATTTTCCTCCTTTAAGACACACTTTAAAAGAACTCTTTCAGTCATGTGACTTTTTGATTTTGATTTGATTTATTATTGTCACATGTATTAGCATACAATGAAAAGTATTGTTTCTTGCGCGCTAAACAACAAAGCATAAAGGAGAGAGTTCAGAATGTAGTGTTACAGTCACAGCTAGGGTGTAGAGAAAGATCAACTTAATGCAAGGTAGGTCCATTCAAAAGTCTGATGGCAGCAGGGAAGAAGCTGTTCTTGAGTCGGTTGGTACGTGACCTCAGACTTTAGTATCTTTTTGCTGATGGAAGAAGGTGGAAGAGAGAATGTCCGGGGTCCGTGGGGTCCTTAATTATGCTGGCTGCTTTTCCGAGGCAGCGGGAAGTGTCATACCCAAAATATTTCCTTTATTTTATTTAAGCTTTGCTTTTGATGATGTTTTGTGCTAATGGATGTTGGAGAACAACAACAATAATTTATAGCACCTTTAACATAATGGAGCTTCACAGGAACATCATAAGATAAAGTGTGACACCGAGCACATAAGGAGGTATTAAGTCTAAGGAAGAAGAAGGAAATTTGGCATGTCCGCTACGACTCTCACCAACCTTTACAGATGCACCATAGAGAGCATTCTTTCTGGTTGTATCACAGCTTGGTATGGCTCCTGCTCTGCCCAAGACCGCAAGAAACTACAAAAGGTCGTGAATGTAGCCCAATCCATCACGCAAAACAGCCTCCCATCCATCGACTCTGTCTATACTTCCGGCTGCCTCGGAAAAGCAGTCGGTATAATTAAGGACCCCACACACTCCAAACATTCGCTTTTCCACCTTCTTCCGTCGGGAAAAAGATACAAAAGTCTTTCCTGCTGCCATCAGATTTTTGAGTGGACCTACCTTGCATTAAGTTGATCTTTCTCTACACCCCAGCTATGACTGTAACACTACATTTTGCAATGAATCAAATCAAAAGATGTGGAGATGCCGGTGTTGGACTGGGGTGGGCACAGTAAGAAGTCGTTAAAGTCCAACATAAAGTCCAAAATAAACCTGTTGGACTTTAACCTGGTGTTGTGAGACTTCTTACTCAAATCAAAAGGTCAGTGTTGCCAGAAGCAATGTCACGGCTTGCATGATCTTTAATTCCTAACAGCATTTGGAGAATAATTAATTCCTTGGTCTTCCTTTAGCATTTAATCTCTCACAGCCAAGAACACATCACATGCTATCGGCCCTTTGTCAATGTTGTTCTACACCTGGGTGGCAATTTTCCAGTCTCGCCATGCCTGGAATACATCGGCCCTAATCGAGGAAAATTAGATGCGGGTCAAAAAATGGGTTTTGTGCCCTACGTCAAGCGGTTTGCATTCGTCCCTGGTCCCTTGCTACTAGCAAAAATTGGAGCTCACCCAGAAAGGGTGTAAGTCCTATTAGCATATTTAAAGTAGCATTTGAATATTCTTAGCCCGTTCAACAGTGGATTCACCCAGTTCCTGGGCTCTTCCGACTCTTGGGGGTGGCATGAACCCATTGGGAATGACTACTGATGGTCTCGCTGGGGGGCTGGGAGGTCATTAAAGCCCTCAGGTGCTCGGGAACATGGCTGTGCAATGTCTATCTGGCAGTGCCCATCTGGCAGTGCCATTTGGGCACCGTCAGGCAGTCACTGCCAGTATGCTAGAGCCAGTGCCAAGAAGGTAGGGCCTGAATGTGGGTGAGGCCTGAATGTGGTTTATGAAGGGATGGGGCATGACAGGGAGTCATGAAGGGGTAGGCATGATAGGTGCTATGAAGGGGGGCATGTCAGGGGCCATGAAGGGGGGGCTATGAAGGGGGGTCCTATTGGGGGACAAAGTGGACCCATTGGGAGAGTCCAATGCCCTGATGTCAGCAATCCATGTCAGGGAGGGGGTGGGGAAAATTGCAACCGATGAGAGTTGGAGGGGGTGGTGGTACTGATGTCCATGGAGGGAGTGCAGGGGTCTTCCAGTGTAAGATCGGCCCTTTCAAAACGGCAACCAATTGCTTTGCAGCCAGGCTTACTGGCGTGTTTAGGCCCTGCCCCTCCTAGAACTGACGGGCAACTCACCGTGCTCCCAAAAAATGACTAAGTGTAGATAATTGCCGCCCGGTCCGTGTCCGGTTTTCTTGCCATTTGGGAAAAATCCTCCCCTGGTCTTTAGAAGAGAAACATGATGCCAGAAGTGCAGTGTAAACCTTGTTCAATCCAAGTTACTGAAGCAATGGAACAGAAAGAAAATTAAGGGCCATGGTATCATAACTGAGAACTGGATGTTTTGGCAGATAATAAGATTGGAACAGAGGAAATAGAGACAGGAGTAGGCAAACTGGATCCTGGCTGATCTGCTCCCTCAGTGCCATTTTCCTGCACTATCCCTGTGTCCCTTTAATAAATGGCATATCTAGTTAGTAAAGCGTGCTAATGGTTTCACTGACACAACAGAGTTCAGGCATTGAATATTCTGCTAACACACTGTAAAAAGTCTCTCTCTCTCTCACCTTCACTCCCTGATGCAGGAAGTGAGCAGTAAACAGGAACTGTCTCGACTCCTTGTCCTAACAGATGCTTTTCCACTGCGTGAACAGAAACAGCAAAACGATGTGGGGATTTCAGAGGAACCAAGCCCAGTCTGGAATTATTTATACTACTTCAAATCAAGAAACTCACTTGAGTTGTGTGTTAAAAAACACTTTCCAAGTTGCAGATATCAGACACATCCACAAATCGCACAAGCTGTCTTAAGGCAGCATGTGTAAAGATTAAAGGAAAGCTTCTGTTTTCCAGTTGCATAAATGACACAACTGTCAGTTCTGTCAAAGACATTGACTACGGTTTCGACTAGACTTGGTGTGGTGCCATTCCTCCAAGTTTGGTAACATGAGCAAATTTTGAAATTTTACTCCATATTACAAGATCCAAGTCATTTACATAGCAAACAAGAACAGTGGTCCTAGTACTGATGCTTGGGGACGCCACTATCTACCATCCTCCAGTTGAAGAACAACCGAATACCACAATTCACCACTCTCTGTCCATAAGCCCATTTTGTTTTCATAAACCTCAATTTTGTTAATCAGCCTTTTTGGTGGCACTTTGTCAACCATTTTCATTTTCAATTTCAAAGAAATTTGGCATGTCTGCAACGACTCTCACCAATTTTTACACCATAGAAAGCAGCCTTCCCGGATGTGTCACAGCTTGGTATGGCTCTTGCTATGACCAAGACAGTAAGAAACTACAAAGTGTTGTGAATGTAGCCCAGTCCATCACTCAAACCAGCCTCCCATCCATTGACTCTGTCTACACTTCCTGCTGCCTCGGAAGAGCAGCCAGCCTAATCAAGGACCCCATGCACCCCAAACATTCTCTCTTCTACCTTCTTCCGTCGGGAAAAAGATACAAAAGTCTGAGATCATGTACCAATCGACTCAAGAACAGCTTCTTCCCTGCTGCCATCAAACTTTTGAATGGACCTTCCTTTTATTAAACTGATCTTTCTCTGCACTCTAGCTATGACTGCAACACTACATTCTGCACCCTCTCCCTTCCTTACCCCCATGTACTCTATGAATGCTACATTTTGTCTGTATAGCGTGCAAGAAACAATACCTTTCACCGTATATTAATACATGTGACAATAATAAATCAAATCAAATCAATACAGAAAACATCCACCCCATTCCCTTCATTGTGGCTGTCTATTACTTCATCAAATAAAAATTTGGCAGATAAAAGTTCTGTTTCACAAGGGAATTGCCAACATCCTTTCTTATGCCCTTTAGGCCAATGTAGTACAAGCGAAACAATTTCTGAGATTTCCATCAATACCTCAGTAATTGAATGCATGCAAGGAGCAGGTGGGCCCTGTGCTGAGTTCGCTGATTTCAGCCACATAAACTGTTGGGTTGCTCCAGTTGCTGAACAGGAGGAGCGCCCAGTCTTGATCAGGCCCCTGTTATTAAAGAACTCTTAACAACGGGAGGCGATTATTGCTAGAATATTAATCCAGAAACTCAGCTAATGTTCTGATGGTTTGAATCCCACCATGGCAGCTGGTGAAATTTGAATTCAATAAAAAATATCTGGAATTAAGAATCTTCTGATGACCATGAAACCATCCCTAATTGTTGGAAAAACCCATCTGGTTCACTAATGTCCTTTAGGGAAGGAAATCTGCTGTCCTTACCTGGTCTGGCCTGCATGTGACTCCACAGCAATGTGGTTGACTCTGAACTGCCTTCAGGCAACTAGGGATGGGTAATAAATGTTGGCCAGACAGTGATGCCCATGTCCCATGAATGAATGAAAAGAATACAATAGAAAATCATAAGATGATCAAACAAAGTCAACATGGTTTAAAAAAGGGAAATAGGATTTGACAAATTTATTTGAGTTTTTTGAGGTGATAGACAAAGGAGAACCAATAAAAGTACTATCCTTGGATTCCAACAGGCACTCAAGGTGGCAAAGAATAAGATTAATATGTAAGGTAGGGGTCATTGAGTTGAGAAAGATATGCTTTCATGGATAGAGGATAAGTTAACAGACAGGAAGCAGAGAGTCGGGAAAACATTTTAAACTTGGCAGGCAATGACTAGTTGAGTACTGCAAGGATCACATGCAGGGACCTCAGCTATTTACAATCTACATGACTGGCAGGTAATAGAGACCGAGGGCTCTATTTTACCATTTTGATTCTAAGTGCTGGGCGGACTTGAAACTGGGAATGTTTCAGATCCGACTTTTAGACTCGTTCTCAGGTGCCCCCATACGCACTCTGTCTGCAAAAATATCAGCGATTCCGAATCGCGCTGCACAAGCCTGTGGGCGGAGCTTAACACGTCCAAAATCCTGCAGCTCCGATCAGTGCCACCAACTGCGCATGCACAGAAAAAAATATAATAGAATGCTGCTCCTCTGCCACATCCCTCATGGGCCAAATAATGCCTCCCCCTGACCCCCACAGACATTGTCCCACCCTCACAACATTACTGACCCCCTTATTCCCCCCACCCCTCCGCCACCCAGACCGATCATGGGCCCCTTCCCGCCTTCCCCCCCACTGATCTCAGGCAGAGTGGCAGGGGACCCCCTTTTCCCCCTCACTGATCTCAGGCAGAGTGGCAGTGGAACCATCTTCCCGCTCTCCCCCCCCGCCACCTCCCCCCTCCCCCCCCCCGCACCCTCCACCATTGATCTCAAGCAGTGAACCATCGGAAGCTATACACTTGCCTCCTCACTAACTGGAGCGCCAGAATCGGACTTCTATGGAGCATGTGTTTTGCGACAATTCTGGATGGTAAAGGGGGAAGTGCCGGTAAGGTTGGGCATGCAGCCCATTAAGTCAATTTAAATGCATGCAAATGCATTTAGTCTCCAAGTTCACTTTTTACTGCTTCTATCATGTTAATCTTTTTTAAGATTTGTTTAATAAAAAAAAATTCATTTTGAAAACTTGTACCAAGTGCTGTCCCCTCGCCTATTCGAAGAAATGTATGTACCCCACAGCTCTCCATATTTAAGGAAGGATACACTTGCACTGGAGGGAATACAACAAAGGTTCACAAATATTGGTCTCTGGGCTGAGAGGGTTGTCCTATGATGACGGGTAGAGGAAATCGTGTCTATATTCTCTAGGTCTAGAAGAATGAGAGTTAATCTCATTGGACGATACAATATTCTGAAGAGGCTTACAAGTATAGATACTGAAAGGTTGTTTCTGCTGGCTGGAGAATCTAGAATTGAGGACACAGTCTCGGGAAAAGGGGCAATGATTATTTAGGAGTGAGATGAGGGAAAGATTTTTCACTCAGGTTGTGAATCTTTGGTCATCTCTATCCCTGTGTGTCATGGATGCCTTATTGTTGAATACATTTAAGGCTGAGATAGATTTTCGGGACATGGCCCATGTATGGCTTCATGCGACATTGAAATTCATACTCCACATTGTTCATTTGTGACAGGAATGACTGGCAGATCGTTTCAATAGCACGTCCCTTTGGCAGATAGGCAGAGTACTGAAGATACCAAACCAGCACGTGCTGGCAAAACGTAGAACATAATGACTAATATTCAATGTGTTTCTGTGATTGGACACCACTTGCTGACAAAGCCTGAGTGTGCCAAGGATTACACATACACCAGTTTAAGATTATCAGTCGAGCTCACAATGTGACTCATTCACTCTTGCTAGAAATAAAATATATTCATCTGCAGCAACCTGTCCTCTGCAGGTAAAAGGAATATGTCTGGGTATTGTGCCTTTCTGAATTAAACAAAAGCATTGGGGACAATAGTATACTGCGCCATTGTCCATGGCAACATCTCAATCAATCAGATCTGACTTGCCACCCACTCAGCATCCTTTTCTCATGCAACAAAATGTTGCTCCCAGTTAGCACTGCTGCCTCACAGCATCAGGGACGCCGGTTCAATTCTGGCCTCGGGTCACTGTCTGTGTGGAGTTTGCACATTCTCCCCTGTCTGCGTGGGTTTCCTCCGGGTGCTCCGGTTTCCTCTCACACTCCAAAGATGTGCGCGTTAGGATGATTGGCCATGCTAAATTGCCCTTTAGTGTCAGGGGAATTAGTAGGGTAAATACGTGGGGTTACGAGGATAGGATCTGGGGTGGGATTCTTGTTAGTGCAGGCTCGATGGGCTGAATGGCTTCCTTCTGCACTGTAGCGATTGTATGATTCTTCTGTGATTCTTTGGAAATTTGACATTCTTGCAGCTGTCCTGATGAGTGCAAGACAAAAGGAATTTGAATCATTCGTCTTGTTAATTTGCATCGAACCCATGTTTCTTGCTGCACGAAAGCAGCAAACCATGAGAGAATGAAATGTGAACTGTGCTATTAGAGTGTAAAGGTGCAGTCAAGATGAATATTTCTGTGTTGTTAAAGTGTGAGGATTTCCTCACCTTACTAATTGTCCACATGCTCTTTGACCCGGCGTAATTTTATTTCGCTTATCAGCCCACAAGCATTTCAAAGGGTGAAGAATGACGCTGCTGTAAAGTGGAACATATCAGACACAGGTGCTTCAACATTCGCTGCAACAAAGTGTGACTTTGATGGAGTGCAAATATTTCCATTCCCCGGCCACTCACATACGCTGGTAATAGTTCCAAGAGCAAGCGTGTGATACACAGAATTTTACTCTTTCCACAAGGTCAATTTTTTTTAAATTGCGAGTTATCTGAACTCGAGCCTTTACTCAATAACAATTGGCAACGATGAAAAGTTGAAGAGAAAAGAAGTCAACATGATTGCCAGGAGGTGATAATTGGGGAAGGAAAACAAAAGATAAGCATTATTATTACGTTGGGGTCTGGGAAAAGAATGAGTTAAAAAAAAGCTCTACAACTCTTCTAGACATTAGCATATTGAAGTTACAGGAAGGAAGAAAGGCGAGCATTCATAATATGTTTTTTTAAATGTCGTTAGTCTTTTCTATAACAATTGTTCTCTTTCTAAAAATAAATTGCTTTTTCCTAAATTTGTGAAAGGAAGCTGTCCGCAGACAATTTTAAACCAGGGAACTGTTGACAATTTCTATCAGAGTTGCTGAAAGCATTTAGTTTTCAGTTCTGGAAACCCAAATCCATCACCTCTGCCCATATCACCATATTTTCATATCCTGGAGAGGTGGGAGAGCAGGATTTGGGATTCCCATCTACTGAGGCATGTCAGAGGAGTCCAGGTGCTATGCAAGCTGGTTAGAGGTCCTGCCTTTTTTCCTTGAGGTACTGGCCCAGCTCTCCAACAGTGGTCTTATGCCCCCTAACCCTCGCCTTTATTTCCCATTCATGCCACCCTCAAACACCCAATGCACCCTCCATACCCCCTCATATTCGCCATATTCCTCTTACTCTGCATGCCCCTCCATGCCCCCTCATACTCCTACATTCCCTCCATGCCCCACATTTATCCTTCACAGCACTCGGCTAGTATCCAACATGTACTTTGATGGAGCGCAAATACTTCCATTCCCCGGTCACTCACATACACTGGTAATAGTTCCAAGAGCAAGTGTGAGATACACAGAATTTCACTCTATCCGCAATGCCAATTTTAAAAATTGTGCGATATATGAACTAGAGCCTTTACTCAATAACAATCAGTACCGTTGTAAAGATTAAAAGAAAAGAAGTCAACATGATTGTCAGGAGGTGATAATTGGGGAAGAAAAACAAAGATAAACATTATTACGTTGGGGTCTGGGAAAAGAATGAGTTAAAAAAAGATCTACAACTGTTCGAGACCCAGGGATTATGTAATAGCAACGGGAAAACTTTGAAATTAACATTGAAAACATACCCAAAACATGACACCCAAATTTTTGAAGCGTTCCATATTTTTGCGGCATGGTGGCACTGTGGTTAGCACTGCTGCCTCATAGCACTTGGGACCCAGGTTCGATTCCAGGCTTAGGTCACTGTCTGTGTGGAGTTTGCACGTTCTCCCCATGGGTTTCCTCTGGAGGCTCCAGTTTCCTCCCACAGCCTGAAAGACGTGCTGGTTAGGTGCATTGGCTGTGCTAAATTCTCTCTCAGTGTACCCAAACAGGCGCCGGAGTGTGGTGACTAGGGGATTTTCACAGTAACTTCATTGCTGTGTTAATGTAAGCCGACTTGCGACTAATAAATAAACTTTAACTTTAACTTTACTCTTCTCACAATCTGATCAAGCTTTCACTGATAAATGCAATCATTCATGCTGAAAAAAATCTACTTACCTGTTGAAGGAGCAGTGCTCCGAATACTCGTGATTCCAAATAAACCTTTTGTACTTTAACCTAGTGTTGTGAGACTTCTTACTGTGCCCACCCTAGTCCAACGCCGGCATCTCCACATCATGAATAAAATCCTGACCAATTTTTTAAAAAATCGTATATCCCTCAATAGGTCATTTAGTTGTAAAAACAAATATACATCTATTCAGGGATCATATCAAATACAGATAATCATTTAATAACTTCTTAAAACTGTCAAACAATAAATATATTCCCCTAGTGTGATAACTGGTTCTCCAGCTTTTGAAACTTAATAAACATTCATGATAACCTCAGTTTTTAAAACAGTTTTTATAACAGAGCCAATTGAAACTAGAAATTCGGATGGCCCTGTTTTTCCTAAGCTACACCAGAGGTCCTGCCAATCAAAGCAAACTAGGAGCACATGTTTGTTTCCTTTTACCTAAGTGAAAGCTGCAGACCCATTTTCTTCCAAATTTAAAGAGCTGTGGGCATTTAAATCACCTCAAATCATGATAGCAGAGTTCTAAATACTATTTTCTTTCATTTTTAATGCATAATGTATACTGTGGGTAAATGTGAGGTTCTCCATTTTGGCAGGGTGAATAAAAAAGAAGCAGATTACCTAACTGGTGAGAGATTGCAGAGCTCTGAGATGCAGAGGGATCTGGGTGTCTTAATGCATGAATCACAAATTTTAGTATGTAGGTGCAGCAAGTAATTAGCAAAGCTGATGGAATGTTATCATTTATTGTGAGGTGAATTGAATATGAAAATAGAGAGGTTATACTTCAATTATGCAGAGCATTGGTGAGACAACGTCTGGAGTAATGTGTACAGTATTGAGCTCCCTATTTAAGGAAAGATATAAATGCAATAGAAGCATTTCAGAGATGGTTTACTAGATTGAAGTTTTAAAAGTTTATTTATTAGTCACAAGTAAGGCTTACATTAACACTGCAATGAAATTACTGTGAAACTCCCCTAGTCGCCACAGTCTGGTGCCTGTTTGGGTCAATGCACCTAACCAGCATGTCTTTCAGAATGTGGGAGGAAACCAGAGCACCCTGGAGGAAACCCACACAGACATGGGGAGAACGTGCAAACTCCACACAGACAGTGACCCAAGCCGGGAATTGAACACAGGTCCCTGGCACTGAGAAGTAGCAGTGTTAACCATTGTGCTGCCACGCTGCCCACTGGGAATTAATACCTGGAATGGGGAATCGGTCTTATGAAGAAAGGCTGGACAGATTCAGCTTGTATCCCCTAGAGTTTAGAAGAGTAAGAGGTGACTTGATTAAAACAGCGAAGAAATTGAGGGATCTTGTGGAAGAATCTAGGGCGTGGGGCTAGTGAATCAAAAATGAGCTCATCCATTTAAGACAAAGATGGGTAAACGATTTGCTCTCTGAGTGTTGTAAGTCTTTGGACCTTCCTTCCCCAAAAACTGGTTGAAGTAGAGGGCGGAATTTTCCCGTCCCGCCCGCCATGGGAATCGTAGCGGATGGGGGCGGACCATGCAAACGTCTGTTGACATTATGCGGGAATGTCCGGCCCCGGGGAGAGCGTGGCCGGAAAATCCTGCCCAGAGTTTTTGAATATCTTTAAGGCAGAAGTAAATAGGATCTTGATAAGCAAGGGGTGAAAGGTTATTGGCTTCATGCAGGAATGTGGAGTTGAGATGAAAATGAGATCATCCATGATCTTTTTGAATGGTGGAGCAGTCTCAAGTGGCCTACTCTTCCTCCTAATTCATATGTTCCTATGTAATACCATTTTTTCTCAATCAGAAATGTGCTTAATGCTGGTGAATGTAATGTTGAACTGACCGTTAGAGGACAGAACCCTTTGACCAATCACTGCTGTAAAAACACATCCAATTTACAATGCAACACTTAATAATGAAATTTGAAGCTGTCAAATCATATAACACGTACCTGTCAAAGTATCCCCAATTTCTCAGCAGGCTTCCCCCAAGTTTCATGAACAAGGTGGTTTTTTGAAGTCTTCCCAAATCCCACTGACCTGAAGAAAGCACTGGGTGATATGAAAAACAAATCTGCACTCGGACTGTCAGTGGCAACCCTGATGTTAGAGGATGTGTATGTGGGTTCGCAACCCGAACCTGACCCCAACCTCTTTTTGATGACGTGTGTTTTGTTTGGGATACTCCCCTAATGGGAAATTTATATTTGTGGCCCCACAGGCTTGCTTCTTTTTGTATGACCCACACACATTCCAGACTTTTTCTGGGACATGAAATTATGATCGCTGAGGATTTTTATATTCTTTCTATGAGTCCAAAATAAAATGGGTTTTGGCAATCTCAACACAACTCTCAGTGGGCGTGAATCGGTTGAGAATGTGATGAGCTTAAAAATTAGTCAGAAGCAAACAGAATTAAGTAAAGTAAAGTTTATTCATTAGTCACAAATAAGGCTTACATTAACACTGCAATGAAGTTACTGTGAAATTCCCCTAGTTGCCACACTCCGGCGCCTGGTCGGGTCAATGCACTTAACCAGCACGTCTTTCAGAATGTGGGAGGAAACGGAGCACCCGGAGGAAACCCACACAGACACGGGGAGAATGTGCAAACTCCACACAGACAGTGACCCAAGCCAGGAATTGAACCCAGATCCCTGGCACTGTGAGGCAGCAGTGCTAACTACTGTGTCACCATGCCGCCCCGGCATAATGATTATAAATCATTGAAATCAACAAGATGAATTAGATGCACATTTAATTTTTCAGGTCTATAAGCTTTCATTCAGGGCTGGAGTTCTGATGAAAAGTTACAAAACTGAAACTTTTTTCTCTCCACAGATGCCGCTAGACCTACTGAATATTTCCAACATTATCTTATTTTCTTATTTTCAATTTTCAGCACCTGCAGCATTTTGCTTGTGTAAATATACGTTTATTTTGTACAACCTAGTATTAGAAAATGGATAGGTATTTACAGAATAAGTTGATACAAAAGTATTGAAGGGTGGGATTTTATGACCTCGCTCATCCCGAAACCATAAAATCCCACCCGAGGTCAACAGACCTTTCCAAGGTCCGCCCCTCGCCTGCTTCAATTCCCATGGTGGGCGGCGCGGTAAAATTCCAGCTGATATTATTGGTGAGCCAGGAACAGCAAGTACATTAAATTTATTCTTCCCATCAAACAGAATCAGGAACATTTAATGTGTGTTGATTTCAATAAGGCATTCATCATGACAAAACACAAAGCATTTATCCATGAGTTATTGGTACAGGATAAAGCACATCCTAGAATTTTCAAACTGCAAAGCAAGGAATTTAATTAATACTTTCCTATTCCAATTCTCTTCCTGCACCTTTCACCTGTTTCTGTAGCTAGTTATTCCTGGAAGAGGTCACCATTCTACCACCAGAGGTTTATAGTTTGAGGGGCATCACTCCACATCAAGCTTGGCTGACCAGGAGTCTCTCCCACTCTTACCGTCAACCATTGGAAGGATTTGCAGGTTGACTTACTCAACCTGTTTGACATGTGATATGAATGCACTTAATTAATACTTTGCATCCTCTGTTAATACAGACTGTGTACCTGAGGACTGAGGGCAATTAAAGGTGTCGATTTGATATCTATATTCATGAATATCTGACACAGGCAAACATCAATGGAGCAGGCATTTTGAAGAAACTCAAATAAATAAATGTCAACAAAAAAGCTAAATGTGCTGACCCTGAGAATCCTCTCAGACATGAGAGTGGAAGTAGATGGAAACATGGTTCTAATGATCATTTAGCACTTCACCATCAGCATATTGAATATTTAGCTGATATAAATGACAGGAAGTTCCAGCTGCAGATACTTTAAAAAATGGTGTGATCGTAAAAATTGTTTTAGAGTAGGCCCTGATTGCTTTAATAGCGTTCTAGATTTAGAGTAACAACCAACCAAATAAGATCAAGGGGTAATTTTTCAACTCTAGATTGGAAAATTGCACTTGTCACTCCACTATTTAAGAAAGGTCAGAGAGGTTGCCTGTCATCTGTCGTTGGTAAATTAGTCAAGTTTATAATTAAGGATGGACTGACTAAACACCCTGATCAAAGAGAAAGGCAGCATGGATTTGTGAAGTTTAGGTCACGCCTTAAGAAACTGATTAAATCTTTTGCAGAGGTGACTGACATAATTGGCAGTGGAATGTCCATCGAGGTCGTGCCTTACGAGCCTGGTTGAGTTCTTTGAAAATGTGACCAAGCACATTGACGAAGGAAGAGCGGTGGATGTGGTCTATATGGACTTCAGCAAAGCGTTCGATAAGGTCCCCCATGCAAGACTTCTTGAGAAAGTGAGAGGGCATGGGATCCAAGGGGCTGTTGCCTTGTGGATCCAGAACTGGCTTGCCTGCAGAAGGCAGAGAGTGGCTGTGGAGGGGTCTTTCTCTGCATGGAGGTCAGTGACCAGTGGAGTGCCCCAGGGATCTGTTCTGGGACCCTTGCTGTTTGTCATTTTCATAAATGACCTGGATGAGGAAGTGGAGGGATGGGTTGGTAAGTTTGCTGACGACACCAAGGTAGGTGGTGTTGTGGATAGTTTGGAGGGATGTCAGAAGTTGCAGCGAGACATAGATAGAATGCAAGACTGGGCGGAGAAGTGGCAGATGGACTTCAACCCGGATAAGTGTGTAGTGATCCATTTTGGCAGATCCAATGGGATGAAGCAGCAGTATAAAATGAAGGGTACCATTCTTAGCAGTGTAGAGGATCAGAAGGACCTTGGGGTCCGGGTCCATAGGACTCTTAAATCGGCCTCGCAGGTGGAGGATGCGGTCAAGAAGGCGTATGGCGTACTAGCCTTCATTAATCGAGGGATTGAGTTTAGGAGTCGGGAGATAATGCTGCAGCTTTATAGGACCCTGGTTAGAGCCCACTTGGAGTACTGCGCGCAGTTCTGGTCACCTCATTACAGGAAAGATGTTGAAGCCATTGAAAGGGTGCAGAGGAGATTTACAAGGATGTTGCCTGGATTGGGGGGCATGCCTTATGAGGATAGGTTGAGGGAGCTTGGTCTCTTCTCCCTGGAGAGACGAAGGATGAGAGGTGACCTGATAGAGGTTTACAAGATGTTGAGGGGTCTGGATAGGGTGGACTCTCAGAGGCTATTTCCAAGGGCTGAAATGGTTGCTACGAGAGGACACAGGTTTAAGGTGCTGGGGGGTAGGTACAGGGGGGATGTCAGGGGTAAGTTTTTCACTCAGAGGGTGGTGGGTGAGTGGAATCGGCTGACGTCGGTGGTGGTGGAGGCAAACTCGTTGGGGTCTTTTAAGAGACTTCTGGATGAGTACATGGGATTTAATGGGATTGAGGGCTATAGATAGGCCTAGAGGTGGGGATGTGATCGGCGCAACTTGTGGGCCGAAGGGCCTGTTTGTGCTGTGGCTTTCTATGTTCTATGTTCTATGTTACTTACATGAACTTTCAGAAAGCCATTTAAGAGACTGTTAGTTAAAACTGAAACTCATAGAATTATTGACCTGCCTAGGAAATTGTTGACCATCAAGAGACTGAGAGTAGGGATAATGGACGGGTATTCCAATTGGCAGAATGTGACTAGTGGCATCCCACAAGGACCTGTGTTGGTGACTTAATATTATTAATGACTTCGATGATGAGACAGAAAGCCATTTATCCTCATTTGGCAATGGCACAAAGACAGGGTGGCATTGCAAGAAATGTAGATGGAAGCATACAATTACAAAGAAATATTCATTGATTAGGTGAATGGGCACAATGAAGGTAAATGTGAGGTCATCCAATGTGGACCTGAAAAGGACAGAGCAAGGCACTTTTGGCCCGTAACATTGCCTTTATGGCCTGGATTTGCCCTGCTTGGGCTAATGTATAGAGCCAGGGAGTTTCCTGATTTGCTGCACACACCTTCTGAAAAAAAGTTTGCCAAATGGTGGTGGGATCTTCTTTCCCAGGGTGGGGGGAGGAGGAGAAGAGAGGTTTGGAATGGGTTTGGAGTGGAGCTGAATCCACCACCCCAGGTACAGAATGAAGGTAGCCGCAGAGGCTGCCAATTACCAGGTCGGGCTGTTTGATAGGCTTGCCTCATTTCTCTGGGACCAACCCAGTTGTTCTCTTAAGCATTAGGTCTTCATCCTCACATCCCTTTATCACTCTTCCTCCATGCCAACTCTTGCCAACCCATGCATTATTTTTAATCTTATTGTCACTGGCAAGCAGTTTTATTTCCTTCATTCTTTAAAGGGCTGAGGATTTAAATAACTGAACAACTTGACAGGTCTACCTACCTTATCCACCCTTTAAGAGCATTTATGTCACAGATTCACAGAATTATTATGGCGCAGAAAGAGGTTATTTGGCTCATTGAGTCTGTACTCCTTGAAAAATTTGTAACTCCCACATTGTGGGATAAAGGCCTTTACTCCAGCAAAGATAGGGTTTGTTTGAACTCTGTACTGTGTTGAAATGACCCCACTGAGTTTGAATTTTCCATATGTGGGAATAATTTCCTGCCCCCAATTGCCACTCTTCTTTAGAGCTGTGAAGGCAGGCGTGCAGGAAATGGGTTAGACATGATTGAGGGCCCTGTCAACCGTAGAGTCTGAATAAGAGTCACCAGTTTCTCTCTTCACAGATGCTGCCAGACCTGCTGAACTTTTTTAGCATTTTCTGTTTTCATTCAGATTTCTAGCAGCCGCAGCATTTTGCCTTTGTGTTGCTGAAAAAATACTTTTTGTCAAATCTTTTTGCATTGCACTCAACAGGACAATCACAAGAACACAATGTCAGGAGAAACAACAGGTGGAATTTTCCAAAATAATTTGAAGTGCCGAGCGAGTGAGAAAACAGGAGAATTTCAGACTCGCTTTTTTGGGCCAGTTTGAAAATGCAATCTCATGGCACTTAGTGCGACAAAAAAGGATGTGGTTCTAGCCATTGGGGAGTGGGGGGAGAGGTGAAGCCTGAGCTCGCCAGTGAAGTTGGCTGCTGAGCTTTAGTGGTGCCATTTCGCAGGTGTCCCAATCTCCCAGTGTATTGCCATTGAGACACCCCCACGGACTTCAGGACTCCCCATGGACATCAGAAACCCCTCCACAGGCATCGCCACTACCCCCGCCGATCATCCCCTCTGCAGGGCACCCTCCCACTTTACTACCAATTGCCTCTCTCGCAGTGTCCCCTTCCCATCCCGCCGATCATTCTCCCGGCAGAGCTCCCCTCCCCTCCCACCCTGGCAGATTTCCCTCCCTCCCACCCCTGAGGAGCACCCCCCTTGTCCTCTCCTCCTGTCATAGCTCCATCCCACTTTGGCTCCACCCCCACTCTACCTCTGCCCCCTTGGCACTGCCCCTTGCACTGTTATAGTGCCCAGTAGGCAGTGCCAGTGTGCCATGCAGGCAATGTCAGGGTTCCAGGTGGATACTGCCAGGCTGGCACTGCTCCATGGGCACTGCCCAGCCTTGCTCCCTACCACCCAGGGGATTCAATGACCTCCAATCCCCGTGGTGAGGCCATCATGTCTGATCCTCATTGGTGGGGAGCAAACATGATTCACACCAGGGAGAACCTTGGCCAGTGAGGTGTAAAGATAATTGAGCCAGCACGATAATGTCTGGACTTTTTAATATATTTAAATCGGCTTTGCGCCCAAGTCAATTTCACCAGCAAAAGTAAAATCATTGGAGGTGGAAAATCAGGCGTGAACCTGATTTTTCACCTCCTACCTGATCTTACCACCTCGGCTTGCCAAAAGTCGGGTGGGACGAGGTTGTAAGATTGCGCCCAATATCATTATACTCTATGAGAAAAGAGTGCTGATTGGTTAGCAAGTAGATCATAATTGGTCGAGGCTTTGCCATGGAGAATGCACTAGTGGATGGTGGCTGACAGTTAATTACCAAACAATGCTGAAATTTAAACCAGGAAGACTGACCTTGATTGGTCAAGACATTGCCCTGTGGAATGAACTAGTGAATGGCCACCACTTATTTTGTTTCAAGCCAAAATACTGTGGATGCTGGAATCTGAAACAAAAACAGAAAGTGGTGGAAAAACTCAGGTCTGACAGCAACCGTGGAGAAAGAATAGAGCTGATATTTCAAATGTGGCTGACCCTTTGTCAGAGCTATTTTGTTTAGCTGAAACAGGTGCACTGGGTGGGATTTTACAGCATCTGCGGCGTGTTTTCCGGCAGTGGAGGCGGTTTGCCAAAGTCAATGGTGCTTTGTATGGTTCGCGCCCTCTGCAGCTAGAAACCAGAAGGCCCCACCAGCAGGAAGGACTGGAAAATTCTCCCCAGTGTGTGCACATGTTCTTTCCATCTACAAAAAACAGGGCGCTGTGTAGTAATATATGTTGCATTTATTTAGCGTATGCAGCTTTTATCTTAGTGGCCAAATTAAATAATCTTTACCATCTTTGATTTTACGCCAGTTATTAACATAGATCTCAGACACACCCGATTCATGACTAAGGTAAGTGACCATATCTTAAAACTGCAGGCATGATAATTCCTTTCAGCAAATCCCTTAGTTAGTGGATATCTATCAAAGACCTTTGGCTGATAGCTGTGACCATTATTTGTAAAAGATCCCAGTTTCTGTTTGTCATTGTTCCTGTCGAGGCTGTGTCAGCTTGTCTGCAAATCAAGCCAACAAAAATCTTAGATCATTAGCCCTGTTTGATGAACTAGGAATTGCACAATAACTCAACATGTAAGTATTTACATGTGATCTGAATCGGACTTAAAAACCAAGGCTGTAAAATTAAATGCATTTGTTTCAGGAGGAGGTTTCAGAGGTACAGATTTCATAGGTACAGAATATAAAAGTAAGGATATACCTTTGGAATTGTATAAAACACTGGTGAGTCCATAACTGGAGTATTGTTCTGGTCATCATATTACAGGAAGGACGTGATTGCTCTGTAGGGAGTGCAGAGAAGGTTTAAAAGAAGGTTGCCAGGACGAGAAAAGTGCAGCTTTGAGGAGTGAGGGAGGTGATGGCTTAATGGTATTATTGTTAGACTATTAATCTAGAAACTCAGCTAATGTTTTGGGGACCTGGGTTCAAATCCTGCTGTGGCAGATGGTGGAATTTGAATTCAAAAATCTGGAATTAAGAATCTACTGGTGACCATGAAAGCATCGTCGATTGTTGGAAAAACCCATCTGGTTCACAAATGTTCTTTAGGGAAGGAAATCTGCCATCCTTACCTGGTCTGGCCTACATGTGACTCCAGAGCTACAGCAATGTGGTTGACTCTCAACTGCCCTTGCGCAACTAGGGATGGGCAATAAATGCTGGCCAGCCAGTGACACCCATGTCCCACGAATTAAAAAAAAGATTGGATAGGTTGGGGTTATTTTCCTTGGAACAAAAAAGGATGAGGGTTGACTTGATAAAGGTGTACAAAATAATGAGGGACAAAGATTAAGTGGACAGGATAACATTGTTTCCCTTGGTGGAGAATTCTAGAACCAGGGGACATAGAATCAAGATAAGTGGCAGAAGGTGAAGTGGAGATTTGAGGAAGAACTTTTTTGTGCAGAGGGTAGTGGGTGCCTGGAATTTGCTGCCCAAGTTGGTGGTGGAGGCAGAAACTTTTAAAAAGTACCTGGATCTGCACTTTAAGTGCTGTAAGTTACAGAACTATGGGCTGGGTCAAGAAGGTGGGATTAGAAAGGGCACCTAGGTATCCTCGGGCTGGCTTGGACAAGATGGGCTGAATGGCTTTCTTCTATGCTGTAACTTTTCCATGGTTTCTAGGAAAGGACCTCAACTGGGATTCTCCCTACGTGTGATGTTTATTTAACAGTTCAGCTCGTTCCATGTTAAGCACCAGTTTCTTTCTCAGAGCAATGTGGATAGTCAAACATTTTAGGCTTACTTCTACTTGTTTGCATTAGGAGACAATAATTCAATGTCATTCAGCCCCTCACCCCTACCTCAAGCTGCTACTGTTCCGGGGGGCGGGGGGGGGGGGGGGGGGGTGGTGGTGGTATGAAAGCTCTGCTTCAAACAGAATAGTTTCAAGAGATCAGAAATTCCTGTCCACATCTTGTCGCAAAGTATCAATCTCTTGGAGCAGCAGCTTGAGCTGGACATGAGAGGGAAACACAGTAAGAGTTTTAACAACTCCAGGTTAAAGTCCAACAGGTTTATTTGGGAGCAAATGCCATTAGCTTTCGGAGCGCTGCTCCTTCATCAGATGGAGCAGATATCCACTCCATCTGATGAAGGAGCAGCGCTCCGAAAGCTAATGGCATTTGCTACCAAA
This sequence comes from Mustelus asterias, assembly GCF_964213995.1. Classification (NCBI taxonomy): domain Eukaryota; kingdom Metazoa; phylum Chordata; class Chondrichthyes; order Carcharhiniformes; family Triakidae; genus Mustelus; species Mustelus asterias. The sequence continues at coordinate 143,904,538 of NC_135801.1, read as the reverse complement.
TAAACCTGTTGGACTTTAACCTGGTGTTGTTAAAACTCTTACTGTATTTACCCCAGTCCAACGCCGGCATCTCCACATCATGAGAGGGAAGCCAGTAAATAAAGCACCACCCTAAAATTACATGAAAGGAAAGGGAAAATCAGCAAACAGGTACCAGCATCAACCTGAGGAATCGGAAATTGAGAACATCAACTGTGGCAGGCACAAATTGGAGAATAGTTGCACCATTAATATTACTCAATGCAGGCTTCCAGTGAACATTTCCATGGGCTGTCAGGTGTTCTCCTGCAAGAGGTTCACTAGTGAAAGACCTGGGCAATAGTGAAGCTGACAGCAAGAATTTTCAAAGCCCAAGGGATTGCTTCCTAGTCCATAGCTTAGGTATGTTGTCCTAGTGTAGTGGGCACAGGGGGCTCCAGCAGTAGCAGAGGAACAGTAAGGCTGTAAGGAAAAGAAAAAGAGATCATTTCCCAATGATATTTTGGGAAGAACATCTACTTTTGGTAGACAGTTAGAAGAGAGCAACACTTCTCCCTATGTGATGTCATAGAGTCATAGAGTCTTGGAGGTTTACAGCATGGAAACAGGCCCTTCAGCCCAACTTGTCCATGCCACCCTTTTTTAACCACTAAGGTAGTCCCAATTGCCCACATTTGGCCCATATCCCTCCATACCCATCTTACCCATGTAACTGTCTAAACGCTTTTTAAAAGACAAGATTGTACTCACCTCTGCTGCTACCTTGGCACCTTGTTCCAGACATTCACTACCCTCTATTTGAAAAAATTGCCCCCCTGGACCTTTTTGTATCTCTCCCCTCTCACCTTAAACCTATGCCCTCTAGTTTTAGATCCTCCTATCTTTGGGAAAAGATATTGACTATCCAGCTGATCTATGCCCCTCATTATTTTATAGACCTCTGTAAGATCACCCCTCAGCCTCCTACGCTCCAGAGAAAAAAGTCCCAGTCTATCCAGCCTCTCCTTATAACTCAAACCATCAAGTCCCGGTAGCATCCTAGTAAATCCTTTCTGCACTCTTTCTAGTTTAATTATCTCCTTTCTATAATAGGGTAACCAGAACTGTACACAGTATTCCAAGTGTGGCCTTAACAATGTCTTGTACAACTTCAACAAGACATCCCGACTCCTGTATTCAATGTTCTGACCAATGAAACCAAGCATGCCGAATGCCTTCTTCACCACTCTGTCCACCTGCGACTCCACTTTCAAGGAGCTATGAACCTGTACCCCTAGATCTCTTAGTTCTATAACTCTCCCCAGTGCCCTACCATTAACTGAGTAAGTCCTGCACTGGTTCGATTGATGAAAATGCATCACCTCGCATTTATCTGAATTAAACTCCATCTGCCATTCGCTAGCCCACAGGCCCAATTGATCAAGATTCCATTGCAATCCCAGATAACTTATCTTATGTGAGGAATAAAAGAATGACCAGGGTGAGGTTAGGGCCGGTCAAGGACAGTAGTGGGAACTTGTGTATGGAGTCAGTAGAGATAGGCGAGGTGATGAATGAATACTTTTCTTCAGTGTTCACCAAGGAGAGGGGCCATGTTTTTGAGGAAGAGAAGGTGTTACAGGCTAATAGGCTGGAGGAAATAGATGTTCGGAGGGAGGATGTCCTGGCAGTTGTGAATAAACTGAAGGTCGATAAGTCCCCTGGGCCTGATGAAATATATCCTAGGATCCTTTGGGAGGCAAGGGATGAGGTTGCAGAGCCTTTGGCTTTGATCTTTGGGTCCTCACTGTCCACGGGGATGGTGCCAGAGGTCTGGAGAGTGGCAAATGTTGTTCCTCTGTTTAAGAAAGGGAATAGAAATGACCCTGGTAATTATAGACCGGTTAGTCTCACTTCGGTGGTTGGTAAATTGATGGAAAAGGTCCTTAGGGATGGGATTTACGACCATTTAGAAAGATGCGGATTAATCCGGGATAGTCAGCACGGATTCGTGAAGGGCAAGTCGTGCCTCACAAATTTGATTGAATTTTTTGAGGAGGTAACTAAGTGTGTTGATGAAGGTAGGGCAGTTGATGTCATATACATGGATTTTAGTAAGGCGTTTGATAAGGTCCCCCATGGTCGGCTTATGATGAAAGTAAGGAGGTGTGGGATAGAGGGAAGGTTGGCCGATTGGATAGGTAACTGGCTATCTGATCGAAGACAGAGGGTGGTGGTGGATGGAAAATTTTCGGACTGGAGGCAGGTTGCTAGTGGAGTGCCACAGGGATCAGTGCTTGGTCCTCTGCTCTTTGTGATTTTTATTAATGACTTAGAGGAGGGGGCTGAAGGGTGGATCAGTAAATTTGCTGATGACACCAAGATTGGTGGAGTAGTGGATGAGGTGGAGGGCTGTTGTAGGCTGCAAAGAGACATAGATAGGATGCAAAGCTGGGCTGAAAAATGGCAAATGGAGTTTAACCCTGATAAATGTGAGGTGATTCATTTTGGTAGGACTAATTTAAATGTGGATTACAGGGTCAAAGGTAGGGTTCTGAAGACTGTGGAGGAACAGAGAGATCTTGGGGTCCATATCCACAGATCTCTAAAGGTTGCCACTCAAGTGGATAGAGCTGTGAAGAAGGCCTCTAGTGTGTTAGCTTTTATTAACAGGGGGTTGGAGTTTAAGAGCCGTGGGGTTATGCTGCAACTGTACAGGACCTTGGTGAGACCACATTTGGAATATTGTGTGCAGTTCTGGTCACCTCACTATAAGAAGGATGTGGAAGCACTGGAAAGAGTGCAGAGGAGATTTACCAGGATGCTGCCTGGTTTGGAGGGTGGGTCTTATGAGGAAAGGTTGAGGGAGCTAGGGCTGTTCTCTTTGGAGCAGAGGAGGCTGAGCGGAGACTTGATAGAGTTTTATAAGATGATGAAGGGGATAAATAGAGTGAACGTTCAAAGACTATTTCCTCGGGTGGATGGAGCTATTACGAGGGGGCATAACTATAGGGTTCATGGTGGGAGATATAGGAAGGATATCAGAGGTAGGTTCTTTACGCAGAGAGTGGTTGGGGTGTGGAATGGACTGCCTGTAGTGATAGTGGAGTCAGACACTTTAGGAACATTTAAGCGGTTATTGGATAGGCACATGGAGCACACCAGGATGATAGGAAGTGGGATAGCTTGATCTTGGTTTCAGATAAAGCTTGGCACAACATCGTGGGCCGAAGGGCCTGTTCTGTGCTGTACTGTTCTATGTTCTCTCACCTTCTTCACTCTCTAGTATACTACCATTCTTGGTGGCACCTGCAAACTTACTAACCATGCCTACTAAATTCTCATCCAAATCATTAATATGAATGGCAAATAACAGTGGACCCAGCACCAATCCTTGAGGCACACCACTGGTCACAGGCCTCCACAGGTTGCTCCATCATTGGCAATGTGAAGAACTGCTAAGAATATGGAGACAAGACAGCTCATTTTCCGCACAGAGAAGAATTTCCAATTGCCAATCAACTGGGGACAATCTTACCAAAACAATTTTAAGTCCAGTACAAGTGTGAAAATGGGAAAGTTTCAGATCCGTTTTTTCACCAGTCAAATCTTATGACACTCCATGCAATAAAAAAACTCGATCTGTTTTCCACCAGTAGGGGGAGTGGGCAGGGTCTGAATCACCTAAAAGCTGGCTGATAGCAGTTGAGGGCTCCATTGCGCATGTTCAGATTTCTGTGCTCTGAGAGTACAGAGACCTGTCAGTGCCTCTGCTGCTATCAGCCAGCCTCCGTGGGCTAAACCTGCCCCCCTGCTACCACAGGGCCCCGAGGCCGGTGGGGTGAGAAGGTAAGATCACAACCAATATGCTGTACAAGATTCCGCATCTTCAAAAGTGCTAAGGATTCTGTTGTAGCTTCTGTACTGACCTTTATCTCTGGAGAGAAAAAGATTTTCAGCTGTGACTAAAGTATGGCTGTCCATTGACTAACAGTCCTAGAAGATACCAGCTCTCGAATAGTGGAATCCTCATTGGATTCTGATCTGGACATAGGAAAAGCATCCTCTGTGGAAGATGCTTCATGAAATACAGGAGTGAAATTAAGCAATCCATTTCAGTGGAACTAAGATCTAAGTGCTTCTCAAGCACTAAAAGTGCAGTTGATCCTTCTAAAAAGACAAAAGAGACTTGATAAGGTGCATCTAACAATGGGAAAGATAAATCATTCTCCAAGAGAGCACTCAGTACTGCAAGGGATTCTTCCTCATCACTCCCTAGGAGGCAACTATTCTGATCGAGCAGGTCTTCATGCGGATGGTCACCATCTGCTGCAGTGCCTTCCATATCAGCCACCTCTGGCCTCACTTCATGAATAACTGAGAGATTAATTACTTCAATCTCTGCCCTGGGTCTAGTACACTGTGTCTCTGTGAAAGAAAGGAACTTACTGCTGTGGTATAAACTTCTTCGGCTCTAAAGGCTGAGTTTCCACAGCCTCTAAGTAAAAGTTTGAAGATTGTTGCATGAAAGACAGTAAGTTGTCATCAGGGATCATCTGGTTTATCTAAGATTCCAAGAGGCATGCTAACATCGCCACCCCATAAGGAAGGACACTGATTATGAAGAATATAATGGGGAGACAATGGCCCAGTGGTATTATTGCTAGACTACTAATCCAGAAATTCAGCTAATGTTCTGGGAGTCTGGGTTCGAATTCCGCCATGGTAGGGTTTTCAATGAAAAATATCTGGAATTGAATATCTATTGATGACCATAAAGCCATGTCGATTGGCAGAAAAACCCATCTGGTTCATTTTCGGGAAGGAAATCTGCTGTCCTTACCTGATCTGGCCTGCTCCAGAGCCACAGCAATGTGGTTGACTCAACTGCGCTCAAAGGGCAACTAAGGAATGGGCAAAAAATCCTGGTCCTGCCAGCGACACCCCATGTCCCATAAATGAATAAAAGAAGTTACAGATAATCAATGATCTGTCTCCCCTAGTAGCTGAGAGGAGCATAATCCTGCCTTTGATTAAAAGATCAATGTCGCTTGGACCTTGCAACTTGATGTCTGATGGATGATGGGTCATTGGTTGAAGCATTTGTGGTCATCTGCTAATACATTTACTGCCACTCCGGTTTCAATTTTAAAGTATCGAAGCCTTGAACTTGGGCTGTTACTGACCCATAGTCTGAATTAAGACAAACTAATTCCCTGAGGAACTCTCATTTGATCTATTTCTTGACTTTTCATTTGTTGCAACAAATTGGTTCATAAATATTTTTTGGTTCTGTAATTTGATTAATTTTTCAGAAATGCCTGAGATGTGTAGTTTAGTCACATTTCATAGTCATAGAATCATAAAGTACAGAAACAGGCCCTTCGGTTCACCATGCCTATTGCAACCATCAAACACGAATCTATACTAATCTCATTTACCAGCACTTGGTCCATAGCCGACTAAGCTTTGGTGATTTAAGTGCATGTCCAGATGCTTCTTAAATATTGTGAGAGTACCTGCCTCCACCACCCTCTCAGGCAGCGCGTTCCATATTTCCACCATCCTCTGAATGAAAAATCTTTTCCTCAGATCTCCTCTAAACCACTTACTCCTCCCCTTAAACTTATGCCCTCTGGTCTTAGAGACCTCTGTCATGGGAACAAGTACTTACAATCTACCCTATCTATGCCTCTCATAAATTTGTATACCTCCATCAGATTCCCCCCTCAGCCTCCTCTGTTCCAGAGAAAACAAACCCAGCCTATCCAATCTCTCCTCATAGCTGAAACTTTCCATCCCAGGCAACACCCTGGTGAATCTCCTCTGCACCCCATCCAGTGCAATCACATCCTTCTGATAGTGTGGTGACCAGAACTGAACACAATATTCCAACTGGGGCCTAACTAATGTTTTATAAAGTTGTAACAAGACCTGCGCAAGCATTCCATATGCCTTCTTCACCACCCCATCTACCTGTGCTGTCACCTTCAGGGATCTATGGACTTGTACACCATGTTCCCTTTGCTCCTTAATATTCCCTAGGGACCTACCGTTCATTGTTAGTCAGCAAAATACACCAACAAATCCATGCTGACTAACTCTTATCAATCTCTGCCATTCCAAGTGTTGATTAATCCTGTCCCTTAGAATTTTTTCCAATAATTTCTTTACTGCTGATGTCAGACTAACTGGCCTGTAATTACCTGGCTTATCCCTGCTGCCCTTCTTAAATAAATGTGCCATATTAGTTATTTGCCAGTCCTATGGCACTTCATCTGCGGCCAGCAAATGTTTAAATATCTCTGTCAGAGCCCCTGCAATCTTCTCGTTTGCCTCCCGTAACAGCCTGGGATATATCTCATCAGACCCTCGGGATTTATACACCTTTATGCCTGCTAAAACATCTAACACCTCCTCCTTATTAATCTTAACATGCTCTAGAACTTCAACATCCATACTGAAATCTTCAGTTACAATGTATTTCTCCTGAGTGAATACAGATGAAAAACATTCATTTAAGACCTCGCCTCGTCCTTCAGCTACATGTACAGATTGCCCTGTTGGTCTCTAATGGGCCCCACTCTTTCCCTGGTCATCCTCTTGCTATTAAATATACTTATAAAATGCCCTTGGGTTTTCCTTATTCTTATCTGTCAATAATATTTCAGGGCTCTCCTAATTTATTTTTTAAGCACCCCCCCCCCCCCACGCACCCCCCCCCCCCCCCCCCCCCGCCCCCCACACATTCTCCATACTCCTGAAGGGTCTCCTCCATTTTCAGTGCCCTATACCTACCACGTGCTTCTTTTTCTTCTTATCAAACCCTCAATATCCCTTGCCACCCAGGATTCCCTGGGCTTGCCACCCTTGCCCTTCATTCTTAGAGGAAGACATTAGCCCGAACTCTCATTACTTCACTTTTAAAGACTCCCACTTTCCAAATGTAGATTTACCTGCAAGTATACCAGTCTACATTTACCAGTCTACATTTGCCAGATCCTGTCTAATGATATTGAAATCAGCTTTCCCTCAATTCAAACACTTGATTTCTGGCCTAGCCTTATCTCTTTCCACAGTGACTTCGAAACTTACAGAGCTATGTTGACTATCCCCAAAATGCTCATCCACTGACACTTTGACCACTTGCTGGTTTCATTCCTTAAGGATTTCTAGTACTGCCTCACCCTTGTAGTGGCAGAGAATATAGCAGCTTCTTTTCAGCATCCCTGTTAGAGGGCAGCCTGCCTTTAAGAACTGCAGCTGTGGGTATCACTCCCTGCGTTGAATGTGCAGCCAGCCAGCAGTTTGGGTTGGGCTGCAGGCAGCACAAAGTTGGCACGTTCCCTGCCTCAACAGGAACAACACGAGCGGATTATGAATCATGACACCTGCATCCAAAAACAGGTGCAGTCGAACGTTTAGCTCTGCGCCTCAAAACAGTTCTCTCATTATACCTCCAGTTGTTTCATCTAAATATAATTTCAGCCATTTTACCTTCTTCTGTTTTCCACTCAAGCATTTACACATCATCCTGTTTCCTTCCCGGGCATAACTTGGTCTCCTTATTTTTAAAGTATTGTTTATCATGAACTTCCTCCAGTTGTGAAGAGAGATCCGTACTGCAACGTTCACCCGTCTTTTCTCTCAGAGGCTGACTGACCTGCTGATGCTCCCAGCATTTTCTGTGCTTGGTATCCCTTCACTGTGTTCTACATTCATCTGAACAATGGGCGGGATATTCCGGCCGCGCTTGCCCTGAAACCAGAATATCCCACCCGAGGTCAATGGACCTTTCCATGGTCCGCCCCTTGCCCGCTCCAGTTCCTGTGGCGGGCGGAACGGGAAAATTTGCCCCAATGTCACCTCAAAATTTAGGACAAACTTTTATTTCCCTTTTATCCCAGAGTGGGAAATTTTCTAAGGCCTGAAAATCTGAGCTCAGCTGGTGATAACATGTATTGTTCACAAATGAAAGAACTTATCCTGGCCTTTCACATAGGCTAACAAGTGTTTCTATTTTTAATAGCGGCTTGTAACAATTACCGATCTTAATGCCAGGAAATAATACTATCAAGACTGGAATGCTAATTACCAATTACTATAAAAATAAATATTCCAGCAGCAGGCTCGAAGCTACAAAAAAAAACTGAGGGGGTTTAATCTTCAGTGACAAATTTCTTTCATCATGTTACTCACTCATCTCTTAACTTGCTCTGAATATTTCTCAGCTGTTCCTTTATCCTCTGGTTAAATATTTAGTGCTCATGGTTTTGTTCCAGCAAGGAGCTGTACTATTGTCTGACTGCTAATTCCAGAGAGGAGTGGGACATGAGTAAAGAGTTTGATTTGATTTGATTTATTATTGTCACGTACATTGGGATACTGTGAAAAGCATTGTTTCTTGTGGGCTATACAGACAAAAACATACTGTTTAAAGAATCCCTATAATGCAGAAGGAGGCCATTTGTAACCCCACGTATTTACCCTGCTATTCCCCCTGGCACTAAGGGTCAATTTACCATGGCTAATCTACCTAGCCTGCACATCTTGGAACTGTGGGAGGAAACCGGAGCACCCAGAGGAAACCCACACAGACACGGGGAGAATATGCAAACTCGTCACAGTCACCCCAGGCAGGAATTGAGCCCAGGTCCCTGGTGCTGTGAGGCAGCAATGCTAACCACTGTGCCATCATGCACATAGGGGAGTAGGAAAAGAGAGGGAGCAGAATATGGTGTTGCAGTTACAGATAGGGTGTCGAGAAAGATCAGCTTAATATATGGTAGGTCCATTGAAATGTCTGATGGCAGCCAGGAAGAAGCTGTTCTGGAGTCAGTTGGGACGTGATCTTAGACTTTTGTATCATTTTCCCGACGGAAGAAGGTAGAGGAGAGAATATCCCGGGTGCATGGGGTCCTAAATTATGCTGGCTGCTTTTCCGAGGCAGTGGGAAGTGTAGACAGACTCAATGGATGGGAGGCTGGTTTGAGTGATGTACTGGGCTACGTTCCAACCCTTTGTGGCTTCTTGCAGTCTTGGTCAGAGCAGGAGCCACACCAAGCCGTGATACATCTGGAAAGGATGTTTTCTGTACTACATCTGTAAAAATGGTGAGAGTCGTAACGGACATGCAGAAGTGACAGGCATGTTGGTACAAAGTGGCAACGGATTATTCCGAACCGTTTACAGTTGATCCAGGCGGAATTGAATATTCTTGAGCACAGTGGTGGATTAATAACACAGCCACACGTTAAAGACTCAGCCAAAATGGAGGCTCTTCACCCAGAGAGAACATGGCAGCCAGTTTCCAGAGCTGAGGGTGAATTGGAATTCCAAGTGCCTCAAAAATATTCCCTGATATCAGAGATGCCAGGGTCAAGGAGAGGGTTTTCCCAATGCAGGGAATTGCCTCATCTCCTGTATTGCTTATTTTCCCCCCAATAATATACTTTATTCATAAACATTTAGGAAAGTACATTACATCACCATTCAAAGTTGACATGACATAAAGTGCAGAACAAATCAGTTTCTTGCAATATAGTATGTGGTGCCTCACTTGATTTATACTTACAATTAATATTTACGCTATTTATTTTGTCAAACCTACAAGCCGAGGGATGGAATTTTCTGGCCTTCTTCTCAAAGTCAATGGACTTTTTTGCTGCTCTACAAATTTTCCAGTCCCGCCCCTGTTGGGATACGCCGCAGGCGTGACCGGAAAATCCCAACCCAGAGGTTATGCAGTTTCCAGCCCTCAGTGTACTATGGCACGAGAGCCTTAGACCGTGGTCTTTCCTCACTGCACCTTTGTGGCAGCTGAGTGAAGCTGTAGTGCATCCCTCAGAAGTAATCTGAGATATTGGATTGTGCCTGTCTGCAGTTTATCTCACCGTGTGCCCCTGGGAACAGCCCATTGAGTACAGAGTCCTGTGTTCTGCTGCTTAGGTGGACTTAGGGGTGTCTTGACAAGTGCATGAATAGGATGGGAATAGAGGGATATGGTCCCTGGAAGAGTAGGGGTTTTAGTTAAGTCAGGCAGCATGGTCGGTGCAGGTTTGGAGGGCCGTAGGGCCTGTTCCTGTGCTGTAATTTTCTTTGTTCTTTGATTTTTCCAGACATTCTTAACAAAGGCACATTCCAAAGGAGGTAGGCAGTGCTCTCTTCCCCACTGCAACCACCTTGAGGGCAATGTGCAGAGGATATGGGACAGAACTATGTTTGGGATATGGGACAGAACTAGGAACATACGACTTCAGAGTAAGAGTAGGTCATTCAGCCCCTCGAGCCTACTCTGCCATTCAGTAAGATCATGGCTGATCTGATTGTGGTCTCAACTCCATTTTCCTGTCTGTCCCCACAATAATCCTTGACTTCCATATCTATCAAAAATCTAACTCAGCTTTGAATAAATTCAATGACCCAACCTTCAGTGCTTCAGGGAATGAGAATTCCACAGATTAGTGACCACCTGAGAGGAAAAAGATCTCTTGATGTCCACCTTAACAGGAAACCTCTTCTTTTTAAACTGTGTCCCCTAATTTTAGTCTCTCCAACAAGAGGAAATACCCTCTCAGTATCTACCTTATCAAGTCCTATCAAGATCATATATGTTTCAATAAGACCACCTCTCAAAGAATCATAGAAGAATATAGAATCCCTACAGTGCAGAAGGAGGCCATTTGGCCCATCGAGTCTGCACTGACAACAATCCACCCAGGGCGTACCCTTGTAACCCCAGATAATCCCCTTGACACTCAGGGGCAAACCCACCCAGACCTGTTCCCCATAACCCCAAGTGTTTAACTCGCTAATGCCCCTAATCTACACATCTTAGGACACTAAGGGTCAATTTAGCGTGGCCAATCCACCTAACCTGCACATCTTTGGAGTGTGGGAGGAAACCGGAGCACCCGGAGGAAACCCACGCCAACCCAGTGAGAATGTGCAAACTCCACACAGTCACCCGAGGCCGGAATTGAACCCAGGTCCCTGGTGCTGTAGCAGTGCTAACCACTCTCCTTCACCTACACTGCATACAGCAACTTCCAGAGCGCTTTCCACTTGATGGCCAAGTTCTTACCTATTAAGGAGAGGTAGTGTTTCTCCCGTATGCCCCATGTTTGCTTCACTATGGTTACACGTTCCATCCAGTTTTTGGCACATGACCTGGGCCCTCCAAGCCATATCCCCAGCAGCTTCAGGTAGCTTGACCTGATGGTGAAGGGGACAAAGGATTGGTCCGCCCAGTTTTCACAGAATATGGCCTACTCTTGCCGTGATTTATTTTCACTCCTGAGGCCAGTTCAGACTGGTTGCAGATGCTAATTAGTCAGTGACGGCAGATCTGAGCAGAAGATGGCGATGTCATCCATGTACAAAGAACATTTGACTTGAGTGTCCCTGCTTCTGTCCCTACCCTCTTAAGACTGCACTTTTCCTGAGGGACTCAGCAAAAGGTTCAACACAGTACATGACCAGGACAGGGAAGAGAGGACAGACCTGCTTGATGCCTGATTTGATCAGGAAACCATCAGATTCCCACTCATTGATTGAAATTATGCTACTGGTGTGTAGACCAGTGGATCCAATTGTGGATTCCCTCTCCAAACCCCAATCTATCATGTAGGAGTATAATATTCTGTCAAAGGCGTTCTTCAGTCCAGGTTGATGAGGCAGGTGTCCACCTCTCCCGGCTCCTGCATTGGCAATGAGTGAGGCTATCAGAGATATTCCTGCCAGGTACAATGTAGGTCTAAGCAGAACAAAGTGGAATACTCTTCACTTACGAAGATCAGTGCAGCTCCAGCAACACTCAAGTCCATCCCATGACAAAACAGTCCTCTTGACCAGCACCCCAGCCATTAGGTTAAACATTTAATCCCTCTGCCACTGATGCACGGTGATAGCAGTATGTACTATATACAAGATGCACTGCAGGAGCACATCAAGGCTCTTTGACAACACCTTACAAACTCTAACAGGCCACACTTGGAGTACTGTGTACAGTTCTGGTCACCCTATTATAGAAAGGATATTATTAAACTAGAAAGACTGCAGAAAAGATTTACTAGGATGTACCGGGACTTGATGGATTGAGTTATAAGGAGAGGCTGGATAGACTGGGACATTTTTCCTCTGGAGCGTAGGAGGCTGAGGGGTGATCTTATAGAGGTCTATAAAATAATGAGGGGCATAGATCCGCTAGATAGTCAATATCATTTCCCAAAGGTAGGGGAGTCTAAAACTAGAGGGCATAGGTTTAAGGTGAGAGGGGAGAAATACAAAAGTGTCCAGAGGGGCAATTTTTTCACACAGAGGGTGGTGAGTGTCTGGAACAAGCTGCCAGAGGTAGTAGTAGAGGCAGGTACAATTTTATCTTTTAAAAAACATTTAGACAGTTACATGGGTGAGATGGGTATAGAGGGATATGGGCCAAATGCGGGCAATTGGGACTAGCTTAGGGTTTTAAAAAGAAAGAAGGGCAGCATGGACAAGTGGGGCCAAGGGCCTGTTTCCATGCTTTAAACCTTTATGACTCTATGACTCTATAGGTCAAGAACAGCAGATGCATGGGAATAACACCATGCAACTTCTCATCCACCATCCTGACTTGAAACTCCATTGCCAGTCCATTGTTGCTGGGTCAAAATCCTGGAACCCCCATCTTAACAGCTCTGGGAGCAGACTGCAGCAGTTCAAGAAGACAGCCCACCATCATCTTAATTCTATTCATTTGTGGGACATGGATGTCGCTGGTTGGCCAGCATTTATTGCCCATTCCTAGTTGCCCGAGGGCAGTTGAGAGTCAACCACGTTGCTATGGTTCTGGAGTCACATGTAGGCCAGACCAGGTAAGGACGGCAGATTTCCTTCCCTAAAGGACATTAGTGAACCAGATGAGTTTTTCCGAAAGTCGACAATTGTTTCATAGTCATCAGTAGATTCTTAATTCCAGATTTTTTTATTGAACTCAAATTCTACCATCTGCCGTGGTGGGATTCGAACCTGGGTTTCCTTCTCAGGGACATTTAGGAATGGACAATGAATGCTGGCTTAGCCAGCGACACCACATTGCATGAAAGTATAAAAAATGCAGAACCATCCATCCCCACTTAAATAGGCAGATAGGAGACTCAGTTTAACATGTCATCCAAAAGGATGACTGCTACAAGAATGCAGCATTCCCTAAGTGCTTGTCTCAATTATGTACTCAAGCCCCTGGGATGGATATAAACCCATGGCCTTTTCACTCAGAGTTGAGAGTTTTACTATTGAAATAAGCTGCCAACAATCTTGGATTCTGAAAGAAGTGACTGGCAGGTAGCAGCATTTCATCAATCTTTTCGACTTTTCATAAAGCAATATCTGTAACAGGTTTTGAACATTTGTGTCTGCTGCTGTTTGTTGCTACTTTTTGGCACTTCAAGATTCTGTTTGTAAAGTATTTTGCTGACAGCAGCTGGAAGTCTTCAGCAATAAATATAGTTCTCAGAATTGGAGCGTCCAATGGCAGTGATGGATGGAATACAAGCCGGTGGAACAAAGGCAAGTCAGCTTGCAGGATACAAGATGCATGTGTTTAGTCAGTGTCTCTTTCTGAATGGCTGGACATTGAACGTTGCTTGTGAAAAGCAATGTGTGTGCAAACAGAGCCTTGTCCACCACTTACAACTGTGACACTTGTTAATTTTCTTGCATATCCAGTCGAGTTGGGACACAGCTGGAATACTGTGTGCAGCTCTGGTGACCTCACCCTGGGAAGAATGTGATTACACTGAGAGGTGGTACAGAGGAGGTTCACTCGGATGTTGCCTGGGATGAAGCATTTTGTTTGAGCCTCTCAGTTGCTGTAAAGGAGACATGAGTTCTGCTTCTTTATAAAATACCTTTATTTCTTTGATCCAGCTCCACACATAATTCTCCACCAACAAATAGTGGCACCTGTGGCCCCTTTGTATATCAGTATTATTTTATTGAATAATTGACATCAAATTAGGAATTGATTGGAAGGTCTTTTAACCCATTCCTAATACATTTGAGCTATAAGGTAAGACTGGATAGGCTTGGATTGTTTTCTTCAGAGCAGCAGTCTCCAAACTCTGATCCGGATGCGGCCCGCTGTGGGCCGTAGTTTGGAGACCCCTGCTTTAGAGCAAAGGCTAAGGGGGGACATGATTAAGGTGTACAAGATAATAAGGGGAATGGACAAGGTGAATAGAAAACCGCTGTTCCCCTTGGTTGAGACGTCAATCACGAGGGGCATAGTTTTAGGGTAAGGGGCAGGAGATTCAGATGGGAATTGAGAAAAAACTCACTCAGAGGGTGGTAGGAATCTGGAACGCACTGCCTGGGAAAGTAGTCAAAACCGGAAACCTTGCAATCTTTAAAAAATATTTGGATGAGCACTTGAAATATAATATTCAAGGGTATGGGACAAGTGCAGGAAAATAGGATTAGCGCACCTTTGGTGGTAGATATTGTCAGTGCAGACTTGATGGGCTGAAGGGCCTTTGCTGCACTGTATGACTCTATGGGGGAAATTTTCCCATCCCGCCTGCCACAGGAATCATGGGGGGTGGGGAGGGGGGGTGGTAGGCAGTACAGTGTTCACAAGGCAAATGAATGAGCTCACCTTGGATCTCTGTCTTCTGTAGATGGCAGTGTAATAGCTCACACTCCATGTTGCATCACAGGTTTTCCAAGATCTCGGGTTTAACTGTACAGAGTTCTACTTCTAGGCTTTGACATACCGAACAATGATCCTATGAAAACCCAAGTTATTCTTGATGCCATACTCTGTCAAATGCTGCCTTGATGTCAAGGGCAATCGCCCTCACCTAATGTCTGAAGTTCATCTCTTTTGTCCATGTTTGAACCAAGACTGTATTGAGGTCAGGAACTGACTGACTTTGATGGAACCCAAACTGGGCGTCACTGAGCAGGTTATTGCTGAGTTAGTGCCGCTTCAAAGCATTCTTGGTGACCCCTTCCATCAGTTTGCTGATGATCGAGAGTAGATTGATGGGGCGGTGATTGGCTAGGTTTGATTTCTGCTGCTTCTGGTGTACAGGACATACCTGGATAGTTTTCTACATTCCCCAATGCTGGATCTTTTTCACTCCATTAACAGTGCTAACATCCTCATCAGCAGTGGTAAGGAGAATCGACATGGGGGAATTAGGAAAGGAAGTCAGGCTGTGCTCCCTCATTGGCATTACATGTTAAATGTTGGGTAAAAGTTGCAGAGACAGGGTGGGGAGACAGCAGCAGGCCGAGGTACATGCTGCTCTTTGGTGACATCTCCTAAAACCAGTGTGAGTTTTCACATTGCCACTGATAACAGCCAGCTGTACCTCACCACCATCCCTCTTGACTCTTTCATTGTGGTTAAATTATCAGACTGTTTTTTTTGATATCACACACTGGATAAGCAGAAACATCTTCCAATTAGATTTTGGGAAGACAGACACCATGATTTTCAGGGCCCCATTTACAAGCTTAGTTTCCTAGCTGCCAACTCCATTTTCCTTCCTGACAATCTGAGTCTAAACCAGTCTGTTCGCAACATTGATCACCTTCACTAAGACCACCTCTTTCCGCCTCTGTGACAACACCCAACTTCACCCTCTTCTCAGTTCATCTGATTTGATTTGATTTATTATTGTCACATGTATTAACATACAGTGAAAAGTATTGTTTCTGGCACACTATGCAGACAAAGCATACCGTACATAGAGAAGGAAATGAGAGAGTGCAGAATGCTGTGTTACAGTCAGAGCTAGGGTGTAGAGAAAGATCAACTTAATACGAGGTAGATCCATTCAAACGTCTGACAGCAACACGGAAGAAACTGTTCTTGAGTCGGTTGGTACGTGACCTCAGATTTTTGTATCTTTTTCCTGATGGAAGAAGGTGGAAGAGAGAATGTCCAGGGCACGTGGCATCCTTAATTATGCTGGCTGCTTTGCCGAGGCAGCGGGAAATGTAGACAGAGTCAATGGATGGGAGGCTGGTTTGCTGTTGAAACTTCCATTCATGAATTTCTTTTCTCTAGACTTGACTAGTCCAATGCACCAGGGCTTTAAAAACATTCTGTGGTAAGCAGAAGTATGTACAAATGTGCTATATGCTCACTCAAACCAGTACACAATAACAATGTCAGATCAGAGAACTGGGCTGCTTTACCACAGGGACAGAGTACAAATCAATCTGCGAGATAAAATATTGATTGTACTACATCTGGAATGTTGTCTGCAATTTGGATCAGCCACTCATGGAAAGGGTAACATTGCCCTTGAGAAGCAAGCAAAGAGGGGTTGTTCTTGGAAAAGTTAATAGAGTTGAATTTGTTTTGTGTGGACTAGATACTTTGCGATAACCTAATTTTCAAATATTATGATCACAGCGCGGCAAAGTCTATAATAGAGCAAAGAACAAAGAAAATTACAGCACAGGAACAGGCCCTTCAGCCCTCCAAGCCTGCACCAACCATGCTGCCCGACTGAACTAAAACCCCCTACGCTTCCGGGGACCATATCCCTCTATTTCCATCCTATTCATGAATTTGTCAAGACACCCCTTAAAAGTCACTATCGTATCTGCTTCCACTACCTCCCCCACAGCGAGTTCCAGGCACCCACCACCCTCTGGGTAAAAAATCTGCCTCGTATATCTCCTTTAAACCTTGCCCCTTGCAGCTTAAACCTGTGCCGCCTAGTAATTGACTCTTCCACTCTGGGAAAAAGCTTCTGACTATCCACTCTGTCCATGCCTCTCATAATCTTGTAGGCTTCTATCAGGTCGCCCTTCAACCTCTGTCGTTCCAGTGAGAACAACCTAAGTTTTCCAACCTCTCCTCATAGCTAATGCCCCCCATACCAGGCAACATTCTGGTAAATCTTTTCTGTACCCTCTCCAAAGCCTCCACATCCTTCTGGTAGTGTGGCGACCAGAATTGAACACTATATTCCAGGTGCGGCCTAACTAAGGTTCTATAAAGCTGCAACATGACTTGCCAATTTTTAAACTCAATGCCCTGGCCAATGAAGGCAAGCATGCCATATGCCTTCTTGACTACCTTCTCCACCTGCATTGCCACTTTCAGTGACCTGTGAACCTGTACACCCAGATCCCTTTGCCTATCAATACTTTTAAGGGTTCTGCCATTTACTGTATATTTCCTATCTGTATTAGACCTTCCAAAATGCATTACCTCACATTTGTCCGGATTAAACTCCATCTGCCATCTCTCTGCCCAAGTCTCCAACTGATCTATATCCTGTTGTATCCTCTGATGGCCCTCATCGCTATCTGCAAATCCACCAACCTTTGTGTCGTCCGCAAACTTACTAATCAAACCAGTTACATTTTCTTCCAAATCATTTATATATATTACAAACAGCAAAGGTCCCAGCACTGATCCCTGAGGAACGCCACTTGTCACAGCCCTCCATTCAGAAACGCACCCTTTCTATGCTATGCTATCATCTGTCTTCTTTGACCGAGCCAGTTTTATATCCACTTTGCCAGCTTACCTCTGATCCCATGCAACTTCACCTTCTGCACCAGTCTGCCATGAGGGACCGTGTCAAAGGCCTTACTGAAGTCCATGTAGACAACATCCACTGCCCTACCCTCATCAATCATCTTCGTCACTTCCTCGAAAAACTCGATCAAGTTCGTGAGACACGATCTCTCTTTCACAAAACCATGTTGACTCTCACTAATACGTCCACTTATTTTCAAGTGGGAATAAATCCTGTCTCGAAGACTCCTCTCCAATAATGTCCCTACCAATGGTGTAAGGCTCACCGGCCTGTAATTACCTGGATAATTCTTGCTACCCTTCTTAAACCCTTATTAAACAAAGGAACAACATTGGCTATTCTCCAATCCTCTGGGACCTCCCCTGTGGCCAGTGAGGATACAAAGGTTTCTCTCAAGGCCCCAGCAATTTCCTCCCTTGTCTCTCTCAGTATTCTGGGGTATATCCCATCAGGCCCTGGGGACTTGTCTTTCGTAATGTTTCTCAAGAACCCCAATACCTCCTCCTTTTTGATCTCAACATGACTCAAACTAGCTACCTTTCCCAGACTCATCATCCACCAAGTCCTTCTCTTTGGTGAATATCCAGGAAAACATTTATCCAGGAAAATTGTTTACAGTTAATGCTGATAGATTTGAATATCTAATTCAGGGCTCATTTTGAGGCTAAGTGCCCATACCGGCGGGAGATTGGGAGTTTTCCCACTGGCACTGGCAGTGTCTGTCAGGTGAGATTCACCCACCTGAAAGACGCACATGAGCGTCATTTTGAGCAACCCACCAGCCAGACTGTTCCAAAACCAGGCCGCCATTTTTAAATGGGTCTGTGATCTCCGCACTTGGAGACAGGCCTCCCCCCCTCCACCTCAAAAAATAAAACAGTGCCCCCCACTGAGCCGGGGAGCACCACCAACCCAATGTTGACAGAGTCTAAGCCTGATTGACAGCTTGTGATTTCTACAAAACCATTGTGGTTTACAAAAGAGGAAGTGAAACCACAGGCTTTCAAAGCTGAGACTCTGCCAACAGGATCAATGGGGTATTTGAGGTGCATTCAACCACGAAGGGAAATGAAAATAAACACAAGTGGCTGGAGGATGATTAAAAATCCATTGAGCTGTCAATGGAAGTCTTTTTCAAGACACTGCATTTTGAATTTTAAGTTTAAGTTTAAAATTTAATTTTTTTTTAAGTTTAAGTTTATTTATTGGTGTCACAAGTAGACTTACATTAACACTGCAACGAAGTTACTGTGAAAAACCCCTAGTCGGCACACTCCGGCATGTGTTCGGGTACACTAAAGGAGAATTTAACGTGGCCAATGCATCTAACCAGCACCTCTTTGGACTGTGGGAATTTGTTAGAGATCAAAGGGTTCCACTGGAATGGAGAGGATTTCAAATAATTCAACTTGCGAGGAAGCCTCAGAAACTTCACATCAAAGCTGTGTGCATACATTGGGGCTGAATGCACAGCTGTGTAGACTGGAAACCCCACCTCATTTGACATGTTCTCTCTGTCTGAGGACTTCAAAAGGGGCTGCGCACAACTGCAGCTTCTGACAGGGAGAAAGGGAAATCTCTGTTGTAGAATGGAGTGCTGCAGTGATTTAAAAGGCTGCCAGGTGACTGGGGTTGGGGGAAGGGAGGAAGGGAGGCATGGAGGTTAAAGTGACTAGATCACTTCAGAATTTTTACAGTTCGCAGACTGGAATGCAGATATTAATCGCAGGGCTGCCTGAAATCACCATGCCAGGGGTGATCTTCATATTTGCCAGGGCTAGAATGGGCAGTCCAGCCATGGCACCCCTATCCTGGGGTAGAGTGGCCTAAGCCTGAGCCTACCCAGCCCCAAAGACCATTGAGGAACCCTTCCCCTGCAGCTTGGCAGCAGCAGAAGGGCAAATGGCCACTGGACCTACCTTCCTGAGCCCCCTTGGGGCCTAACTCACCAGACTAGGGTGTTAGTGCCAAGGTGTTAGCAGGCAGTGCACTGTTGGGGGCCTAAGTGGGGGCCTGAAAAGGGAGGGAGCTGAGTGGGAGTTTTGAGGAAGAAGGGGGCCGTATGGGAGTCTGAGGGGGAAAGGGGGGCTGAGAGGAGTTGGATCAGGTCACCCTCATGCCTGCGTCGTGTGGGAAGGGGGGTGACCCATGATATGAGTGGTGGGGCAGGAGGATGCCCTTCTTTTCTGAGAGGTTGGTTGTGCTCCCCTGGACCCTTGAGGTTCCGCACACCATGTTCCCACTTGTGGGTAGCAGCTGTAAAGCCTGCCCAGTGGCCTGAATGGCGGGAGGCAGGTGAATGGCCTGACAAACCCACTAATGATATTCAAATGAGCAGGTTTGTATAATTATTGGTTTGTCACCCGTTCTGAGCGGAACACGATCAGTCCGGCAGGGCGGTTCGGGTGAATCCTGTGAATCCTCACGCCCATTGGGAATCCCGGTTTTTGGACAACCGGGATATCGGGATTCCAGCTAGCCATCGGAGAATTGGGCCCTAAGATTAAGACAAGAGGTTTGATGAAATCTTTCCCTGAATGTTTTTAAGAGTAATTGAATAACTTACTGGCAAGGATCAACACTGGGACTACTTTTACTCTCCATTTATATGCAATTTAAATTCCTCCACATGGTAAACATTTCCTAACCCTAAACTTTACCTTTAGCAGCCCAATATTTGTGCTTTTTGTCTCGTGCCATTTAACATTGGACCTGTCTCTGCAAACATAAGAAAATCTCATCGGGAAATTATTTACATTCCACAACTGTGATTTGCTTATGAACCAACAGAATGGGTGGAATTTTCCAGCCGCACTCTCCCCAAGACCAGAAAAGTCCCACCCGAGGTCAACGGACCTTTGCATGGACCCCCTGCCGATTCCATGGAGGGCGGGACAGAAAACTTCCGTCCAATGACTCAAAACGATATTTGTAAAAGATTTGATTTGCCATTTATTTTTCAGTAATTGAAATTTCCAGGACGGAATTCTCCTCTGCTATTCAAGTGGAATAATAAAGTTTTTAGTCATGTCACAAGTAGGCTAACATTAACAATGCAATGAAGTTCCTGTGAAAATCCCCTAGTGGCCATGCTCCAGCATCTGTTTAGCATGGCCAATGCACCTAACCAGCACATCTTTTAGATTGTGTGGGAGGAGACTGGAGCACCCGGAGGAAACCAACGCAGACACGGGGAGAACGTGCGGACACCGCACAAACAATGACCCAAGGCAGGAATCGAACCAGGATCCCTGGAGCTGTGAAGTAGCAGTGCTAACCACTGTGCCACTGGGCCGTCCCATAAACAACAACAACTTACATTTATACAGAACTTTAACATAATAGAAAATTCCAAAGCACTTCACAGGAGGAATACACGATAAGATATGACACTGAACTATACGAGGAGATATCAGTCAGATGACCAAAAACTTGAAACAGGAAAGCAGGATGGAGAGGTGGGGAACTCGAGGGGAAACTCCAGAGCTTGGGGTTTAGGCAATTGAAAGTAAGACGACCAATGGTGGCGGTACAATTAAATTTGGGGATGCTTAAGAAGCCAGAATTAAATGAGCACAGATATCTCTGAGGTTTGTGTGGCTGGGGAAGATTACAGAACTAGAAGCCCTACAGTGCAGAAAGAGGCCATTTGGCCCATCGAATCTACACAGTCTAAACCTAGGGAGGAGCGAGGCCATCAAAAAATTTGAAAAAAAGGGTGAGAACTTTAAAATTGAAGCATTGCTTGACTAGAAGCCCGTGATCAGTGAACACAGCCAGGGAATAGAGAAATGGGACTTGCTATGAGTTAAGGCACAGGCAGTTTTGGATTGTAACATGTGGGGGACCAGCCACTGAAGCATCCATTCCACAGGAAACAAATTCAACTCCATTAACCTTTCTGACGTTTCTCTTTGCTTGCTTCCCAAGGGCAATGTTATCCTTTCCATGAGTGGCTGATCCAAATTTCAGACAGCATTCCAAATGTAATGCAAACCGTGTTGTATCTAGCAGAGACCCAACCTCACTTTTGTACTCTGTCCCTGTGGAAATGCCACCCAGTTCTCACTTGTGACATTTTTGTTGGTTTGAATGCGTGGATTGTACACTCATGCGTACTTCTACTTACCAGAGAATGTTTTGAAAGGCACCGGTGCTCAAAACCACGCACCAGGTTGCATAGTAATTATGCCTCAGTGCTGCAATAAAGTATTTGGACAGCAAAAGAGAAACATTTATTTAAGCTGTTAATCATGGGTCAGTTCAATCACTTATTGCAGAATTGCTAATGATTTCCTCTTCTATGTTATTCCGTCTTTTCCCCGTGCCAACAGTACCGACTACACAGCATTAACCTCAGTCAGTGCATCATGCATGAATGGCGAGTGCTGAAGCTTATGGGTTATTCATAGCACAAGCTTATTTTAAGATCATGGGATAATTACACCCCTACAGTTTCTTCATTACTCAACAACACCAGAAGCAATCAACTATCGGGTTATTGAGGTAGTACTTCTCGCAACTTGTAATGGACTCAACTGAGAGTGACATTCACAACCAGCATAATTATAACAAATGGCACTCAGGCATTCAACTGCTTGGCAAGTTGGCAATCTTGGCAGAATTGTCAGGTGCAGCACAGAACTTGGCATTTAGGATCTACTTCTTAAGATCCGCAGCGACAACGCTTCCGATCAAAACGGGAGCCCTACTGAAGTTGCAGGAAAAGTCCACGACAAATTTCATCCTCCCCTACACTCCCAGGTAGGGTCATCGCTCTGGACTGCAGATAAAAGGAAGGAAAATAGAGAACTTCTTACTGCAGTTTTCCACTGCACAGTTACTAGCCCATGGTTCAGCTGTCCATTGAAATTAATTTTGGGGAGGAGCTGATTCAGAGAGACAGTCAGTGATGGTAATCGCAGGATGATGAGTTCATCGGCAGAAATTGTGATTGCACTGGAGAGGAGATTGACCAGGATGCTGCCTGAGATGGGACATTTAAGTTATGAAAAGAGGTTGGATAGGCTTGGGCTGTTTTCGTTGGAACAGAGATGACTGAGGGGCGACCTGATCGAGGTGTACAAGATTATGAGAGACATGGACAGAGTGGATAAGGAGCAGCTGTTCCCCTTAGTTGAAGGATCAGTCATGAGGGGACATAAGTTCAATGTGAGGGCCGGGATGTTTAGGGGGGGATGTGAGGAAACACTTCTTTCCCTGAGCGTGGTGGCAGTCTGGAATGCGCTGCCTGGGAGGGTGGTAGAGGCGGGTTGTCTCACATCCTTTAAAAAGTACCTGGATGAGTACTTGTCATGCCATAACATTCATGGCTATGGGCCAAGTGCTGGTAAATGGGATTAGGTGGGAGTTCAGGTGTTTCTAATGTGTCGGTGCGGACTCAATGGGCCGAAGGGCCTCTTCTGTGCCGTATGATTCTATGACTCTATGAAAATCGCTCTTTACCAGAAAATGTTTCTCTCTTCCCATTCATTTCCTTCCCTCATGAACTGAAACCACAAATTCCACAGCACAGCACAGTTCCACATAAACCAGCTGCTCTCTAGTACCTATCAAAATGATGAGATAGAGTACAGGAAAGAGACAGAGAATCTGGTGAACTGGTGCGGCAACAATAATCTCTCCCTCAATGTCAACAAAACGAAGGAGATAGTCATCGACTTCAGGAAGCGTAGAGGAGAATATGCCCCTGTCTATATCAATAGGGATGAAGTGGAAATGGTCGAGAGCTTCAAGTTTCTAGGTGTCTAGATCACCAACAACCTGTCCTGGTCCCCCCATGCCAACACCATAGTTAAGAAAGCCCACCAATGTCTCTTTTTTCTTAGAAGGCTAAGAAAATTTGACATGTCGTCTACGACTCTCATCAACTTTTACAGATGCACCATAGAAAGCATTCTTTCTGGTTGTATCACAGCTTGGTATGGCTCCTGCTCTGTCCAAGACCACAAGAAACTACAAAGGGTTGTGAATGAATCCCAGTCCATCATGCAATCCAGCCTCCTATTCATTGGCTCTGTCTACACTTCCTGCAGCCTCGGAAAAGCAGCCAGCATAATCAAGAACCCCACGCACCCCGGACATTCTCTCTTCCACCTTCTTTCATCGGGAAAAAGATACAAAAGTCTGAGGACACATAGCAACTGACAGCAGAACAACTTCTTCCCTGCTGCCATCAGACTTTTGAATGGACCTACCTTGTATTAAGTTGATCTCTCTCCACACCCTAACTATGACTGTAACACTACATTCTGCACTTTCTCCTTTCCTTCCCTATGAAAGGTATGCTTTGTCTGCATAGCACGCAAGAAACAATACTTTTCACTGTATAATAGTACGTGTGATAATAAATCAAATCAAATACCTCACCGAAGTGACCATCCTCTACGTGTGAGTCTTGCTACTGACAATTCAATCATCATAGAATCCCTACAGTGCAGAAGGAGGCCATTTGACCCATCAAGTCTGCACCGACCACAATCCCATCCAGGCCCTATTCCCGTAACCCCACATATTTACCCTGCTCGTACCCCTGACACTGGGGTCAATTTAGCACGGCCAATCAACCTACCCTGCGTGTCTTTAGACTGTGGGAGGAAACTGGAGCACCCATAGGAAACCCACGCAGACACGAGGAGAATGTGCAAACTCCACATAGACAGCAACCCGAGGCCAGAATCGAACTCGGGTCCCTGGCGCTGTGAGGCAGCAGTGCTAACCACTGTGCCACCGTGCCGCCCACAATATCACAATAAGCTTCTGTTATATTGCACCAAGGCTCAGGCTAATAAGGCTGGCTCCCGACACACAGGTCTCACACAGCGGACTACAAACTCGAAGTAAACTTGCTATAATTCACTCTGGCTTGCAGCTTGGAAGTTCAGTAACATTGGATGTTCTGAGCAGCGAATTGTCATTGTGAACGCTGGCTAGTATACATTTAGGGTACACCGGTGGTGCAGCACCTGTGTGCCAGACGTCAATACTACTAGTACATGTCTTAATGCAATATAAACACAGCCATAGCAAATTTAATCCTCTCCTCATACAATGAACATACTCTCCAGCAACAGTTACAGAATTCTGATCCCTTCTTAGCTGACATATTTATTACCCCTGTAACATATCCGCTGACTAGAGTTAAATCTTCTCAGAATAGGAATCAAAGCCATGGGGGAGAGGGGCAAAACAAACAAGTTGCACCATCCATTTCACTGTCTGCTGTGACGTGCATGGAATTAGTTAAGGATAGGAAGAGACCTGGACAGCATTCAGGCTTGGGCTTATTAATTTCAAGTAACATACAACATGCACAAGTGCCAGGCAATGCCATCTTCAACAAGAGAGAATCGAACCATCTACCCCTGACATTCAACAGTATTACCACAGCTGAGTTCCCCACTTTCAACATCCTGAGGGCTAGCACTGGCCAGAAACAGAACAGGACCGGCCATGTGGCTACAAGAGCAGGTCAGAGGCTGGGAATTCTGCGGCGAGTAACTCATCTCCTGACTCCTGAAAGCCTGCCCACTATCTACAAGGCAGAAGTTAGGATGGAATAGTTTCCACTTGCCTGGATGAGTGCAGCTCCAACAACACGTGAGAGACACCAAATAGACGAGGCAATGGCCTAGTGGTATTATCATTAGGGTATTAATCCAGAAATTCAGCTAATGCTCTGGGGACCTGGGCTCGAGTCTTGTCACGGCACATGATAGAATTTAAATTCAATTTAAAAATCTGGAATTAAGAATCTACTGATGCCCATGAAACCACTGTCGATTGAGGGAAAAACCCATCTGGCTCACTAATGTCCTTTAGGGAAGAAAATCTGCCATCCTTACCTGTTCTGGCTTACATCTGACTCCAGAGCCACAACAATGTAGTTGCCTCTCAACTGCCATCGGGCAACTAGGGATGGGCAATGAATGTTGGCCAGCCAGTGATGCCCATGTCCCACAAATGAATTTTTAAAAAGCAGCCCGCATTCATCATTCATCAACTTAGACATTCACTCCCTCCACCGCAGTGATACACAGTGGCAGCACCGTGCACAATCTACAAGATGCACTGCATCTACTCACTAAGGCTCCTTCGGCAGTACCTTTCAAACCCGCGAACTCTATCACCCGGAAGGGCAAGAGATGAAGGGGAACTCCACAACCTACAAGCTCCCCTCCAACTCACACACCACCCTGACTTGGAACAATATCACTGTTCCTTCCTGTGGCTGGGCCAACACTCTGGAACGTCAACCCTACCAGCACTGTGGGTGTACCTAGAACACACTGGACTGCAGCAGGTCAAGAAGGTGGCTCACCACAACCTTCTCAAGAACAATCAGGGATAGACAATAAATTGCTGGCCTTTCCAATGATGCTCACATCCCATGATTTGATTTGATTTGATGTATTATTGTCACATGTATTAACATACAGTGAAAAGTTTTGTTCTTGCGCATTATACAGACAAAGCATACCGTTCATAGAGAAGGAAATGAGAGAGTGCAGAATGTAGTGCTACAGACATAGCTAGGGTGTAGAGAAAGATCAACTTAATGCAAGGTAGGTCCATTCAAAAATCTGATGGCAGCAGGGAAGAAGTTGTTCTTGAGTCGGTTGGTATGTGACCTCAGACTTTTGTATCCTTTTCCTGATGGAAGAAGGTGGAAGAGACAATGTCAGGGGTGCATGGGATCCTTTATTATGCTGGCTGCTTTGCCCAGGCAGTGGGAAGTGTAGACAGAGTCAATGGATGGGAGGCTGGTTTGCGTGATGGATTGGGATGCATTCACGACCTTTTGTAGTTTCTTGTGGTCTTGGGCAGAGCAGGAGACATACCCAGCTTTGATACAACCGGAAAGAATGCTTTCTATGGTGTATCTGTAAAAGTTGGTGAGAGTCGTAGCTGACATGCCAAATTTCCTTAGTCTTCTGAGAAAATAGAGGCGTTGGTGGGCTTTCTTAACTATAGTGTCAGCATGGGGGACCAGGACAGGTTGTTGGTGATCTGGACACCTAAAAACCTGAAGCTCTCAACCCTTTCCACTTCATCCCCATTGATGTAGACAGGGGTATGTTCTCCTCAATGCTTCCTGAAATCGATGGCAATCTCCTTTGTTTTATTGACATTGAGGGAGAGATTATTGTTGCCGCACCAGTTCACCAGATTCTCTATCTCATTCCTGTACTCTGTCTCATCATTGTTTGAGATCATGAATGAATAAAATAAATCCCTGAGTTATCTCCCTTTGACTTTTCTCCATCTGCCTCTATTTAATAATTACAATGGCCGAAGCCGACAAATCTTCGTCTTCGGTATCACTTCCTTCACTTTGTTTCTTGCTGGCCCTGTCAATAACACTATAGTATGTAACAAAACTAAAGGTGACTCGTGTTCTCCACTGTTTCATTTCTAGTTTATTAAAGTGACACAAATGCGAGGTTTTTAAAATAGCGACTACAAAATAAAGTAAGCCTAAGAAACTATTCTCATTTTAAGGAAATGAGAACTAGATTTTTTTTTTCTGTTACTTTGTTCCTTGCTACCGTTGACCTCCATTCGGTAGAACTTGTCAGAAGGAGAAGTAAAACATAAATGAAGCAGAATGGAAGATTTCAAACCAGATATAATTTTATCTCCCCAATTTTGCCTCTCGTGTCGTTCTATCTTCATCTGTTGGAGTAATGTCACAGAGAGGCTGACTGTCTTCCACTGGTCCCATGTGTCCATCTTCACTTGGGGACTTTGAGAGTTGGCATGAGCAGGCTTTTCGAATGTGGATGCCATCATTGCCGAGTTGCATCACGTTGTCATTAAACATCCACCAGAAATGGTCACCTGTGAGCATTCGGGGGACTCTGGTTGTCAAGGGTCAATTATTTGGGGGCATAGGTTGAAGGTGAGGGGGGGGAGTTTAAAAGAGAGGTAAGGGGCAAGTTTTTCACAGAGGTTGGTGAATGCCTGGAACGTGCTGCCAGTGGAGGCAGTGGAAGCGGATTCTATAACAATGTTCAAGTGATTTTTATAAATGACCTGGACGATGAAGTGGAAGGATGGGTTGGCAAGTTTGCTGATGACACAAAGGTTGGTGGAATTGTGGATAGTGTAGAGGGATGTCAGCAGTTGCAACGAGACATAGATAAGATGCAAGACTGGGCGGAGAAGTGGCAGATGGACTTCAACCCAGATAAGTGTGTGGTGGTTCATTTTTGCAGGTCGAATAGGATGAAAGAATATAATATTAAGGGCAAGATGCTTGGCAGTGTGGAAGATCAGAAGGATCTTGGGGTCCGGGTTCATAGGACGCTCAAAGCAGCATCGCAGATAGAGGCTGTGGTTAAGAAGGCGTATGGAATACTGGCCTTCATCAATAGAGGAATTGAGTTTAGAAATCGGGAGATAATGCTGCAGCTGTATAGGACCCTGGTCAGACCCCACCTGGAGTACTGTGCCCAGTTCTGGTCGCCTCATTACAGAAAGGATGTGGAAGCCATAGAAAGGGTGCAGAGGAGATTTACAAGGATGTTGCCTGGATTAGGTGGCATGCCTTATGAGGATAGGTTGAGAGAGCTAGGTCTTTTCTCCTTGGAGAGGCGAAGGATAAGGGGTGATCTGATAGAGGTGGATAAGATGTTGAGGGGTATTGATGGAGTGGATTCTCAGAGGCTTTTACCCAGGGTTGTAATGGTTTCCACAAGAGGTCACAGATTTAGGGTGCTGGGGAGTAGGTACAGAGGAGATGTTAGGGGTAAGTTTTTCACTCAGAGGGTGGTGGGTGCGTGAAATCGGCTGCCGGTAGTGGTGGTGGAGGCAGATTCGATAGGGTCTTTTAAGAGACTTTTGGATAAGTTCAAGTTAGGAAGATAGAGGGTTATAGGTAAGCCTAGTAGGTAGGGACGTGTTCGGCGCAACTTGTGGGCCGAAGGGCCTGTTTGTGCTGTAGCTTTCCTATGTTCTATGTTCTAAGTGGCATCTGGATAGATAAATGAATAGGCAGGGAAGAGAGGGATATTGACCGTGTAGAGGCAAGAAAATATTAGATTAGAGAGGCATCTGTATCGGCTCAGACTTGGTGGGCTGAAGGGCCTGTTCCTGTGCTGTATTGTTCTTTGGGTCTTTGAGGCCAAAGTTCTGCCACTTCTTATTTTTATCTACCTTATCGGTAAAGGGAGGAAAGCATCAATCTTGCTGTGTCCCACATCAAAAGATTGATTTAGGAGTCTGTCTACAGAGTTCTTCGCTTGTTCTGGGTATTCGAGCCAGTGTCCAGCCCATGGACAACATTTGAGAGGAACAGACAGTATCTTAAAAGAGACAATTCTTGTGATCATTAGCTAACATAGAGGCCAGAAATGGAAGACAAGTGTTCAGCCATTCAATGGGAGGAGGATTGAGAGCAAAGCTGGTTGATCTGACAGACCAGCGGAGCTTGGGGAGCACACAAGAGAAAATGAGGATCTGGAAAGGGACATGGATTCAGGGATACATATGGCAACCCTTGGGGGGATATTTAGTTTGATAGTCAAGAAAAAGGTGAAGGTGGTGATGTAGCCAAAGTAGCTAAATGAATGGTCTCAATCTTAGTGACAAAGAAGCCCATGAACTCCTCAAGTTTGCTGGAGATGAGGATGGAGTGGCCATGAGGCAGGAGTTTAAGTATTGGTAATTGAAAAAAGAAGCCAGGCATTATATCTATCCCAGGTTATCTTTCAGGATGGTGCTGGAGTGGTGAGCAGTTTTGGCTAAGGAAATCAAAGCCCAATAGTGCTTTATTTGGCCAGCCAGGTCCATTGATGAATGGCTAAACCAGTTGGTTATTGGGGATTTCAAGTCAACACCCCTTGGTCTGAAGAAGTGAGGTAGGGGCCATAGCATCTCAGACAATTTACATGCTTAACTGCATGGGTGCAGTCACTGGAAGTTGTTTTCTTATGTATCTGTTAATAATGCTGAGTACTGTTATCTTCGCTATTATTTCCACCTGAAAAACAAGCCGTCCGCCAAAGGTGAATGGAGGGCTAAAGTGCCGTTGTTAGCAATCTGCAAGAGAAGGAAAATGGGGAACGTGAGTGTTGAGGAATCAAAGAAAAGCACTTTGCCTGTGATTAAGAAAATGTGAATAGACAGGCCACCTGAGATGGCAAGGTGAAGGGAGTTATCATGAATATGGGTGTGTGCAATGTGTGGTCTTCATCTGTACTCAGTATGAAAATAAGGAGATACTATTTGTGCCATTACTTTCTATACCCAGTCAGACAGACGACAGAACAGAGGCACAACAGGGAGTGGGATCATGATTTGAATTCTGATGTTTTCCTCGCTCCTAATGAAAACTCCTTGAATACATTAGTGCATCAAAAAGTATTGCGCCCACATCACAAACCGCAAAAGTAAGAAAAAAAAAGGTCTTTTGATGTGAGTAGTTAAGGCGTTTGTGCCAAATTCTCAGCAGTGTTATATTAAGGCCTCCCTTAAAATAATGCTGGTAGGAATTTGTTGCAATTGCCTTAAGCATTAATGCCAGAAAGATGTATATCAGAAAATATCCACATCAGACGTACGGTATCTTACAATTAAAAAATGTTCAGGCAACCCACACAAAAAAAAGCAGGTTGTGTGATCCATAATCAGGCAACTGGCGACCCTTGGACAATGGAAAATAAACACTAAACCTTGAAAAGCATTTTTTACTGAGCTCTAACAGATAGTCAGTGCTGCCTATATGTAAGCAGACAATAGTGGAACTCTGCCAGGTTTTCCGAGCTGAATTACAGAGAGGCTCGCAGAATAAATTTACAGTGAAGATGAACAGTGCCCTCACCTTCTGTGACATGGACATGTTCCAGTCGCTGTGAGTAATACAGTAGGAATGAGTCACTTGCCAACATGTAATTGCATCGACCAAGTGACTAGTATGTTGGTCAGCATGTCAGACCACTCAAGCCCATCAGCAGCAAGGGAACATGCATCTGAAATACTATGGTAAATCTAGCCTTCTCGGGGTTCCAGGTGCCACATTCTATGCGGAATTATATGGTTCCTGCAGAGAAT
Organism: Mustelus asterias; assembly: GCF_964213995.1. Lineage (NCBI taxonomy): Eukaryota > Metazoa > Chordata > Chondrichthyes > Carcharhiniformes > Triakidae > Mustelus > Mustelus asterias. Next base: position 143,873,957 of record NC_135801.1, on the reverse strand, counting down.
CTGTGCGTTTTCTTCCACCCAGGAAAAATTCACTATTCTCTGAACGTACAGCTAAGCTTGTGATGTTCCAAATATCATTCCGTATGTGCTTGGCAGTTACCCAAGTTTTTGCCATGGTTCCTTTGTTCTGTCACAATCAAGCCTACCCCATTTAGCTGAGGCAGAAGTAAATCTACATGGGAAGCGGTTGGATGACAACTATTATGACATAAAGGCTTGATTGATCACCTCCTCTCCCAAATCCCAGTTCACCTGCTGAATAATTATACAGTCAGATGCTCCTGTCCACGCATAACATCAGCAAGAAAGTCTTTGGGATATTAAGAATGTGTCTGAGATGTCTAGGCAATTCAGGAGGGATGCTGCCGTGCACTCCTCCCAGTCGCTTGTCTCCGTTAGTTGGCCATCTTTCCTACTCAGCAAGAGCATGGTGTAAGCTCCTTCTGGGTGCCAAATGCTTATAAAACCACTGTCTGTCCCCGGTCCTGCAGACAACAATGAATATAATGTGTTTATATTAAAGAGCCGCTTCCTCTGGCAGCTGTTCCACTGTGTTTTATATCTGGTGATGCTTTGCACTTGCCCTGTTTACACTGGGCAGATAATTCAAAGCACCAGAAGGCACATTGAAGCAACAGGAGCAAAACAATTTAGCTCACAGCCTCAAGAATAACTATCGAACATGGAACTGGTATTTTGTAAAATTCATCCATTCATTCAGGTCATCCATTTTGGTAGGAATAACAGTAAAATGGACTATTATTTAAATGGTAAAAAATTGCAGCATGCAGTGCAGAGGGACCTGGGTGTCCTTGTGCATGAATCACAAAAAGTTGGTTTGCAGGTGCAGCAGGCAATTAAGAAGGCCAATGGAATTTTTTCCTTCATTGCTAGAGGGATGGAGTTTAAAAACAGCGAGGTTATCTTGCAGCTGAAAAAGATGCTGGTGAGGCCACACCTGGAGTACTCTGTACACTTTTGGTCTCCTTACTTGAGAAAGGATATACTAGCACTGGAGGGGGTGCAAAGGAGATTCACTAGGTTGATTCCGGAGTTGAGGAGGTAGGCTTCTGGGGAGAGATTGAGTAGACTGGGGCTATACTCATTGGAATTCAGAAGAATGAGGGGAGACCTTATAGAAACATATAAGATTATGAATGGAATAGATAAGATAGAAGCAGGGAGGTTGTTTCCACTGGCACGTGAAACCAGAACTAGGGGACATGGCCTCAAAATAAGGGGGAGCAGATTCAGGACTGAGTTGAGGAGGAACTTCTTCACCCAAAGGGTTATGAATCTGTGGAATTCTCTGCCCAGTGAAGCAGTTGAGGCTACCTCGTTGAATGTTTTGAAGGCAAGGATAGACAAATTTTTGAACATGAAAGGAATTAAGGGTTATGGTGAGCGGGCGGGTAAGTGGAGCTGAGTCCATGAAAAGAGCAGCCATGATCTTATTGAATGGAAGAGCAAGTTTGAAGGGCCAGATGGCCTACTCCTACTCCTAGTTCTTATGTCCTTATTATGTTCTTATAGACTAGATCTCAAGCAGACAACAAGCATCTATTTTAGGCCTAGTCCTGGATACCTATATATTTGTCTCAAATCAATATGGTGGCTGGCACAACTTTGGCTGGTAACAAGCATACGTTTCTGCCCAGCACCAGCTCAGCAGCTGAATACAGGTATGTTCCATTGGAACTCTAGGTTTTATCTCTTCCAGTAATATAAATAAATCAGTAAAAGGGATGGATTTTGAAGACAGAGAAAGCGAAAACAAAAGAAAATGAATTCTTAAAGCAACACTGCAAATAATTGAGTATAATATGCCAATGGAAGGGAAAGCAAACTGCCTCGTCTGAAGCAGGATTTGCAAAATGTAACTAAAATTTGAATATATGACATGTTTGTTTCAGTACAGTAGTACCATAGAATCCCTACAGTGCAGAAAGAGGCCATTCAGCCTATCGAGTCTGCACCAACTCCCCAGAAGCCTATCCCACCCAGGCTCTCCCCTCCACCCTGTCCCCCTTAACCCCGGGTATTCACTATGGCCAATCCACCTGACCTGCATAGCTTTGGATTGTGGGAGGAAACTGGAGCACCCGGAGGAAACCTATGCAGGCATATGGAGAACATGCAAACTCCACACAGACAGCGACCCAAGGCTGGAATCGAACCCGGCTCCCTGGCTCTGTGAGGCAGCAGTGCTAACCACTGTGGCACCATGAAATTTTTCTCTTGTATCATGCAAAATATTGTTTCAGTAAATTACTTGTATTACAGATTGGCTGTTGCATTTAGTTTGCAATGGAAGAACAGTCAACAAAATCCACATTTCAGGTCACAGGATACCTATGAAGCTATGTTTCACAGGAAACTGCGCCAGGGTAAAGCAGGGTAGGAGTGACAGTTAGAGCTGAGACCAGATCACAAATATTGAGTCATTTGTGTTTTCCAAACACTTCAAAAGCAAATGTAATGAAATTTTGGTGTGTGGCAGTTCTTTCCTCTTCCAATTTTTAGGGCCAATGTGGGCTGGCTATTTTTTAAAATACAAATCAAGTAGACAGTTCTGTAATAAATGTGTCAGTTATCCAGTACTCTAGTACTTGGTGACTAATTCTACGTTAATGGAATTTTTTTGTGTCATTAAGGCATGGAGGAAGGCCTTTTGGCCCATTGAGTCCTTGTCGACTCCCTGTAGGGCACTTCTAACAGTCCCATTCACCCACTCTATCCCTGTGAGTTTATTTTCTCTCAAGAAACCATCCAAATTCTGTTTGAAACTATTTATTGTCTCCACTTCCTTCAAGGAAACGCTTCCCCTGACTATTGGGCACATAAAAGGCATAAGAGGTTAATACTTTTATTTGCATTATGAAAACATAGGGATGAATTTCTGTTATGGTCACTGAGAGTACAATACATGATTTGCACCTGTCCAAGTCGGCACATCCCATTGAGCTGTCATAAGTCTTCGGAGACAGAAGTCCCTTCACTAAAATCCCTTTATTTACAATTCCTACAGCAGTACAGAGTGTTATCAGTCAGCAGTCTACCATCGGAAGTTCCAGAGGAACTGACACTCCTAGTTAAATACAAGGAAAAGACTCCCTGATTGTCCCATCAATTGACTCCTTAATCAGGGAGTTCATATTCCAATAGGCCAGCCTCAATGGCCTGATTGAAGTCATTACATGAACCCACCTTTGGGCCATGTCAGATTATGGGTGCATAGTCAATAGTCAACACCCGGCATGGTTTACGTTTACCACTTGCAACTCATACAGTTGGAGGCCAGAATTTCCCATGCAATTGCAATGATGCAAAGAGCAGTGACACATGTTGCAGGACTAAAAGAGGGACAACAATTTTTAACATGGAGCTGTCAAACAGGCACCTTGATTAAAGACACCACACTTGAGTAGTGTGTACAGTTCTGATCTCAATATTACACGAAGAATACAGTGACACTAGAGGTGACGCTAAGAAGATTGACAAGTATGATGTAGGAACTGAGAGGATATAACTATCATGTAAAATGGAGCAGGATTGTGAAAAGAGTGCTCTAAGAGATCACTATTATGTTTGAGGTCTGATATAGAGATTAATAAAAGGCCATGAGGTCAGTGGAAGTAAACTAACTGGAACGGTTTATTAACATGTTTGTTTCCTAGCACAGTCAGTACAAGACTGGCAAGGCAAGTTCCATCCAGGGTGGAGCTTGAGTCCCAGGTCACCCTGACCCATTCTCTTAAAGGGGCATGCCCCAACATACATAACAACCACCTAATAGAGAGCTTTGAAATGATGCAAGGGGGTCAAGAGGGTTGGCAAAGTAAAAATGTTTCCACTTGTGCAGGAGTCCAAAACACAATGACACAACAACTTGCATTTACATAGCATCTTCAATGTAGTAAAATCAAGGCGCTTGACTGGATCATTATCAAACAAAGTTTGACACATGATATATAATAGCCACTAATAAATCCAGTAAAGAATTCCAGAGAAATGTCTTCATCCAGTGAGTGGTTAGAATGAGGAACTCACTATCACATGGGGGTGGATTTTATGGGAGGTGTATTCCCTGCTAAGCGAAAACACCTCTGGCCAGCTGGCCCACCTGAAACCTGGCTGCCCCACAGCAACATTACGCTGGCTGGCAGTTCTGTAGTCCAGCAGCACCAGGATTGAGCAGTGGCCGTTGCTGGGACTACCAACAGACCCTGCAGAAGATTAATGATCCTGGGCTGTAGGTAGATCCAGGACTTTGGACAGGCCTGCCTAGCAGACCCCAGTGAGGTGGAAGTCCCCTTTCCTTTCTGCCCAACAGAAGCCCACACAATGAAAGCTGCCTGGCCGCCCGCCTGGCTTCTGCCTCTCCCTGGTGTAAGTATTACAGTGCTGGGGGCAGAATGAGGCCCCTTAAGTGGCCATCAATTGACCCAAGGATGGATGAGCTGTTGGATGTCTTACCTACCGATCATAATATGAGAGGCAGATTGGGAGATGCTCGGGAAGGCAGAACACAGACCACCAGTGTTATTTTATTAGCCCCCACGTCCGCACCCCCCCACCCCCCCCCCCCCCCGTCCCCCCCCTCCCCCCCCTCCCGTCCCCCCTCCCAAGGCCTTCAAGTACGCTGGCAGTAGGTCATAAAATTCCATCCATGGAGTAGATGAGGCAAGTAGCATATGTGCATTTAAAGGGAAGCTAGAGAAATACATGAGGGGGAAAAGAATACAAGGAACTGTTAATAGCTGAAGTAAGATGGGAAGAGGTTTGTGTAGACCATATATACCAGCACACATCAGTTGACAAATAGCCTGTTTCTGTGCTGTAACTGTGCCACTTACAAATTGAAAACTAGAGTTACTGTTGTAAGAGGTGCAGCAAACAAGTTTGCCTTGTTCAGCACTCCAGGACATCTCCTCCACAGGAAATAAGCACTCAGGAAAGGTTGGCAGCCATTGTGAATACTAGCAGCACTGTGCAATACATAATATTTGCTATGGTAAAGTTACCCAGCATTTCTCTATACTAAAAAGGCGATTAAAATATACATGCTGAAAGAGTTTCCACTCAGTCATCCTGTGGACCATTCAAAAACCGGTGCAGCTCCTTCATTGCTTATCATGCATGCCTATACCACTTCCACATCACAACTGGAAATCATCCTTACATCGTTAAATGCTCTAAAAATGTTCTCCAACAAAACTAGCTGCATGATTCACATTCACTCATATGCAGACACATAAATGATGGTATGAAAGTTTGGGCACATCTGTTTCTGCATAAGCTTGGAAAATAATTGGCTTTTTTCTATCATTCTTACTCTAGATTTTTCAGCTCCACATTTTACTCTTGTAAGCGAAGTTCAACTTATTATATCTCTAAGAGTACCTTTACTAGCCTTGATCATTGAAACACCAAACACAGAACAGAGATTTAGTGAAGGCACAATTTATTTTAATTCATTCATGGGACATGGGACATGGGTGTCGCTGGCTGGCCAGTATTTATTGCCCATCCCTAGTTGCCCTTGAGAAGGTGGTGGTGAGCTGCCTTCTTGAATCGCTGCAGTCCATGTTCTGTGGGCTGACCCACAATGCCGTTAAGGAGGGAATTCCAGGATTTTGACCCAGCGACTGCGAAGGAACGGTGATATATTTCCAAGTCAGGATGGTGAGTGGCTTGGAGGGGAACTTGCAGGTGTTGTTGCTCCCATGTGTCTGCTGCCCTTGTCCTTTTAGATGAAAATTGTTGTGGGTTTGGAAGGTGCTGTCTAAGGATCTTTGGTGAATTGCTGCAATGCATCTTGTAGATAGTACACACTGCTGCGACTGAGCATCGGTGGTGGAGGGATTGAATGTTTGTAGATGTGATGCCAATCAAGCGGGCTGCTTTGTCCTGGATGGGTGTCAAGCTTCTTGTGCTGTTGGAGCTGCACCCATCCAGGCAAGTGGGGAGTATTCCATCACACTCCTGACTTGTGCCTTGTAGATGGTGGATAGGCGCTGGGGATTCAGGAGGTGAGTTACTCGCTGTAATATTTCTAGCCTCTGACCTGCTCTTGTAGCCACTGAGTTAACGTGGTGAGTCCAGTTGAGTTTCTGGTCAATGGTAACCCCAAGGATGTTGACAGTGGGGGATTCAGTGATGGTAACACCATACATTTCAGAAAGAATTAGATATTAGAATTATAGACTCCCGACTGATACTGCCAGGCTGCAAAGGGAGGCTCCCCCAAGGGTCCTGGGAGTTGGGTGGATTCAGACTAGGGGCCAAGGGTTTAACCTCAGTACTCTCATCTGGAATAGGGGTCTAGTGGCTATTCTGCCACCTCTAACCCTGGGAAACCTGAACATCACTCCTGGCATTGTAATTTCAGGCATCTCTCTAATCAAAGTCTTCATTCTGGGCGACGGGCTGTGAGAGATTTGAAGTGGCCTGGTCACTTTACCTCCATGCCCTGGGACAGCTGGCAGACTTACAAATCATAGTGACACTCCATTCTGCAGCAGGGATTCCCCTTTCTCCCGGTCAGAAGCTGCAGGTGTGGGAAGACCCCTTTCAAGTCCTCTGACTGGCAGAAAAAGTCACTTTCACTGGGGGTTTCCCTTCTCCGCAGCTGCTCACTCAGCCCCACTTTTCAACATTGCATTTATTCCTAATCTCAGAGCCTTCCTAGAAAGCGCAAATGCTTGGAAATCCTTCAAAGTCTTTTGCCTTCCTTTGAAAAAGTTTGCTTTCATTGAATTTCACAGTTCAGTCCAGCAAGACATTGACTGACAGCTTAATGGTTTTTGCACAGCATGCAGTGTTTATCTTTCGCTTCAAGGTTGAATGCATCTGAATTACCCCCTCCTCCCATTGTTCCTAACTGCAATGTTTATACAAAAGAGGAACTGAGAGCACTTATCTGCTTTTGAAATTGCCTGCAGCTGGCTGCAAGCAACTTCAATGGCAGCAGAGAAGGGCCCTGAGGGGGATAATGAGAGGGATTCAGAAGGGGCTCCTGAGAGGGGTCCAGAAGGGGGTCCAGAGGGGAGCTCCTGAGGGAGGTCATGAGGGGGCCCATCTGGGAGTGTCCCTCTTGTGGGTGTGACCATTGAGACCTTTGGCTGGAGGCGGGTTGGGTCACCCTTATTTCTGTGTGGTGTAGGGATGAGGGGTTGGCCTGTTCTCTCTATGGTGGGGGGAGGATGCCCCTCTGTGATGAGGGGTGGATGGTCCTCCCCGGGCAGCGGGAGAGTCACCGTCTCCGTTGTGGGGGGAAGGTAGGCCTCTCTGTCAGCGCAGAGATCATGATGCCCTGATCTCTGAACAGATGGTCTGGCAGGGGTGTTTCACACTCTGAATACTTTTATGATTAGGGTGGGTGAATCCCATCTCACAGCCACTGCTAATGCCGATGGGAAACACTTCAATTTTCCCACTGCCTTGGGTACTTCGAGCTGATTCGGATGAATCGTGGCCAGAGTACCCATAAAATTCAGCATCTTGTTTTACTTTTAAACCATTGAACTAATTTAGTTCACAAAAGTTGCTAAGTTGCTAAAAGCAACATAATAATACCAGCCTGAACATTCAAAAATAAATTGTAACTGCGTTTATGACTCCGCACTTCGGGTGCCAGTGCAGGTGTCAAAGGAATTAGCATAAATACCAAATCTGCCTGCATTCTGTGAACTCCACCATACAAATACAGGTAGCAGAATCTCCTACAGTTACCATCAGAATTGGCATGGTTTTTTTATACATTGTTAAATGCTTGAGTTTAAAGTTTAATTTTATTTATTAGTGTTACATGTCGGCTTACACTGCAATGAGGTTGCTGTGAAAATCCCCTAGACACCACACTCTGGCGCCTGTTCGGGTACACTGAGGGAGAATTTAGCATGGTCAATGCACCTAACCAGCACGTCTTTCAGACTATGGGAGGAAACCGGAGCACTGGGAGGAAATCCACACAGACGGGGAGAACATGCAAACTCCACACAGACAGTGCCCCAAGCCGGGAATTGAACTGGCACTGTGAGGCAGCAGTGCTAACCACTATGCCATCATACTGCCCTTGAAGCTTTGATGTTTAGGGTACAGCTTTCTTCAATAGACAGATGCTGTGAGGTACCAATCCTAGCATCAGCAGCTGAGGAAAGGCCCCATCTGTCCTTCTACTAGCTGTTTTTTCTGCTACTACTTCCCCTTGTCCCAGCTCACTCATACTCAGAGCTTCACCCAGTGCTTCCTCACCTTGGCTTGATAAAACCCCAGGGAGGGATATGTCTTGACTGATGATGCCTGCATCAGTTTGAATGAACGATGTTGGCCCCAAGGTTGGAAGCCCTACTAATCTCCAGTACAGCTTGTTAAAGGAGCAATGGGCAATCTTTTGCACCTTCTTCCCTAATGTAATACACATAAGGGATAAGTTTCAGATCACGGGGAATGTGGTTTGTAGAAATGGCAACTTGCTGTGCATGTGAATGAACAAGACTGAGGAGACAGCCAAAATCCCAAAGTGCTTCTTAGCCAATAAATTATTTTTGAAGTATAATCCTGTGTAAGAACATGCAGTAGTCATTTTGAGCACAGCAAAGTCCTCCAAATGGCACATTAATCTCTACACTGGGAAGCTAACCTCTCACTGGCTGGCCATTTTGAAGAACACCTTCACTCAGTCCATAAGCAGGACACAGACCTCCCTGTTGTTTGCCATGTTAACACACTCTCCTTTCTCTTATGTTCACATGTTCATCCTTGGCTTGCTACAATGTTCCAATAAAGCCCAACGCAAGCTGAAGGAACAGCACCTCATCTTCCATTTAGGCACATTACAACCTTCCGGACTCAACATTGAGTTCAACAACTTCAGGGCATGAACTCTCTCCAGCCTCCCATCCATTGACTCTGTCTGCACTTCCCGCTGCCTCGGAAAAGCAGCCAGCATAATAAAGGATCCCACGCATCCGGACATTCTCTCTTCCACCTTCTTTTGTTGGGAAAAAGATACAAAAGTCTGAGGTCACGTACCAACTGACTCAAGAACAGCATCTTCCCTGCTGCCATCAGATTTTGAATGGACCTATCTTGCATTAAGTTGATCTTTCTCTACACCCTAGCTATGACTGTAACAGGACATTCTGCACTCTCTCCTTTTCTTCTCTATGAACGGTATGCTTTGCCTGTACAGCGTGCAAGAAACAATACTTTCCACTGTATGCTAATATATGTGACAATAATAAATCAAGCCAAATCAAATCTCTCCTCATCATGAGTTCCACAATCTAGTTTTTCCGACAGCAATGCCCACACCCCTCACAGAGCCAACTCCCACTTGTTCTTATAGAGCATGGATCTTTGCTCTCCTGTTAACACAATCTGCTATCTTACCTTTATGTCATTATCAGCACCTTCTTTAGTCTTTAACACTACCATTAACACTCCCTTTGTCTTGTGTTTCATGACATCTTTCTCAATCTCTGTTTAGCTCCCTAACCTTCTATTTTGTTCCATCCACTCCAGCCCCTCTTAAACAATTTAAAATCCATTATATTTCTCCCTCTCCTTACCTCTGAAGAATCATGCAGACTCAAAATGTTAGCTCTGTTTCTCTCTCCACGTTGCTGCCAGACCTGCTAAGGTTTTCCAGCATTTTCTGTTTTTATTTCAGATTTCCAGCAGCCACAGTTTGTTGATTCGATTTACTGCTATTGCTTGAAGGATGACTGATAGCCAGACAAATATGTTAGTTTTAATGATTGACTGCCTGATTGGCCTCTTAGATGTTATTAAGGGTGATTTTCGCTTACTGGAGACATCTTGTGGTCTGACCAGTACCTGAAGCATTTTGAGAACTGGGCCTCATTTTCATTTGATTAGCAACTACTAGAGCTAAACCTGCAATCAAAAGGCATCTTGTCCAGTAGGGCAGTTGAGAAATCCATCTGTACATCCACATGTGAGCCAGAAATAATAGGATAAATGCAATGGGAAAAAGTGTTTGGGAAAGTTTAGTCATTCATGTCATAAGTAAGGCTTACATTAACACTGCAATGAAGTTACTGTGGAAATCCCCTAGTTGCCACACTCCGGCACTTTCGAACTGTGGGAAGAAACCAGAGCACCCAGATCAAACTCACATAGACATGGGGAGAACATGCAGATTCTGCACAGTCACCCAATCTAGGAATCAAACCCGGGTCCCTGGTGCTGTGAGGCTGCCGTGCTAACCATCGTGCCACCATGCTTTCCCAATGGCAGGTTGGTCCACAAACATCAGTTGATAAGATGTTTGTCGGCCTGAAGAGAGAATATTCATGTGGCCCAACAATAAAAGCAGTGCTTTTGTGTTGTCTCCTCAGTTTTATTCATTCACATTGAGCCCACTCTTGCCATCCGCAGAAATGGCAGAGTGTGGTAAGATCTGGAAAGAAGACTGACGTGTTTCTCTGGAGAAAAACACACCACTTTTCTTGCCAGTACCAACACTCGGTTATTTTTTGATAAGATTTTCCCCACTGTTTACCTGGCCATGTTTCTTGTGCAGTCTGCAATGATCCCTTTCTGGATTAGGTTTACTCAACATCTGAGAGCAGAAATTTACATTGGTGCCCTACAGGTAGCACAGGGTTAAAAGTAGTCTTCCACCTGAAACCGACAGGAGATCCCGCTGTTCTCTTCAACAGTTTTTGGAATGTTATTTCCCTGACCCCACCCAGTTGAGCTCTTGAGAATAATGCAGCTGATTTGAGAACTTTGGGTCAAACTTTAATCTTGCTAATGCACAACATGGTCAAAATTGGCAAAATCACACTCTCTGCAATCCTTGGGAGAACTCCGAGGTGAATTACAGTTGAAACTGAGATTTGAAGTTGAAACTTTTAGTCACAACCCAGCATTCTAATTTTGTAGTTGGTAGATCACTCTCCTGAGTGTAATTCTGGGGGAATATAGGTCTATAAAAATTATACCTTTAAACTCTGATATTCGCTGAGGTATCATACTTTCAGTGCTGGTAAAATAGTTCTTGAAAGTCTTGAGAGTAGAATCAGATGTTAAACACATTAACTTGGCTAGTTTCACATTGTTTGATTTTTGTTTCAAGTTGTTTAAGAATGAGAAGCTACCTCAGCCCTCCCAGCTATAACATAATGCTATGATTCAAAACTCTTGTTGAAGTATTGTATTAATATATCTGCTCTTTGTCTGTCTCTCATCTGCTGGCTCTTATTTACAATGAGCTTCTCAACTCATGAGTGGGATTTTTCGACTCGCCCCAAAACTGGAAATTCCTGCCCAGGGTCATCAGACCTTTCCATGGTCAGCACCCTCCCCCCCCCCCAACCAACCCCCTCCCCTCCCTCCACCCCCCGCCCGCTACAATCCCCATGGTGGCGGGATGGGAAACTTCCCCGATCTTAATTGTGCCATTGCTAAAACCATCTATTTCCACCTCTGTAGCATTGCCTGACTTTACCCCTGTCTCAGCTCATCTGCTGCAGAAACTCTCATTCATGCATTTGTTACCTAGCCCACCCACCTCACCCCAGACTTAACTGGTTTCCCACATTATACCCTCTGTAAACTTGAGGTTATCCAAAACTCTACTGCTCATCTCTTAACTTACACCAAGCCCTGCTCACCTGCACTCACTGACCTACATTGACTCCAGGTTCGACAATATCATAATTTTAAAGTTCTCATCTTTATTTCCAAATGCTTCCATGTCCTCTCTCACCACTATCTCCAGATTCTCCTCCAGCTTCCAGATATTTGCTCACCTCTAATTCAAGCCTTTTAAGGTTCCCAGATTTTAATTTCTCCACCATTGGTGACCATGTCTTCAGTTGCCAAGGTCACAAGCTCTGGAATACTCTCTCTCTGAACCTCACTTTCTTCCTCTAAGACACTCCTTAAAACCTACATCTTTGGTGATCTTTTCAGCATGTTTCACAGGTTTCAATTTATGGGCTTTAATGCCTCTGTTGCACAGTAGAAGCCATTGCAAATGCATGGCTGAGCTCCAAATCCTATTTGTGGATTCAGCTCCATAGGTTTGTTTACATAGCTGTAAAGGGGATGGTGAACATTGTTTCATTGACAGTTTAATGAACGTCTGAGAGGATCATGTTTCTTGGAAGTGGTTTTTAAATGTCTGTTTTATTTTGACAGTTTATGACTTCTCTGAGGTGCCATGAATTATGATTCTTAACAAAACAGACCCAACTCCATGGAAAAAGTGGGAGGGGGGATCAAAGGGGCTCACCCCCACAATGGAGTAGGCAAGATCACAATTGCTGCATTTAGGCTTACAACCTGCATCCTGATCCAGGGACCATAAAAGTCCCACGGTGGGAATGGGGTGGGAATAATTTTCCACCAGCTACTTTTAAATGCCTCTGCCTCTGTTCCGGCATGAACAAAGCAGTGAAAATTTGAGCCTTTGTATTTCTTGTACAAGTACATCCAAGTTTCTCTGAATATCACAAAATAAAGGTTTGAAGCTTCTAAAAAGGTATTCAGTTTTCGTCAACCTCTTAGTCAGCCTTTGCTGGTTTCTAAAACTTTCTTAATCCCCAGGCTTATCCCTATTCCTTGCAACATTATAAATCTTTTCTTTTAATCTAATATTAAACTTCGCTAGTATGCTACGACTTCCAACATGAATCTCCTACTCATCCTTTTGTTCAACTTTCACACTGACATCCTGTCTGCCATTGTCCTTCTCTCTGTCTCTCTCTCCCCCTCTCATCTTACTTTTTCACCTCATGTTCTCTCTCTTTCCGATCACTTTCTCCCATATCCCAACCCCATCCCACCTCATTTTTTTTTCACTTTTGCTCTCCTTCATCCCAGTGTTGCCTTTTTGAAATATTCTTTCCTCATCTGGCTTACTCGCCACTTTTCTTTCTCTGCCTTTCTTATAAAACAGCTTGCAGCTTCAGGGAAAGGGGAATGGGTCTGGGAGTCGGCACTTACACCTGTCTGTCCATAGCGGGGCCTTTTATGTCGATACTAAATGTAATATTAGGGTGGTGTAATTACTTCAGTTTTTCAGGTATGCAAAAGGAGCTAGGCACTGGGAAAACACCTGTGCATATATTCATCTGATAAGGACTAATGTATAAATTATAAAAGTAATTAATTTAAATGAATTAATAACACATTTCTGCAGAAGATTTACAGAAAATGAAAAACAAAATGCCTGCATATGTGCAAAATGGGAATTTACCTAAAATACAAAATCATTATATAAACACTGCAGTGATGCTAACTAATTAGGAGGCACTTATAATTCTGTGTTGTGATATGTGCAAAGATGGTTAGTTTGCTGCAGTTCTCATATTCCTGAATATATTAGCAGTAACTTCATTTCAATTTTACTTTTCTGAAGGCCAGTTAAAGTTAACCACAGCAGAATATGAAAGTTTAGCATCATTTTAAAATTAGCACATTTAGATGAAGGCATAGACCCCTCTGTCCAAGGTTGGCCATTATATCAACACTGCGGTGATGCTAGCTAGATAGGAGGCACTTATAATGCATCATATAAAATGTTTTAAAAAAAACCTCAACCCAGGACTGGAAGGGTTAACATGGCTGTCTTTCACCTCTGTCATATTACTGGAAATAAGGTTGTTGAGCACTAATCTATAGCCGTTGTTAATGAAAATATACATTTAAAATATGCAGAATTTTCCTTTCAAGTGGCGCCCAAGCAGAGATGATCCTTTATTGCTTTTGTCTGTATTTCTGCATGAAAACATATGTCTTCATGAGTCATTTTGTGGTTTGGATCTGTTTCTGTAGGAATATATTCATTAACTTTACTGAAGACACATTCTATTAACCCAGTCACTGCTCTTCATATCTTTAAGGGGATCATTTGTACCTTTTGATAATTTAGATAGGATATAGAACTTTCTGGTTATATATTGTCTACTAGCTAAAACTGACAGTGGATCCAGGTCCCAGCTCCACTTGCACCCCCCTGGAAGAATTTCTAGACTATTTTGTTTACCAGTGTTTTGTTCACTGTCGAGAAAAAAGCAATGCCGGCGAGATCTTCTAAGGAGCAGCTGTTGGTAACTCTCCGAGTTTATCATGATTGTTTGGCCTGAACATGAAGTATTACATCCAATTCTGGGCACCACACTACAGGAAGGATGTGAAGGCATTAGAGGGAGTGCGGAAAAGATTCACGAATGTGGTTCATGGGATAAGGAATGATTGGAGAAGGTGGGACTCATTGTCCATGGAGAAGAAAAGGTTGAAAGGGCATTTGATAGAAGTATTGAAAATCATAAGGGGCCAGGACAGTGTATTTAGGGAGGAAATCTTCCCATTGATGAAATGATGGAGAACCAGAGGGCACAGATTTAAGATGATTGACAAAAGAAGCAATGGTCAGGGTCTGGAATGCACTGCCTGAGAGTGTAGTAGAGGCAGATTCAATCGTAGCATTTAAAAGAGAATTCGATCGTTATCTGAAAAGGAAATATTTGCAGAGGCGTGTAGACAGTGTCAACTGGTGGAAGGCTGGTTTGAGTGATGGATTGCACTACATTCACAACTCTGACAAAGGGTCATCTAGACTTGAAACGTTGGCTCTATTCTCTCCCCACAGATGCTGTCAGACCTTCTGAGATTTTCCGGCATTTTCTGTTTTTGTTTCAGATTCCAGCATCCGCAGTACTTTGCTGTTATTATAGCATGTGTGTTTTGTATATATTCACCTGCATTGCTACAGCAATATTTTAAGAGTTTGGATTAAATGCACCTTGATGGCAACTTGGAAATATGCCGAGTGGATATGCTTGTCCCTTCATTCCTTGAAAATGTTGCCTCATATTCAGCTTCCACAGATGCTAGCAGTCCAGAAGTGTCTGAGACAAAAGTCCATCCTGGACTATGAGGCCAATGTTTTCCACTTGCTGCCAGTAAATTGGGGCAAAGGCAGAAAACCTGGCATATAGGTTGCTTATTTTACCATAGATGGCATTACGGCAAAGCCTGACCATGCCCTCACCTGCCATCCACAAGTGCATTTTCCAGCAGAGGTCACTGGAGACTGGTCAGGAGCAGCAATCCTCTTCTTTGCAACAAAATTCAGCAACTCTGAAATCCCTCTATCACTTCAATTCTAATTTCCATCACAAATCCTAGGAGTACCTCAGGCACTGTGATTCGCTATTATGTCACCTTTAAGAAAGGAAAACTTGAAAGCCTTGACATTTTTGTTCTTCATTCATCGGATGTAAGGATCACTGGCAAGACCAACACTTATTGCCCATCCCCAACAGCCCTTGAGAAAGGGGTGGTGAGCTGCTTTCTTGAATTGCTGTAATCCATTTGTTGTAGGTACAACTACAGTGCTGTTAGGGAGTTCCAGAAGGTGGCTCAACAATGGTAAAGCAACTGTGTACAGTGCTGAATCAGGATGGTATGTGGCTAGGAAGATCTGCTGCCTTTGTCCTCGGCGATAGAGGTTATAGGTTTGGAAATGGCTGTCGAAGGAGATTTGGTGATTTGCTGTATTGCATTGTGCAATCAACAGTGTGTACACTGCTGCCACTGTGGATCAGTGGTGTCAAACTTCTTGAGTGTTGTTGGAGTGTTGACGCTAGGTGTTGTTAAAACTCTTACTGTGTGCACTTATCCTACAGTCAGTGAGGTGCCGGGCAAGCTCCTTTTTTGATGGCAAAGCCCATTCCATGGAGGCATGGTTCCTCCTCTGAAGACCCTTCCAAAAAATGATGGACAGCCGACCATCTTCATTCAGTGGGCCTTCTCCCGAACATTGTGTCTCACACCTTTTAGGAAGTCAGGCACTTCAGCATTGACAGGTATCTGGCACCCATATCAATGCTGCGGTGCCTGACTTCCTGAACAATGACACTGATATGGAGGCCAGACACTTGTTTCCGATTCCCTCATTACGTTACCCAAATTTTCACAAAGATATATTCCACAATGCTTCATATCCCTTTAATGTTGCATGCCCACATCTTGTCACTGGGAATGAAAGCGTTAACTTTAAAAAAAAACCTCCATTTCATTTGCGTGCTTGCTGAAAAGGACTTTTGCTCTCTTCTCGAAGACACTTCAAAGGTATCCCATGTAGCTTTCTTTTGTCTCTCCATAACCACTACAAAACAGACATAGGCATTAAAATTGTTGTTAGCTACATGAACCACTCATGTGTCCTGTTTGCGAAACCACTTTGAAATTGAACTGCACAATTAATAGGTTTGTGTCTGAAGAGGGAATCTTAGCATCAGGACCTCTCTGTGAAAAAAAAAGCTGTTAAATTTAATAGGGATCAACTTTGATTTTAATTTTCTTAATTTCATTCCCTGTCAGTTCTGCATTTTTAAAAAAACCTATAATTTTTATTTAAACAGTGAGTGAATCATGGAGGAATAATTTGGATGAGTTACAGAGCACTATGAAATGAAAAAAGAACAGAATTAACATATACACAGCTGATGTGCCGTCTGGGTTAATGGTGTTGTGTATTGATGTTCACTTACATCATTGGCACTTGTAATGAAGGCCTTGGCAAACTTTCTGCTCCATTTGATTCTATTCATGTTGACGCCGATGTCTTCAATTCTCTGTTTCTCTTGCCCTCCACCAAAAGGAGAGCAGGTGAGTTTTTTGCAATGCAGGGCTATGCCAGCTCCCAGACTGGAGGTGGAAGGCTCCTTATGAGAACAGGAACAGTTCACAGAAATATTGGTCTGAGGCATTTCTGTTTTCTGTCGTCTCGCAGAGCGACGCTTGGCCTGCGTGCTCTGTGTGTTTAACAACCTCCTACAGTGGTGTGATTAAAATCAGGAGCACCCTGAGATGCAGGCACAGATCTGTTTCCCATCACTGCATGCTGCCATATGCTGCATTCCAGAGCGTGGTCCTCAAACAAGGCATTGGTTTTGGTTTCTTTTAAAGCATTGGTAACACTGCCTGGCCTGGCGGAAAATGCTCCAAAGTAGTTATCCAATGATGTTAACACAAGTAGTTCATTAAACAATAATATTCATGAAAATAAACAAAAACAGATACAAAACTGTGGGCTAAGTTTTATGTTGCTGGCAGGGGGCCTGTTGCCATGGTGGCAACCAAAGTGGTTGACCCCGCTTCAGCTGGCAGCAGGACCTGGGGCCACATTTTGCTGGTGGCAGCCAATTAACTGGGCTTTCTAAGTCTATTTAGGATGGTGCCCCCCACTTAACCAACCAACCCCACCCCACCCTTACCCAATAGGAGGGTCAGCAGCATCAGCAGCCTCAGCAGCTCCACCACTAGTGATGGCAACAGCTGGAATTGCATCCATCAATGGACATGTGCCCTCAAAGCTCTAAGTGGAGTTTGAGGGCATGGGGCTCGTGAGGCAGGCCCTGGGGAGATTTGGGATGGGGTATCGCTAAGGGCAGACAGTGAGGCTGCTGCAAGGACAGCCCATTGCCAGCAGGAGACCCACTGTGTGCTAAATGAATGCCCGAAAATGAGTGTGCACCACCTGCAGAGCCTGCTGGGAGGTCACCAGGGATTACCTGCTGGTCTCCCCATTGCAGCCAAGGATCCCCACCACTGGTAGTCAAAGTAATTCCTTGCATTTGAAGCATTTTGAAATGTTTTTAAAAACATGATAAGCCAACAGACTTTAAGGTATATAAGGGTTCCACCAGGTTTGTGCCACATTTCCCAACCATCCTCTCCTGAGAAAAACATGAGAATTGCCTTTGACATTTGGACTGCTCCCCCACCCAAGTTCTGAAGTATTTCTGCTGCAGTCATTAAGCATGTTGCACTGAAATTTCCCATAATGTTAAATATAAGGAACAAGCCTATTTTCCAGCCCTTTTCTGTCATTTGCTTTTTGCCCTTTTGGTGTAAAGCATAGCATAGGTTCCCTACATTGAAGCAGAGGCCATTCGGCCCATCGGATCTGCACCGATCCTCTCAAACAGCACCAAACCCAGGCCCAACCCCCGCCCTAACCCTATAACCCTGCACATGGACCATGGCCAGTCCACCTAACCTGCATATCGTGGACACTAAGGAACAATTTAGCATGATCAATCCACCCAACCTGCACATCCTTGGACTGTGGGAGGAACACAATAAGAGGTTTAACAACACCAAGTTAAAGTCCAACAGGTTTATTTGGTAGCAAATGCCACTAGCTTTCGGAGCGCTGCCCCTTCGCCAGGTGGAGTGGAGAAATGCTCACAAACAGGGCATACAGAGACACAAGATCTTCGCGTAAGCGTTCTCCAAAGCGGCCTTCATGACACACGACAGCACAGAGTCTCAGCGGGAACCCAAGATCCCAGTTGAGGCCATCCTTATGTGTGTGGAACTTGGCTGTCAGTTTCTGCTCAGCGACTCTGCGCTGTCGTGTGTCGTGAAGGCCGCCTGGGAGAACGCTTATGCAAAGATCCTGCGTCTCTGTATGCCCTGTTTGTGAGCATTTCTCCACTCCACCTGACGAAGGGGCAGGGCTCCGAAAGCTTGTGGCATTTGCTACCAAATAAACCTGTTGGACTTTAACCTGGTGTTGTTAAACTTCTTACTGTGCTTACCCCAGTCCAACGCCGGCATCTCCACATCATGACTACCTGTGGGAGGAAACCAGAGCACCCAGAGGAAACCCACACAGACATGAGGAGAGTGTCCAAACTCTGCACAGACAGTCAGCCAAGGCCGGAATTGAACCCGGGTCCCTGGCGCTGTGAGGTAGCTGTACCACCGTGCCGCCTAACTCTTTCACATGTTATCTTTGTGTCTTCCACTGTGGAGCTCCCATTCTCCCCTCCTACTCTCTCCATCTCCCACTGCATCTATTATTCACAGGAATTTTAAAGCTGCTTATGTGACGTCAGAGGATGGGGGTTAGTGTTCAAGTACCTATTGCTAACCTTTCTCTGCTAATTTCTGCTTTCTTCAACAGTAATACAAAACATGGTGAAGACCTCTTGTTAGCATGAATGCAGTCATTCATTGTCACTGGAATAGTAATCCAGAGACCAGGGCAATATTCCAAGGACCCGGATTTGAATCTCACCAAGGCAGATGTTTGAATTTGGATTCAATAAACATCTGGAATTAAAAGTTTAATGATGACCAGGAAATCATTGATGATTGTCATAAAAGCCCACCTGGTTCACTAATGTCCTATAGGGCAGGAAATCTGCTGTCCTTACCTAATCTGACATAAAGAGGGCAGAGTTCAGAACTAGGGGTCATAGAATAGGTTTGAGGATAAGGAATAAACATTTTAGAATGAGGTGAGGAGAAATTTCCTCACCCAGAGTGGCGAATGTGTTGAATTCATTACCGCAGAAAGTAGTTGAGGCCAAAACATTGTCTGATTTCAAGAAGAAATTAGATATAGCTCTTGGGGCTAAAAGGATCAAGGGATATGGGGGGGGTTGGGGGTGGGGGGAATCAGGATAATGAATTCGATGATCAGTCATGATCATAATGAATGGCGGAGCAGGCTTGAAGGGTTGAATGCTTCTAGTTTCTAACTCCTGCTTCTATTTCTATGTTTCTACATCTGACTCCAGAACAACAGCAATGTGGTTGACTCTCAAATGCCTTCTGAAATGGCTGAGTAAGGATAATTAGGATGGGCAACAAATGCAGGCCCAGCCAGTGATATGCACATCCCATGAAAGAATTTGATAACAGTCGAATCCAGGCTGCAGATTGATGACAGTAATCGATGTGATGATTGATGCTTGAGCCAAGTAAATACATACAACATGAGACTTCTAATGGGGTGTATACATGTGAGACAGTCAGTTAAGGAATGCTTCCAGGTGACAGCTGGGGTTATGAAGGATTTCATGTTGTTTTTACCCTTTATTCTTTCATGGGTGTGGGTGTTGTTGGCAAGGCCAGCATTTGTTGTCCATTCTAAAGTACATTTGAACTGAATGGCTTGCTAGGCCATTTCAGAGGGCAGTTGACTCCAGATCCACAGCCACATTGCTGTGGATCTGGAGTCACATGAAGCCAGACCAGGTAAGGAAAAATCATTGATAGTTATGGTCACCATTACTGAGACGAATTCCAGATTTATTAATTCAACTCAAATTCCATCAGCTACCATGGGGAGAAATTGGACCCATGTTGTCAGACATTAGCCTCGGCCTTTGTGTTATTAAGTCCAGTATCATTTCCACAATGCCATCGTCTCCCCAACACCGTCTCCTGGATATTGATGCTAAACCCTTCGAGCATCTTCTAAATCACAGACATCTTTAGTCCATTCATGGAAGGTCTGGTTGGCTTCTTTACCTTTCCTGACATGGTAAGGACATTAAACATTGAGTCGCCTTGCATTCTGTCATAGAGTTGACACTCACTACCCTGACCTCCTTCCACTGAGCCTAAGAAGAATTCTTTGTGATTTGCCCCATTCTCATATGGTCCAGCTGCACCTCTTTTGTTGCCTTGGAGATCCTGGGAGCTTGTTCAGAATAAACAGGCATCTCGCAACTACACAAATTTCAGCTCTGCTGCTAAGCTTGTTTTCAGCCGGCCTGGACCTTTAAGCTGCTGCAAGCATACAACTCCTACACACTATTACCCACATGCTCCCAACGCATGGCAGCTTCCATGTCAAAAACTCTCAAAATTATAACAAATTGAACCCATGAACTTCAGCGAGGCCAGCAATAGAGTGGGTTGATGGGTGAACATTTCAGCTTGCTAAGTATCCCGAGGAGATTGCATCCATAAAAAAACACAGGTGATCCTGTCCTTGCCTGATGCTTACAAAGAACAAAGAAAATTACAGCACAGGAACAGGCCCTTCGGCCCTCCAAGCCTGCACCGACCATGCTGCCCTTAGGAACTAAAACTCCCTACCCTTTTGGAGACCATATCCTTCTATTCGCATCCTATTCATGTATTTGTCCAGATGCCCCTTACTTGCATGCATTTTTCAATAAGAATAACTGGGTAATGATCAGGAGCAGGAACCTGGCTCTGTTTCTTGTCTCTGTATCACTGAGACATGGTTGCTCATTTTTACCATCTTAGGAAGGAAAATAAAGCTTAGTTCTAAAATTCGGCACTCACCGTGGGGGGCAGAAAAGCACCAGGATGCACATCCTGTGAGATTTTCCCAATTATAATTATGGTAAAGCAAAATCACAGGCTGTGCGATTGCACTGTCCTGCATGCTCCCAACAAAAATAGAATAAGTCCTGTACCTCTTTTCAGCATAAGTGCCGAATGTCACTTTTTCCTCCAGGTGAGATCCACAAAACTTTCCAAAAATAATTTTTCTTACACAAACAAAGGTCCACACATGTTTGTCTTTGTGAAAGGATTTGACGTCAGTTGTGTTATTAGTATAATTGACAGTGGCAATCTGGAAAACATGAGTTAACTGGTCATGTGGGCGTTTTCAAAGTCAATGGGGGGGGTTATTTCTGTGTGCACTTAACCATTCCCACATTTATGGAACGGATGAGAATATATGAAAGTAGTGAAACCAATATGTGCGATCTGATTGCACTTTCTTTCTCCAATTCAGCTGAAAATATTGGAAAGAGATGAAAGTCATCTTTGAACGTCGCCAGTTATACACATCTCAATTAAACAGTGTCAAAAAAATGGAACTGCTTGTTGTTATCTCCATTTAGTCAATAAAAGTTTGTCTTATCGCTTTCCAAAACTTTTATACTGTGAAGTTAGTGCGCCTTTTGTTTAAAGAAACAGTACATATATTCTTTTGGATCTCAAAAGGTATAGAGGGACTGCCATATGAGGAAAGATTAAACAGGTTGGGTTTGCACTCCTTTCAAGTTCAGAAGAATGAGAGTTGATATGATTAAAAAATATAAGATTCTTAGGGGGTTAGACAGAGTAAATGTTGGGAGGATTTTTCCATTCATGGGAGAATGAAGGGCATAGTTGAGAATAAGGAGGTTCTCATTTAAGACGGAGTTGAAGAAGAATTTCTTCTCTTAAACAGTGGTGGATCTTTGGGATGTTTACCCCAGGAAGCTGTGGGGTCTAAGTCCTTGAACATTTTCAAGGCTGAGATCGATATGTTTTCAATCAGTAGGGGAACTGAGGGTTATGGAGAGAAGGCAGCAAAGTGGACTTAGTGAGTGTTAGATCAGCCATGACCTTATTAAATGGTGGAGCAGGCTCAAAGGGCTGAATTCCTGTTTCTATTTTTTATGGTCCTATGATCTTAAAAGGTCCTAAAAGTACCCCAGTTTTTGTTGCAGTCATGTTTAAGCTGATAGAAAGGTCAATCAATGGGAGAAATGATTCTCCAGACCATGAGAGGGTAAATAAACTATCATTAAATCTCTGTTTAATTATACTAATTATTTTTTATTTATTAATTGGGTGAAGGCGTCACTTTTTAGGCAGCATTTATTGTTCATCCCTAACTGGAGAAGATGGTGGTGAGCTGCCTTCTTGAACCACTGCAGTCCTTGTGGTGTAGGTACACCCACTGTGCTGCGAGGGAGAGAGTTCCAGGGTTTTGATCCAGAGACAGTGAAGTAACAGCAATACATTTTCATATCAGGATGATGTGTGGCTTGGAGGAGAAATTCTAAGTGGTGATGTTCCCATGTATCTGCTGCCTTAGTCCTTCTATGTGCACTTTCTTCATCCCATGTTGACAAATATTCAATGTGACTTCTGATGTACTGTGATTTAATGATAGTATTCATGCAATGCAGAAATCAGAGTTTGTATTGGTATAAGAGATTTGAGCTGTAGTCACATGCATTGTCAAGTGTGAAGTTCTGAGAGAAACAAGTTTTAGTGAGGAGCTGAAGGAAATCAGCATTAGTAGAGAAATGGTTTTGGGAAATTCATGGGATTGAATGTGGATAAATCTCCAGGTCCTGATAATCTTCATTCCAGAGTACTTAAGGAAGTGGCCCTGGAAATAATAGATCCATTGGTGGTTATTTTCCAAAGTTCTTTGGACTCTGGGCTGGTTCCTACAGATTGGAGGGTAGCTAATGTAAGTCTACTATTCAAAAAGGGAGGTAGAGAAAAAACAGGGAACTATAGACCAGTGAACCTAACGTTGGTACTGAAGAAGTTGCTCGAGTCCATCATCAAGGATTTTGTAACTCAGCATTTCGAAGACAGTGGTATAATCAGACAAAGTCAGCATGGATTTACAAATGGGAAATTGTGCTTGACAAATCTATTGTAATTCTTTGAGGATGTAACTGGTAGGGTTGACCAAGGAGAACTAGTGGATGTGGTTTATTTCGACTTTCAGAAGGCTTTCAACAAGATCTCACATGACGGACAACTATGTAAAGTTAAAGCATTGGGAATTGCAAGTAATGCTTTAAGATGGATTGAAAGCTGGTTAGCAGATAGGAAGCAAATATTTGGCATAAATGGGTCTTTCTCTGATTGGTTGGCAGTTATGAGTGGGGTTCCGCAGGGATCTGTGTTAGGATCCCAACTGTTCACATTATATATTAATGATTTGAAAGAGGGAACTAAATGTATTATCTCCAAATTTGCAGATGATACAAAGTTGGGTGGGAGGGTGAACTGTGAGGATGATGCAGAGATGCTTCAGCATGATTTGGACAGGCTGAGTGTGTGGGCATCTGCATGGCAGATGCAGTATAATGTGGATAAATGTGAGATCATCGGTTGGGTTGGCACGGTGGCACAGTGGTTAGCACTGCTGCCTCACAGCACCAGGGACCCGGCTCGGGTCACTGTCTGTGTGGAGTTTGCATGTTCTTCCCGTGTCTGCGTGGTCTGGTTTCCTCCCACAGTCTGAAAGATGTGCTGGTTAGGTGTATTGACCTGAACAGGCGCCAGAGTGTGGCGACTAGGGGAATTTCACAGTAACTTCATTGCAATGTTAATATAAGCCATACTTGTGACTAATAAATAAATTTTGGTAGCAATAATAGGGAGACAGATTACTACTTGAATGGGTGTAAATTGAATGAGGTGGATACTCAGCGAAACCTTGGTGGCCTCGTGTATCAGTCGCTGAAAGTAAGCACGTAGGTTCTGCAGACAATAAAGAAGGCAAATGGTATGTTGGCCTTCATAGCGAGAGGATTTGAGTATAAGAATAGGGGTGATTTGCTGCAATTCTATAGGGCGTTGGTGAGGCCACACCTGGAGTATTGTGTGCAATTTTGATGTCATTATCTGAGGAAGGATGTCCTTGCTATGGAGGGAGTATGGCAAAGGTTTACCAGGCTGATTCCTGGGATGGCAGGTCTGTCATATGTCTGTTACGATTATATTCACTGGAGTTTAGAAGAGTGAGAGGGGATCTCAAAGCAACTTATAAAATTCTAACAGGGTTAGATAGGGTAGATTCAGAAAGAATGTTCCCGATGGTGGGGGAAATCCAGAACTAGGGGTCATAGTTTGAGGATAAAGATCTTTTAGAACTGAGCTGAGGAGAAATTTCTTCACTCAGAGGGTGGTGAATGTGTGGAATTCATTATCACAGAAAGAAGTTGAGCCAAAACGTTGTCTGATTTCAAGAAGAAATTAGATATTGTAATTAGATATATTTAGCTCTTGGGGCTAAGGAGATCAAGGGAGATGGGAGGATCAGGATATTGAATTTGATGATCAGCCATGATCAAAATGAATGGCGAAGCAGTTTTGAAGGGCTGAATGGCCTACTCCTGCTTCTAGTTTCTATGTTTCTACGAAATGTGTTTTCTATTGGTGAATTGTGAACTCAATTAAGGACTGTGCAGTTATACTGGAATCATGTGGTATAATTTGCTTAAATCTTCATGTTGGATCATACAACATGAACTCATTGAAAATCTGATCCTGCGATTGTCATATTTGAGGCTTGGTGCGCCAAGTAATGAAACAAAAAAGAACAAAAAACCTGTCCCAACACTCCTCTTTTTTTCACCCCACCATTACTGGAAGTGCTAAGCTGGTGGTGCATCATCTGCTGTAGCTTATTTTTCATAGTCCTTTAAATGACTCTCATCAAACAACTACAAAAACTTAAAGGACAAACCTTCCAGGAAGTCATTTCTTCTGACCTAAGCACTAAGGCAGCAGTGAGCTGTAGTGGATAGTGAATTACAGGGATTCCCATTGGGTAAATGACTGAGCACGGGTGAGCAAGAGAAAGTACAAGTGAAAAGGACAGGCCAGATACAGTTCACAAGTTGCACTGTTTCTCCGTGGTTTTGAGCAGAAAACAAGGCGGGAGGTTATAGGCCTTACAAAAATTATACCAAAGTGGGGGAGATTCTACGGGCCCAATAGCTCCCAGCAATAATCGGGCGTCAAGCAAAAAGCGGGTGCCAAACCTGTTGCGATGCTGCCAACGCGCACCACTGGCTCTGATCATGTTCCTGCCCATAGCGGGCGGCAATCCAATAATTAATACAGAATCTGGTCTTTCTCTATTCAAATCATTCAAAAGCATTCAGGAATACATATATTCAAAGTGCAGGAGGCCTGAACTGGGATAAATGCAAAATGCTGCAGATGCTGGAATCTGGAACAAAAACAAAAAATGCTGGAAAATCTCAGCAGGTCTGACAGCACCTGTGGAAAGAGAATAGAGCCAACGTTTCGAGTCAGGATGACCCTTCGTCAGAGCTCTGACGAAGGCTCATCCAGACTCCAAACGTTGGTTCTATTCTCTCCCCACAAATGCTGTCGGACCTGCTGAGATTTTCCAGCATTTTTCTGTTTTTGTTGTGTGTGTGGGCCTGAACTGAAGTTCTGTTAATCCAGTTAAAATATGTTTCTTTCTCAGATGGCGAGTATTAAAGCATCTTTTGATTCAATCAGAAAAAATATTTAAATGTATCCACCACTTCTTTAGAAGGACATTTTATAAAGCTATCCACCATCTGCTGGAGAATCCATCACTGGATAGTTGGGTAGGCATCCCCAACTGATTGTTCAAATGGTTTCAGTAATCCAATGAACTCTTCCTCTAGTCGGATTTTTATTGTTATGAAGTGTTTTTTTGCTCTAATTATCATGAAGCCCATTGTTGGCAGCATTTTAAATGCTTCTCCACTGTTTCCTATTGCATTTATTGTTGATGTTTCAAAGATTAACCTTTGCAATTGTTACAATCACAGTTGATGTTACTACTGAACAGTCAGGTGCCAGAATGGAACTCTGGCTCAAATGACCATCGTTGTAATTTTTGTTTAAAAATGTGGTTAAACAGAGTCACAGGACTGCCAATGAGTTTCTAACAAAAGAATAAAACATTTATTAAGCATAAAAAGATTGACTGTAAAAAAAAAACTCCTTCATCCCACCAGTGGCGTCACAGATGTACGCAGATTTTCAAGGATAACAAAAGTTACAAATATATCTTATGATACAATGTTCTCAGTCAGTGCACAGTTAATACCAATCAAGAGAAAACTGTGGTCAGCCACAGCACACTCTGAAGCCAAGTGACCGATGCCACCCAATGGAATTTCTGTGGAATTCTCATCAAATCTGCCCAGATGCTTGTCACACAGTGAGCCAACCAGTCTCACTAGAACTCTGACTTCCACATGAGGGTTTCCAAACTCCATTCCCAAAGCACACACTTTGGCATCTTCTCCCACACGATGCATTGTCTCAGTTGCCTTCACCAAGGATTCACTTCCAGGATTTCAATCTCTCCTTTCGGTATTACTCTGCCCTGTATTTCCATGTACGTTCAAGCTTCCACACAATCTTTCAGGTATCCAACCATGCCGATAGAACACCATCGTTTCACAGGCTTGTATTAAGGTGTCACCAACCTTAGGATTACTTCAGATGACAGGCTTCTTCCTAGCCAACTTCTCCAAGTCTGCACTTTGCAGCTCTGTCCTTAACTGGGAGTTTCTCTCTGCCCCTTTCTTTAACTTCAGTGACAAGTCCTTTGTTCAGATTCCAGTTCTTTGTTCCTTTGACTTCTGTCTTCCTGGGGACTCCTTTTTTCAATCCGTGGTTTATAGAACGATCTGTTCTTCAGCAACTGAGATTTGTTTTCTGCCCCCTATCCCATTGTCCAGCCTCTCTGCTAGCAGTTTCTGTGAAAGTTGCTTTATTCTCAGGTATCTAGTTCCAACTGACACACAAATGTTTGTGCTTTTCAGTGTGGGCCCCTTGGCTGCTAAGCAGCAGCCTAGTCTTTCTGTAAACCCTGTTTGGTTTCACGTTATATACCTTTTAATTACAATGCAGGCACAGTTTGAAATGAAACCAAAATGCACAGATTTGAATGCACCTTTGTTTGACATGAAGCTACCTAAAGTTTTAACCCTTTCGTACACAAAAACACAAAATTAAACTTAAAACTATACCTTGTTTCTAACTCCCAGAAATAATATGCTCACACTTTTTTTTAATGATCCTAACAGTCCATTGCTCTACTTCAATAGTTTGGTGCTGTATGTACTGTGTCTTCCTGCAAATTAGATTTTCTTTTATCCCATATCTGTGTCTCTCATCTTTACATCCACATTGCCTGCCTTCCTACCTCCATTTGGGCAGGATCGATTGCCCAGTCTCAGCTGAAGACACCGCCAAGGCTATCAAACTTTCTTCTTGGTATCGGTTGAGGCAAAGGACTTCTCCCTGTTAATTTATGCATCACCCTGAGATGTTAAACGCTGCCACCAATAAAGTGCTTTATCTAATATGTAATTCTGATGAGGACAATGATGAGACAACTTCTTGGTATTATTCAATGCCGGGTTTTGCCTCATGTCCTCTAAGTGGGAGTTCGGTGATCTAACAGCTGAAATCAAGTGAGATGTGGTGCACAATAAAAAGAAATACTATGCCGCAGCCATCAGGTACAGTAGCTATTATGTGCCCGAGCTGTAGATTGAGTTTGTGGTTATTTTGTCCGTTCATTGTACAACAAATTCCTGATCCCTTCTGTGCTTTCAGAAGGAGAAACTGCAGAGCATGTGCCTGGTGTGAAAGTTTAATGAATAAGTCACCTTCAAACAGGCAGACAAAATGCATCACAGTCTTGATCAGCTGGGAAGGAATATGCTGGAACTTGCACATGCATAAATGTTGAACATGACCATAGGTTTCCTATGATTAAATAGCCTGCAGCAGCTCATTGTCTAAGCACTCATTCTAACATCGGAAGGCTGACCACTGGGGTACCAGATAGCTGCCAGCCACCAATTGCCAGGTAATGCAGTTAGAGAATATGCATTCCACGAGCTTATCTTCTTGGATCAGGCAAATAGACCTGAGAACCCAATCTGACAGTAGAACACATTTACAGATTGTTAAGACTAAACATAAAATGTGCATTGGTCTTATTATACTTCCTAAGTATCGGCAATCATATGTAAATTGGTCCCAAGACGATTTCACAATATTTCTCACCAGCTTTAGCAGGGCTTTGAAACAAGCTTGCTTCTGTTAATTATTTTCTTTATCCATGATACATGAGCGCAAAAAATACACAACAAATGGTAGGATGCAGAAAAATGTAAAGAAACAGGGATCTTGGTGTGCATGTCCACAGCCCCTGAGTCATAGAGTCAAAGAGGTTAACAGCATGGAAACAGGCCCTTGGCCTTACTTTTTTTAACCACTAAGCTAGTCCCAATTGCCCACGTTTGGCCCATATCCCTCTATACCCATCTTACTCATGTAACTGTCTCGATGCTTTTTAAAAGACAAAGTTGTACCCCCACCCGCTTCTACTACTGCCTCTGACAGCTCGTTCCAGACACTCACCACCCTCTGTATGAAAGAAAATTGCCCCTTTGGACCTTTTTGTATCTCTCCCCTCTCACCTTAAACCTATGCCCTCTAGTTCTAGACTCCCCTACCTTTGGTAAAAGATGTTGACTATCTAGCTGATCTATGCCCCTCATTATTTAATAGACCTCTATAAGATCACCCCTAAGTCTCCTACGTTCCAGGGAAAGAAGTCCCAGTCTATCCAGCTTCTCCTTATAACTCAAACCATCAAGTCCCGGTAGCATCATTCTGCACTCTTTCTAGTTCAATAGTATCTTTTCCATAATAGGGCGACCAGAAATGTACACAGTATGCCAGTATGTGGATAGCAGAAGGGTGGTTAGGGAGGCATACAGAATACTTTCCTTTATTAGCTGAGGCACAGAATATCAGAGCATGAAGACTATGTTCGAACTATGTACAACACTAGTTGGGCTACAGCTAGAGCACTGTATACAGCTCTAGTCAGGTCACCTCATTACAGGAGGCACATGATCGCACTAATTCCTGAAACTTAGAGCCTAAGCAATGGTCAGTAGTAGAGTAATTAAAATAAGTGATGCTTAAGAGGCTGGAGTCAGAGGAGTGCAGAGATTTCAGGAGGCTATAGGGCTGAAGGAGGTGACAGAGATAGGGAGCGGTGTTGCTATGGAGGAATTTGAACAGATATTGTAGAAAGAGAAGCAGAGAGTGGCGGTGATAGCTGATCCACTGACAGAGTCCACAGTGGATCTTGCTGCTGTCTCATTATCTTTCACTCGTTGCTACTCAGTTGTATTCTTTTCAGTGGGATTAAGGTCAAATATATGTTGGCGATCAGATAGTCTCTCAGTCTAGTAGTTGGAAGTGCAGTTAAGCAGTTCTCCAAAACTAAAATGAAGAAAATATACATGTGAACTGAGCAAATGTTTGCCAAGCAGTCAAAAATGCACATGAATTGCTTCTGGCAATCAAATAGCTTATGATCAGGTTGCATGCAAGGACATTAGAAATAGAAGCAGGAATAGGCCATACAGCCCATCAAACCTACTCCATCATTCAATAAAATCACAACTGAATGTTTACAACAACTCCCCTTTCCTGTCCTTTCCCGTTATCCCAATGATATTCTTCATGCCCAAAATGACACATCAATTGGACATTCTCTGAAAGCTTCTGAAGTCTTTAGAATTAAGCTTGATCACAGCTATGAGCCCTTTGGCTGTGCCAATGTGTTCTGATTCCTGCGACTCTAGGATGGGGGCAATTTAAAGGAGGTGTTGAAGGCCCACATCCTGCTGCCAGGTTATCGGTGATGTCACCAGTTTGCTCCCAAGAAGACACTTAATAGCCACTAATTGGCTACCCACTGCTGCTGGGCATGTAGCTAGTGCTGGTCTGATGTCACACCTGGCACAATTGTTTGAATGTGGAACTGCAACAAGACAGCTCCCCAACGCAAGATGTTCTAATTTTGTTCTCAGTCCCACCTCAAGACCCATGGGGCTGGGAAGATTCCACCATTTTAGTGGAAAACCTGGACTTATTACACTCAGTCTCTCATCTAAGGCATCAACATAGATTGTAAGTAACTGAGGTCCAAGAACTGATTCTTGCCACACTCCAATAGCTACGTCCTGTCATCATAAAAATGATCCTTTTATTTCTACTCTCTATTTTCAGACCATTAAACCATGCTAATATATTACCACAATCCCTTTTGCCTTAATATTGTGTGGCATGTCATTGAAAGCCTTCTAGAAAATCCACACATACTCTATCTACTGATTCCTCCTTATCTGCTATTTACACCCCTTAAAAATTCCCTTTCATGAAACCATGTTGACTCTGGCTAAATATATTATGATTTTCCAAGTGTCCAATTACCACATCTTGAATAACATTACTGCATAAGTTATGACATATCCTCGGCAACATATGGAAAGACAAAGGGCGGGATTATCCAGCCGCGCTCGCCCCAAGACCAGAAAATCCTGCCTGAGGTCAGCGGACCTTTGTGTGGTCCATGTCACGCTTGCTACATTTCCCATGGCAGGCGGGACAGGAAAATTCCGCCCAAAATCACCAATGAAGCAGGCCTAACATACCAAGGCAACATACAAAGCATTCTAACACCAATCAAGCAATTAAAACTTCCCTGGCTTGGGCACATGCGTGGCTGCTGTCAAAAGAGACATGAAAGCCCTCAATCATGACAAGTGGGCAAGCCTAGCTGACAAGTGATGTGAATGGCAACATGAGTTGCGGGCAGGAATTCGTTACCACCACGACATGTGGTTTCAGAAGCTCCAAAGCAGATGGCAGCCCTGCAAACAAGGTGACAGCAGCGATCACCCCACAGCGCTGGCAAGTGACAACCTCATGTGTGGCACATGTGGCAGACTAGGCTTTTCCACAATCAGTCATCAAAAGAAATACTGCAGATGATCTCACCAAAGCTCGAAGGCTGCATTCCCATCAACTCT
The DNA here is from genome assembly GCF_964213995.1 of Mustelus asterias. Taxonomy (NCBI): domain Eukaryota; kingdom Metazoa; phylum Chordata; class Chondrichthyes; order Carcharhiniformes; family Triakidae; genus Mustelus; species Mustelus asterias. Next base: position 143,842,746 of record NC_135801.1, on the reverse strand, counting down.
CGAATTTGGAAAGATATCAATTTTAATTACAATGTGAGCAGAATTGTTGTGAACTCCGAGTCCGACCAGCATCTCATCTGATCATTTGCAATGTCAAAAGAGAAATCAACCTCCCCACCAAACATACACTGCTAAAAATTACAGATGAATAAAATATAAGAATAAGATTATTAAACTAGAAAGAGTGCAGAAAAGGTTTACTAGGATGCTACTGGGACTTGGTGGTTTGAGTTATAAGGAGATGCTGGACTTTCTTCCCTGGAGCATAGGAGGCTTAGGGGTGATCTTATAGAGGTCGAAAAAATGAGGAAGAGCATAGATGAGGTAAATAGTCAACATCTTTTCCCAAAGGTAGCAGAATGCAAAACTAGAGCTAAAGGACTGGTGCAAGAGGGACGGTTTCAAATTCATAGATCATTGGGAAGTCTTCAAAAGAGGATGGCACCTGTACGGAAAGGATGGGTTACACCTTAACTGGAAGGGCACAAATATCTTGGCTGGGAGTTTTGCTAGAGTGTTTCGGCAGGATTTAAACTAGTGTGGCAGGGGGGTGGGGATCAAAACAGTAGGTCAGTAAGTACTGAGGCTGGGGTCAAGCTGGGGGCCAAGGCAAGGCTAGCTAAGAAGAAGAGCATTCTGGAGCAGGATGACCTGAGTGGGCCTGGAGGTCTGGAGTGCATCTGCTTCAATGCGAGGAGCGTAACGGGTAAGACAGACGAACTTAGGGCCTTAATGCTTACGCGGAATTTGGATGTGGTTGCGGTGACAGAGACATGGTTAAAAGAAGGACAGGACTGGCAGCTGAATATTCCAGGGTATAAGTATTTTAGGCGAGACAGAGGAGGGGCTAAAAAAGGTGGGGGAGTAGCGGTATTAGTTAGGGAGCATATTACAGCGGTGCAGAGGGTGGACAATTTAGAGGGGTCATGTAATGAGTCGCTGTGGGTGGAGCTCAGAAACAGGAAAGGTGCAATCACTATGCTGGGGGTATACTACAGGCCACCCAACAGCCCACGGGAAGTGGAGGAACAGATATGTCAGGACATTCTGGATATGTGCAGAAAAAATAGGGTTGTTGTAGTGGGAGACTTCAATTTCCCTGGTATAGACTGGAAAGTGCTTAGGGCTGGGGAGGAATTTGTAAAATGCATACTGGAAGGTTCTTTGGAACAGTATGTAGATAGCCCAACTAGAGAGGGGGCTATACTGGATCTAGTTCTGGGAAATGAGCCCGGTCAGGTCGTCAAAGTATCGGTAGGGGAACATGTGGCAAATAGTGACCACAACTCTGTTAACTTTAGGATAGTAATGGACAAGGACGAGTGTTGTCCTAAGGGTAGGGTGCTAAATTGAGGGAAGGCTAACTATAGCCGGATTAGGCAGGAATTGGTGGCCGTTGATTGGGAGAGGCTGTTCGGGGGTAAGTCCACGTCTGGCATGTGGGAGTCTTTTAAGGAACAGTTGATAAGGCTGCAGGACAGGCATGTGCCTGTAAAAAGGAAGGATAGGAAAGGTAGGATTCGAGAGCCATGGATAACCAGGGAAATTGAGGATCTGATCAAAAAGGAAAGAGAGACGTACGTTAGGTCCAGGCAACTGAAAACAGATGGAGCTCTGGAGGAATACAGAGAGAGTAGGAAAGAACTCAAATGGGGAGTTAGAAGGGCAAAAAGAGGTCACGAAATGTTCTTGGCAGACAGGATTAAGGAGAATCCTAAGGCATTTTATTCATATGTTAGGAACAAAAGAATTGTCAGGGAAAAAGTCGGACCTCTCAGGGACAAAGGAGGGGAATTATGTTTAGAACCCAAGGGAATAGGCAAGATCCTAAATGAATACTTTGCATCGGTATTCACAAAGGAGAGGGACTTGGTGACTGGGAGTGTCTCAGAGGGAGGTGTTGACCCATTAGAGAGAATCTCCATTACAAGGGAGGAAGTGTTAGGTTTTTTAGGTAACATTAAAACTGACAAATCCCCAGGGCCTGATGGCATCTATCCTAGACGGCTCAGGGAGACAAGAGATGTAATTGCTGGGCCTCTGACGTAAATTTTTGTCTCTTCATTGGACACAGGTGAGGTCCCCGAGGATTGGAGGATAGCAAATGTGGTACCGTTATTTAAGAAGGGTAGCAGGGATAACCCGGGTAATTATAGGCCAGTGAGCTTGACGTCCGTGGTAGGGAAGCTGTTGGAGAGGATTCTTAGAGACAGGATGTATGCACATTTAGAACGGAACAATCTCATTCGTGACATACAGCATGGTTTTGTAAGAGGGAGGTCGTGCCTTACAAATTTGGTGGAGTTTTTTGAGGAAGTGACAAAAACGGTTGACGAAGGAAGGGCCATGGATATCGTCTATATGGATTTCAGAAAGGCATTTCAGTAATGGCAAAGTCCCTCATGGCAGGTTGGTTAAGAAGGTTAAGGCTCATGGGATACAAGGAGAGGTGGCTAGATGGGTAGAAAACTGGCTTGGCCACAGGAGACAGAGGATAGCAGTCGAAGGGTCTTTTTCCGGCTGGAGGTCTGTGACCAGTGGTGTTCCGCAGGGCTCTGTACTGGGACCTCTGCTATTTGTGGTATATATAAATGATTTGGAAGAAGGTGTAATTGATGTTATCAGCAAGTTTCCGAAAGACTCGAAGATGGCTGGACTTGCGGATAGCGATGAACATTGTCGGACAATACAGCAGGATATAGATAGGCTGGAAAATTGGGTGGAGAAATGGCAGATGGAATTTAATCTGGATAAATGCGAAGTGATGCATTTTGGAAGAACTAATGTAGGGGGGAGTTATACAATAAATGGCAGAGCCATCAAGAGTATAGAAACACAGAGGGACCTAGCTGTGCAAATCCACAAATCCTTGAAGGTGGCAACACAGGTGGAGAAGGTGGTGAAGAAGGCATATGGTATGCTTGCCTTTATAGGACGGGGTATAGAGTATAAAAGCTGGAGTATGATGTTGCAGCTGTATAGAACGCTGGTTAGGCCACATTTGGAGTACTGCGTCCAGTTCTGGTCGCCGCACTACCAGGAGGACGTGGAGGCTTTAGAGAGAGTGCAGAGAAGGTTTACCAGGATGTTGCCTGGTATGGAGGGTCTTAGCTATGAGGAGAGATTGGGTAAACTGGGCTTGTTCTCCCTGGAAAGACGGAGAATGAGGGGAGACCTAATAGAGGTGTACAAAATTATGAAGGGTATAGATAGGGTGAACAGTGGGAAGCTTTTTCCAAGGTCGGAGGTGACGATCACGAGGGGTCACGGGCTCAAGGTGAGAGGGGCGAGATATAACTCAGATATCAGAGGGACGTTTTTTACACAGAGAGTGGTGGGAGCCTGGAATGCGCTGCCAAGTAGGGTGGTGGAGGCAGACACGCTGGCATCGTTTAAGACTTACCTGGATAGTCACATGAGCAGTCTGGGAATGGAGGGATACAAACGAATGGTCTAGTTGGACCAATGAGAGGCACAGGCTTGGAGGGCCGAAGGGCCTATTTCCTGTGCTGTACTGTTCTTTGTTCTTTGTTCTTTGTAGAGCGCATAGGTTTAAGGTGAGAGGGGAGAGATACAAAAGGGTCCAAAGGGGCAATTTTTTCACACAGAGGGTGGTGAGTTTCTGGAACGAGCTGTCAGAGGTAGTAGTAGAGGTGGGTACAATTTTGTCTTTTAAAAAGCATTTAGACAGTTACATGGGTAAGATGGGTAAAGAGGGATATGGGCCAAATGCCGGTAATTGGGACTAGCTTCGTGGTAAAAACCGGCGGCATAGACAAATTGGGCCGAAGGGCCTATTTCCATGCTGTAAACCTCTATGACTCTAAGATTGGTGGAAATAGCTTTAGCCCAGATACCTGAGCCTCAAAATTCTACTGTGATGCTGTGACTAAACTCTCCAAACACCAACATGGATTTCAAACTAGTTGAATCTAACTGCGCCCAGTCAATATTCCACTTTGCATGAATGTAGGACAAATGGCATGAGGAAATCAAGCATACAACAGTTCTTTGTGATATTGGGGTGGCAGGATGGCGCAGTGGTTAGCACTGCTGCCTCACAGCGCCAGAGACCCAGGTTTGATTCCTGGCTTGGCTCACTGTCTATGCGGAGTCTGCATGTTCTTCCCATGTCTGCGTTGGTATTTTCCAGGTGCTCAGTTTCCTTCCACATTCCAAAAGACATGCTGGTTAGGTGCATTGGCCATGCTAAGTTCTCTCTCAGTACACCCAAACAGGTGCCGGAGTGTGGCGACTCGGGGATTTTTGCAGTAACTTCATTGCAGTGTTAATGTAAGCCTACTTGTGACTAATAAATAAATTTAACTTTGGAAACCTTTCTCTATGCATTCACATGCTTCAGGCTGTGAATTATAACCATTGATATTTTATATATAGTATGTGGGAGATTATATCAGTGATTCCCATGCACCATTGTTAAAGCTGCATCTTACTTTGCCATTCTTCTACACACCAATGAAAATGGTAAACAGCATTCACTTTCAAATTTCAATGCTATGTGTTCATTTTGTCATGATGGAGCAGGGAGAAAATTTGCACGTTTGGTCACAGAGGAGGGTAGTTAACTGTTCAAAATATCTCTCTCTCTGTCCCTTGGAACAAGGAAAACACTGCCAAAACCTGCAAAAGGAGAGGCTGTTTAGCTGCAGCTACCACATGGTTATGGCTGACCAGGAAGCTGCTATCATTCTTACCGCTTGCCATAGGAATAATCAGAAGGATTTACAGGTTGACCATCAATCAGCTTGGTCACACCATGATTGTACCTTCCATGATCATTAAGTCCTGGAGTGGGACTTGAACACAGAGCTTCTGGCTCAGAGGCTAAGGATGCTATCCACTGCTCCATAAGTTCCCCAGCCCAAAATAGCATAGCCCTCTTTCTATGAGAAGAACATATAAAATCTCAATGCAACAGTAAGTTCCATCACCTTGGAAGAACCCATTTTATGACATCATTTAGCCACAACAAATATCAATTTCCAAAAGAGCAACAAATCTTGAAAAGCTATCTTGATCATTCTGTACCCTGTACTCAGAAAATATGTATGATGTGGAGAAAATATGTAGGAAGCACATGATACTTATTTAAATGCACTCATCTGAATTTGATAAGGATTTGATAGGAATGAATCCTCATGCCTGTTGCATGTTTTTCCCAATATGCATGGTGATCCCAGGACCATTTTTCCAAGGAACGGGAGACATACCACAGCGTAGATCAGAAGATTGGAGTATACAAGACCAGGAAAAAAACTGCAGCCAATTTTGCTGATCCCAAATTTGATTATTCCTCCAACATCCATTACTTCAAAAATGCAGGAGCGAGGAAACAAGAGAAAGAAGTTAAACAAAGGTTGTAAAGAATGTCCCTTTTAACCTCCGTATGATGCATGGTCCAGGGAGATCTAAGTAGTGTAGGGTAAAACAAAAATAAGATCAGAAATCATACATGAGTTCAGCACAATGTTATACATTTTAAGACATTTATTTTTACAACATTGGTATGCTTGTGTTCAATAAGAAAGACTGGCTTTAACTTTGACATAACCTTTCCCTTTATTAGTCTAATTATTATTCAATCAATGAATTTAATGATTCATTTTTAGTAAATTTCTAATGGCCCACCTGTTTGAACATAAACATATGGACATTTATTCCCAGGAACTCACAATTCCAACAGTGTGTTACATACATCTGTTTGGGGGAAACCGAACTCCCACTGTTTTATAAAGTGTGTGCACAGAGCTACATTCCAACATTCCCTTGTGTGTTACAGGTGCACCTGTTTTTAAAATCAGCAGACCAGTTGGAAATGCTGGTGTAAGACTCAAGAATTATGGGAAACAGCAAAAAAAGTAAATCATTCCTGTTTCATCTATTATTAGAAGGACTGGAAAGGGCATCTTGTTAACCTGCAGTGACTGTGTGTAAAAGCTGTCAGAATTTAATCATACATAGCACTTGTATATATTTCTGACATGATGATAGTGTAGATGTTTGCAGTCATCACACTACAAAGCACAAAGGGACCACAATCCTAACCTAGCCCCTGATGTAGCTCTGGGGTGTAAGAGCTTCAATGAGAGGGGTCAGAAAATTGAAACAGAGCCTGGTTCCTTTGGGATTGAGAATGGGCCAAAAGTGCTGGTGGGTGGGAGGGGCATGTGTGGATTTTCTGCCAAATCTTCCCTCATCAAAAGGTTGTGTTTAGGAGAATCGTCATTCCTGAGGAGATTCCAGTCAGTTCACTTTCTGAGAGCTCCTTTGGAATTTATGCTGGAGCTTTCCATTGGGCCTGAAATGTAGGATAGAACAATTAGTCCTGTGGATGGTCTGACAGATCCCTTGACACAGTAAGAAGTTTAACAACACCAGGTTAAAGTCCAACAGGTTTATTTGGTAGCAAAAGCCACACAAGCTTTCGAGGCTCTGAGCCCCTTCTTCAGGTGAGTGGGAATTCTGTTCACAAACAGAACTTATAAGACACAGACTCAATTTACATGAATAATGGTTGGAATGCGAATACTTACAACTAATCCAGTCTTTAAGAAACAAAACAATGGGAGTGGAGAGAGCATCAAGACAGGCTAAAAAGATGTGTATTGTCTCCAGACAAGACAGCCAGTGAAACTCTGCAGGTCCACGCAACTGTGGGAGTTACAAATAGTGTGACATAAATTCTGATTCTAGGATCGCATGATAAAGACTCAGGAGGAAAAAAGCAGAAATATTTATGTGAAATAGTGTGACATAAACCCAATATCCCGGTTGAGGCCGTCCTTGTGTGTGCGGAACCTGGCTATCAGTTTCTGCTCCGCGACTCTGCGCTGTCGTGTGTCGCGAAGGCCGCCTTGGAGAACGCTTACCCGAATATCAGAGGCCGAATGCCCGTGACCGCTGAAGTGCTCCCCAACAGGAAGAGAACAGTCTTGCCTGGTGATTGTCGAGCGGTGTTCATTCATCCGTTGTCGCAGCGTCTGCATAGTTTCCCCAATGTACCATGCCTCGGGACATCCTTTCTTGCAGCGTATCAGGTAGACAACGTTGGCCGAGTTGCAAGAGTATGTACCGTGTACCTGGTGGATGGTGTTCTCACGTGAGATGATGGCATCTGTGTCGATGATCCGGCACGTCTTGCAGAGGTTGCTGTGGCAGGGTTGTGTGGTGTCTTGGTCACTGTTCTCCTGAAGGCTGGGTAGTTTGCTGCGGACAATGGTCTGTTTGAGGTTGTGCGGTTGTTTGAAGGCAAGAAGTGGGGGTGTGGGGATGGCCTTGGCGAGATGTTCGTCTTCATCAATGACATGTTGAAGGCTCCGGAGGAGATGCCGTAGCTTCTCCGCTCCGGGGAAGTACTGGACAACGAAGGGTACTCTGTCCACTGTGTCCCGTGTTTGTCTTCTGAGGAGGTCGGTGCGGTTTTTCGCTGTGGCGCGTTGGAACTGTTGATCAATGAGTCTAGCGCCATATCCTGTTCTTATGAGGGCATCTTTCAGCGTCTGGAGGTGTCTGTTGCGATCCTCCTCATCCGAGCAGATCCTGTGTATACGGAGGGCTTGTCCGTAGGGGATGGCTTCTTTAACGTGTTTAGGGTGGAAGCTGGAGAAGTGGAGCATCGTGAGGTTATCCGTGGGCTTGCGGTACAGTGAGGTGCTGAGGTGACCGTCCTTAATGGAGATGCGCGTGTCCAAGAATGCAACCGATTCCGGAGAGTAGTCTATGGTGAGCCTGATGGTGGGATGGAACTTGTTGATGTCATCATAGAGTTGTTTCAGTGATTGTTCACCATGAGTCCAAAGGAAGAAAATGTCATCGATGTATCTAGTGTATAGCACCGGTTGAAGGTCCCGTGCGGTGAAGAAGTCTTGTTCGAACCTGTGCATGAAGATGTTGGCATATTGAGGTGCAAATTTGGTCCCCATGGCTGTTCCGTGTGTCTGGATGAAGAACTGGTTGTTGAAGGTGAAGATATTGTGGTCCAGGATGAAGCGGATGAGATGTAAAATTGCATCTGGAAACTGGCAGTTGTTGGCGCTGAGCACTGAGGCCGTTGCAGCAATGCCATCGTCATGGGGGATGCTGGTGTAGAGTGCTGAGACATCCATTGTGACGAGGAGCGCTCCTGGTTCAACTGCTCCATGTGTGCCGAGTTTCTGTAGGAAGTCCGTCGTGTCGCGACAAAAGCTGGGGGTTCTTTGTACAATGGGTTTCAGGATGCCCTCGACATAGCCGGAGAGGTTCTCGCACAGGGTCCCATTGCCCGATACGATGGGAGGGCCGGGTGTGTTTGCCTTGTGTATCTTCGGGAGGCAGTAGAGATCTCCAACGCGGGGAGTACGTGGGATGAGAGCACGGAGGGTGTTCTGAAGGTCCGGATCAAAGGTCTTGATCAGAGTGTTGAGTTGACGGGTGTGTTCTTTGGTCGGATCTGCAGGTAACTGTCTGTAGTGTTCCTCGTTGTTGAGTTGTCGGTACACTTCTTTGCAGTAATCCGTTCTGTTCAGTATGACGATGGCCCCTCCTTTGTCTGCTGGTTTGATGACAATGTTGCGGTTGGTCTTGAGAGCGTGGATGGCGTTACGTTGTGCTTGGGTGATGTTCGGGGCTGTCTTGTGAGTGCGGCTGATGAATTTGGTGTTGACGCACCTCCTGACGGCTTGGGCATACATGTCAAGTCGAGGGCAGCGGCCTTCCGGAGGAGTCCAATTCGACTCTTTCCTCTTCGGATGCACTGCGGATCTCTCTGTCGGCTGTTCCAGTTCATTGGCTGTCTCATTGTGTTCGTTGTTGGCCTCTTGGGGTTTGTGGAAGAACTCCCTCAGCCTCATTCGCCTGATGAATTCCTCTGTGTCTGCTGCGAGACTGATGGGGTCTATTTTGGTGGTGGGGCAAAAATTAAGCCCTCGGCTGAGAACTTCGATTTCATCTGGTTGAAGTGTGTAGTCGGACAAGTTGACAATGGACTTCCCTGCAGTGGGACTGTTTCCTACTGTGGTACCGGGGGAGGCTTGGTTGCTGCTGGTGGTGATGCCGAGTTTCTCAAGTTTCCTGTTCTTGGTGTGCATGTAGATGGTGTAGTTCCTTTGTCTCGTCTGCTTGGCAGAGTTTCGCAGCTGGTCTGCGTCCTGAGCGCAAGTTGAGAATATGGATTCGATCTTGGTTTCCAGGCTGCGGCGTTTGCTGTAGAGTTGGTGTATGAGGTGGTTGAGGAGGGTGAGAGAGGTGCGACGGCAAAGTCTCTCAGCGTAGTCTGTGTTATAGGTTGACCTGAGTGGGTTCGTGATCTGTAGTCCTTTCGGTATCTTGTCTGCTTTCTTGCATCTTTGTAGAAACTTGATGTCTGTGTCGATATGCGCGATCTTCTTGGCGATCCTCTCCACTTGGAGCCGGCAGTTTGCGGTGTCTATGGTAGTCATGATGTGGAGATGCCGGCGTTGGACTGGGGTAAACACAGTAAGAAGTTTAACAACACCAGGTTAAAGTCCAACAGGTTTATTTGGTAGCAAAAGCCACACAAGCTTTCGAGGCTCTGAGCCCCTTCTTCAGGTGAGTGGGAATTCTGTTCACAAACAGAACTTATAAGACACAGACTCAATTTACATGAATAATGGTTGGAATGCGAATACTTACAACTAATCCAGTCTTTAAGAAACAAAACAATGGGAGTGGAGAGAGCATCAAGACAGGCTAAAAAGATGTGTATTGTCTCCAGACAAGACAGCCAGTGAAACTCTGCAGGTCCACGCAACTGTGGGAGTTACAAATAGTGTGACATAAATTCTGATTCTAGGATCGCATGATAAAGACTCAGGAGGAAAAAAGCAGAAATATTTATGTGAAATAGTGTGACATAAACCCAATATCCCGGTTGAGGCCGTCCTTGTGTGTGCGGAACCTGGCTATCAGTTTCTGCTCCGCGACTCTGCGCTGTCGTGTGTCGCGAAGGCCGCCTTGGAGAACGCTTACCCGAATATCAGAGGCCGAATGCCCGTGACCGCTGAAGTGCTCCCCAACAGGAAGAGAACAGTCTTGCCTGGTGATTGTCGAGCGGTGTTCATTCATCCGTTGTCGCAGCGTCTGCATAGTTTCCCCAATGTACCATGCCTCGGGACATCCTTTCTTGCAGCGTATCAGGTAGACAACGTTGGCCGAGTTGCAAGAGTATGTACCGTGTACCTGGTGGATGGTGTTCTCACGTGAGATGATGGCATCTGTGTCGATGATCCGGCACGTCTTGCAGAGGTTGCTGTGGCAGGGTTGTGTGGTGTCTTGGTCACTGTTCTCCTGAAGGCTGGGTAGTTTGCTGCGGACAATGGTCTGTTTGAGGTTGTGCGGTTGTTTGAAGGCAAGAAGTGGGGGTGTGGGGATGGCCTTGGCGAGATGTTCGTCTTCATCAATGACATGTTGAAGGCTCCGGAGGAGATCCCTTGACAACATAATTCTGCTCTGACCTTTCAGCCCCCAGTCACGATGGGTGCTGTCGATGGACTCTCCTATTTTACAGCTGCATGAGGTGAAGCAGATGTACCCGTAAAGGTGTTATTCACTACAAAACCATGCAAGTTATGTGCCCTTCCATCAATTCCAGTGGTGCAGCTGGATTTATTTCCTGAGTACATCGAGGGATGCTGATAGTGGCCATTAAGAGCCCAGAATGTGTAAATGGCAGAACAAAGGTAAGCAGAGAATCCAAGGACAAACCAAAACATTTAACGGATGACCTTAGTGAAGTGGGGGAGAGAGAAGACAGTGGGGTGGCGGGTGTGGGGGCGGGGGGGGGGGGGGGGGTGGAAAGTGAGATTTCTTTAAAAGGTGAAAAATGAAACAATGGAAGAAATGAAAGTAAATAAATAAGATCAAATGAAATGAAATAAAATAAATGGAAATGGGGTGAAGGTGGAGGAGAGAGTTCAAGCTCTGAAACAGAGAAACTAGAAACAGGAGTAGGCCATTTGGCCCTTCAAGTCTGCTCCATCATTCATTTCGATTATGGTCAATCATCAAATTTAATACCAAAAGAGGAAACGCTGGAAAATCTCAGCAGGTCTGGCAGCATCTGTAAGGAGAGAAAAGAGCTGACGTTTCGAGTCCAGATGACCCTTTGTCAAAGCAGTAATTTGCTTTTATCAAATTCAATATCCTGATTTCCCCCCATATCCCACCCCCCACCATATCCCTTGATCCCTTTAGCCCCAAAAGCCAAATCTAATTTCTTCTTGAAGTCACTCAACATTTTAGCCTCAACTACTTTCTGTGGTAGTGAATTCACTACTCTCTAGGTGAAGAATTCTTTCCTCAACTCAGTTCTTACCCTCAAACTATGACCCCAGGTTCTGGACTCCCCCACCAGCAGGAACATTTTTTCTGAATCTACCCTGTCTAACCCTGTTAGAACTTTATAAGTTTCTATGAGATCCCTCTCCTTTTGCTAAACCGCAGTGAATATAATCCTAACCAACATAGTCACTCCTCATATGACAGACCTGCCAACCCAGTAATCAGCCTGGTTAACCTTCACCGTACTCCCTCTATAGCAGGGACATCCTTCCTCAGATTAGAAACCAAAACTGCATACAATACTCCAGATGTGGCCTCACCAACGCCCTATATCTTTGCAGTAAAATATCCCTATCCCTATATCCAAATCTTCTTGCTATGAGGGCAACATACCATTTGCCTTCTCTACTGCCTGCTGTAGCTACGCGCTTACTTTCAGCGACTGATGCACGAGGACACCAAAGTTTTGCTGAGTATCTTCCTCTCTCAATTTACATCCATTCAAGTAATAATCTGCCTTTGTATTATTGCTACTGAAGTGGATAACCTCAGATTTATCCACATTATACTGCATCTGCCATGCATATGCCCACTCACTCAGCCTGTCCAAATCACGCTGAAGCATCTCTGCATCTTCCTCACAGCTCATCCTCCCACCCAACTTTGTATCATCTGCAAATTTGGAGATAATACATTTAGTTCCCTCTTCCAAATCATTAATATATAATGTGAACTATTGGGGTCCTAGCACAGATCACTGCAGAATCCCACTAATCACTACCTGCCAATCAAAGACCCATCAAGTTGTTGAACTCAGTGTTAAGTCTGGAGGGCTGTTAAGTGCCTAATCGGAAGATGAGGAGCTGTTCCTCCAGTTTGTGTTGTGCTTCACTGGAACATTGCAATAGGCCAAGGACCTACAAATGGACATGAGAGTAGGGTGTGTATTGAAAGGTCTAGGTCCTACTTGCGGATAGACCAAAGGTGTTCTGCAAAGTGATCACCGAGTCTGCATTTGGTCTCTCCAGTTTTCACCATTTGTTCACCAGTGGCCATTCTAGGTCTACTCTGGCCTGACTGTGGCTCCAGTCCCCAGTGTCATCAGCAAATTTGGAAATAATACATTGGTCCCAACATCCAAGCAATTTATATAGATTGTGAACTAGTGCTGAAATTCTCCAGTCTTGTATGCCTCGCCACCACTTCCAGCGAGAATGGGGAATTTGGCGCTCAGCTAAAACTCCATTTGTTACAGTGCGGCTGGAGAATCCCAGCTGCAGGTGAGGTCAGAGAATTCCAGTCTCCTTTATTTAACTGAGTGGTCCTTTGGGGTTTTTTTGCACGGCTGTGCAAAAGGACTCAGCTTGGCCTGCACAGGAACTTCCAGCTTACTGGACAGCCCTGCTGCTTACAGGGAACATTGCCCAAGAATCAGTTATTAGAGGAAGAAGAAAAAATTCCTGGGTATTCAGCCAACCCATGGGTAATTAGACTTTTAGCATCAAGGGTACCTGCATCTTTATTGAATTATATCATTTACGTGTTGCAATCAGCAACTCGTTCAATGAAAAAGTATAAAACTCTCGTGTAGATCCAATGGCCCCCTAGATCCCTAGGGAACCCAGCAGTATTGTACAACTGTCGTACCTAGCCTTTGCCACTGCTGGTTTTTACTGAGTAAGAGTTTTAAAAACACCAGGTTAAAGTCCAACAGGTTTATTTGGTAGCAAATACTTTTACTGAAGCAGCTCTATTTATCTGTAACCTGCTGGATACAGTTAAGCATCGTGAACTTACCAATGCCTACAAATTCACTGGATGGAGCTAGAAAGCAGTCCTGACTTTCATTGATGCCCATGTCCCACGAATGAACAAAAAAAAGAATGAATATTCCAAATCAGCATGATGGAACCCAAAGGTGATGACTTGAATGATGAGCCTAACGTCCCATCACAACATGAAAGTGTTTTAATGCAACTAAGTTGCTTGCTCAGAGGGCTGGTGGGAGTGAACCATTTTGAAGTGGAACTGGAGCCACATATAAACCAGATTAGATCAAATGTTTTAAAAATTGAAATTAAATTTGCAACTAGCCAAGTTTTCCCAGATGGGTCATGACCATGACATCAGGATGAATTCTGTGGCCAAGACCAAGGGAATGAGACGTATCGAGAGCCGGTGAATTAAGAATTAATTGGGGAAGGCAGCCAGGTTCCAGCATTGCGAGGTCCAATCTGTGTGGCCCATGAGTATGGCTCTGAGCTGCCAGTGTGCCCGATGGCAGGCTGGCAGCAGGAATGGCAGCAGTGCCTTCACCGGGAGGAAGGTGGCTGCCGTAATGGCAGCAGGGCAAGAGTTAGCGGAGACATCAGTTTCAAAGGAAGTGGCTGTAAGGACACGCCTGCTGCCTGCGCCCCCCCTCTCCCCCCCACTTAGTGAACTATTGCCAGCAGATAAAACAATAGAGCCGCAGCTCGAACCTTCTGCTCCGATCATTTGCCAGACTCCTGACACAGTGAGGGGGCTATCCTCCACTGGGAAAGTAATTTGCAGTCTGGAAAATTGAAGGTAATTGGCTCATTATTTCCATAATTTGATTCCCACCACTGCTGGGCAGGCCGTTGTCAACCTCACTAGTCCCACCTCTGGGAAAAGCTCTGAGGCGGGAACACATCAGGGAACCAACCTGATGTGCATCTTTCCAAATTTCTTCGAGGCCCCCATCTCCAAAACCATCTTCACAGACCTGGAGAAATTCACCTTTTCTTATCTGGAATATTAGTTCAGGCTTCTGGACTAGTCTAGCAACATAACCATTATATTACTATACCCATATGTTTGTTATTATTCTATTCTTATCTCATCCCCTCAGACCCATCTCCACTACAAGAAGTAGATGACTCAAAATTACAATTGCTTCTGCCTTTTTCAGTGGGGATAGAGTCAGTGAGCTTCAGCTAACTGAGTTTTTTTAAGCTCTCTGACAGCATTAAAGTCAAGCAAGGCATTTCTTAATTACATTATTGAACACCCTAGCATAATTAAGGACACCAGCCTCTATCCTATGTCATTGATTGAAATTATAGATTTATTTTTTAATGATATGAATATTTCTACCTTATGTGGGCATTTTCCCCTGCAGTATAATGGTGCTATACACCAGAGCATAATGAATTACCATGGAGATATGAGGCCCCAACTTACTCTGCCTAACCCACTAATTTCTCAGTTCACAAGTGGGGACAACATGGCGGTCATGTTCCTTAGCGGAGTGTGAAAAGGGGGAAATAAAAGATGAAGGGATGTGAAAGGGGATTATTCTAACCTCCTAGCGGTTGTTGGAAAAGCCTGTTACCCACTGTGCAAAGGAAGAAAAAGATTTACAGAACCAAGATAAACTGCTGCTAACAAGTCTTGGAAATGCCACCGTTTAAAAATAAAATCGATGCTTCCTTAGACCCATGAAAAATGTTGCTAAAAGCATTCCTTTCTACAATATAAACATTCCTAGCTTCTTAGTCTCTATCTTCATGTATCAGCACACTCAACTCGGAGTCAAGGTTCATTACTTCAAGATTCATTTCAGAATTTATGCAAATTATCTCACCAGCACTGCAGCTTTTCACTCTAGAAGAATACTATGGGCCATTGCAGATCTGATTCTCCCACACCCGCTGTATCTTCCCTCTTTCATGTCCCATTTGTGAGCCCGCTCAGTGTTGGAACTTCAGAATATCCCACAACCATATCTGTTGAGCTGCCTGAGTGCTTTTTGCAGATTGCTCGCTTAGTTCAACCAAGACCCAACACCCAATTTGGTTCAAGCCTCTAAAGTTTATTTATGAGTGTTGCAAGTAGGCTTACATTAAAACTGCAATGAAGTTACCGTGAAAATTCTCTAGTCACCACACTAGAGACCTGTTCGGGTACACTGAGGGAGAATTTAGCATGGCCAATGCACCTAGCCAGCACGTAATTGTGGGAGGAAACTGGAGCACCCGGAGGAAACCCATGCAGACCCAGGAAGAATGTGCAGACTCCACACGAACAGTGACCCAAGGTGGGAATGGAACCCAGATCCTTGGCACTGTGAGGCAGCAGTGCTAACCACTGTGCCACACCCTAGCAGGCATTTTTGGGTGTGCTTTGCGATCATGCCACCTATTTCATTTTGGAAATTTTCCTGAGTTCCACCTCTGTCTTCAGTATGAGATATTAACGCAAGGTCTCATCCATCTATTCAGCCACTTGGAAAAGATTCCACGGCAGAGTTTGAACAAGGGCATTGATTTGTACTGGGTGACTGTCTTCCCTCAAACAACATCACCAAACAATAAATGTTTGTTTATTGTTTATTTAATGTTTGTAGACAGAAATTAGTAGCTAGATTTAACTATTCAGCAGCAATGAATGGGTTGAGTTATCCTGAGGATTTGAAGACTCTGGACTAAATACAAATCATTTTCTTTTTTTGTGAGGGAGTCAATCAATTTTGAGTTGCCCTGCTCTATACTCTCTTCAATATCCCAGATAGAATATCCTGACCATAATTACATTGTACATAATATTCCAAGTGGACCCAACAAGTGCGCAAGCTCGCTATTAAGCATTTGGATTTATAAATGATTGAAATTGCTTATAAAACCTTTGAATGCATGTGATTCTATATGGTTGTTACAAGCTGCACTAAAGTTTAAATGAGCCATCATCAGAGATTGCTCTCCGATGCTGCATTCAATAGTCTACCACTGTTTATCATATATATTTCATCTGTCATTCCATCTCTTTGGGCTAAGTACATTCATGTCTGCCTACATTAAACAAAATCTGACACAAGTCAGTCTCATCGATAGAAATTCTTGTTGGTTGCTCTACCTCTTGCTTATAATTTTTATATCCCATCTCTGCCCCAATTCTTAATAATTTTTGCATGACTCGCTATGGTAAGCCTTGGGTTTGATCCATGGTCTGCTCTGAGTTAACTCATCATAGATAGGCTGCAGTAGAGGGGCTACAGTGTGTGTCTCAGGCTACGGAGAGGAAAAATCAACTTGGATTCCTACTTGATGCTTACATTCAATGACCCCTGTTGAAGGAACAGGGCTCAGTTGTAATACAGTATTCAAATGGATGGTGACGCTAACTGTTTTGGTCCATGCATGGAAAAGCTTTGGAGCTTTCTTGGTGTCCATATTCCAAGATGAGTGAGCGTTTCTGGAGAGAAGAGCAGAAAATGCGAACAAATGTTAGGGAATTAACATCACACGGCAATAGTACATAGAAGGACACAGTTTCAGTTCTCCACACTATCATGTTTCTAATCTCAGCCAATTCGGTATATTAGATGCTAATGCTAGGCTAAGTACCTGACCACAGAAAGAAACAAAGGTATCCAAAAATAATTATACTGCAGCTCCTCTCATTACCTCCTAATCGCCATCCTAGAAAAGCACTGTGGAGGCTAGTGGGAGTCGATAAATTAGATACTGCAGAACTTGCTGAGACAAAGAAGGGAAACTGCTAGATAGGGTGGGTAGAGAATACAAAATCATATTTTTATACTCCCGTCATTTGAATCATGTCTTAATAGTTTAATTTTAGCATCACACCAGTGTAAAATACAATACTGTGCAATGTAGTACTTTCTTAAGCCTCCTACAGAACCACCAGCATCATCCCAATCAGTTAAAATTATTTAAATGATTAAAAGCTTCTCCATCTTTCAGTTGGGGCACACATATCTGTGCGCACGCATACACTCACACCCACACGCTCCCACACACACACATACAACACATGCATGCATACACACATGCACTCACACCCACACACACACACACACACACACACAGAGGAAACACTTGTTTTACTGTTGTCAAGTCCATACCTGATGCAAGCATAATTCAATGCCAAGTGTAAAACTTAATGTAGCATTCCAATTCACTACCATTATATAGAATTCCCTAGTCAGCCATCAATTGCCTTCAAGTTTTTTGGCAAACTAGATGTACATTTATTAGGTTCAACTGCAAATGGTTACCGGTTTGGGCACATGAAACCCAGTTCCTTTGAAAAAGTCCAGGACACGAAATGTGTTAAACATATGGATTAGAAATGTGTGCACTTTAAGTATTGCGACAACTCCACTTCCTTCAATACTCAATGCCATTGTTATATTGGATTCTCTTTTAAAAAATAAATACTGGATCTGAAATATGGAGGAACATTAACAAAATTTGGATTTTAATCATCTGAAATATTACTTCTTACAGAAGCTTTGAAAAAAAAATAAAATATGTGGTGCCACAAAAAAATCCCTGCTGTTTTCAGCCTGGGTTTGATTAATGATTTTCTGCTTAATAAAAGGTTCACAAACCATCTGTTTTTTTCTCCCTAATGCCTTGCCCAAAGGTTTTTTCTTCCCCACTTTAGGCTCTGGGCCAGCCGACATTCTGCTTCCTTCATCCTTGTAAACAAAACCCCTTGTTTTTAATCTTCTAGTGCCATTTCATACTCACTGTAATGCATATTCATCGCTAGTACACATTTTCATCGACTACATTTAATCCCTTCCACCACCAGCAATTACTGCAGAATGCTATTTGTAATGCAGGAGGCCAGCATTCCCTTCTACAACAGCTGGGTTGCAGATGGGACCTGCAATCATTGTGCAAAATAAAAATTTACAAGATGCCAGTGGAATTTATTTCGTCTTTTTTTTTATGGAGTCAAGGAGGAACCTTTCTGTTAGCTGCTTTCTATGGAGTCAGTTCTTCTCAG
Source organism: Mustelus asterias (assembly GCF_964213995.1). Taxonomy (NCBI): domain Eukaryota; kingdom Metazoa; phylum Chordata; class Chondrichthyes; order Carcharhiniformes; family Triakidae; genus Mustelus; species Mustelus asterias. Next base: position 143,824,668 of record NC_135801.1, on the reverse strand, counting down.
GCACAGACAAGCTTTGACATTTAATCAGAGGGGTCAGATAGACCTGAAGTAACACAAAGGGGAAAATCATGCAGTGCCACGGTCAATTTACTGAAATGTGATTGCCTGAGAAGTGCAACTTATTGGAAAACAGAGAACCCATCAGGAAACAGGCGCACATATCCAAAAAAAAATCTTAACGGAACTGTTACGTAATAGCCATAATCAATTGGAATGTGTGCTTTGTTGGTTAATAATGCCCCTTCAGAGTTAGATTTGGGCACTATTCTTGTTGCCATAACAACACTAATCCTAAAGAGTATTATTCAATGATAATGCAATCCTTCTTTGTCAATGTTGCTTAATAATAATTATTAGACCCAACAGTTTCCCTTTCTTTTAAAATCAGCATTAAATATTTGTAAATATCATCCTTAGCTTAAAAACAGTTCATAATCCAATGGTTATGCATGTTGGTTATTTATTTGCTATCATCTAATCATGACTAAATGATCAACTTTGCTTTTTCTGATGTAGTTTTCATCTTGCTATTGTCTTACAAAGTGGCTTCTCACCTTGCTTTCTAAAGTTAAAAAACACATTTAGGTTTATTTATTTCTAACCACTTATCTTATTATCTATTCCTCATCATTTTCCTCTTTCTGTCCTCATTGCACACCATTCTTGGCTGAGGGAAGACTCCTGAAATGCTCCTAGCCTTTTGTATATGGGAACTACTTGCCAGGTGGCCAGAGTAACTTACCCCTTTGGTATTCCCTCCTTCCTGATAGGGAAACATCACTTTTGTTTGGTGCTAACACCCCCTAGGATATTAGGTACTCACTCCAGTAGGGATTCAGAGGAACAAAAAACATGTTTCATCATTCTGCCTCCTCCTCTTCTAAAGCAGATATTTCTTTTTTTTCTTTAATTTTTTTTTATTCATTCCTGAGATAAGGGTGTCACACGCTGGCCAGCATTTATTGCCCATTCCTAGTTGCCCTACGAAAGCAGTTGAGAGTCAATCACACTGCTGTGGATCTGTAGTCACATGTAGGCCTGACCAGGTAAAGATGGCAGATTTTCTTCCCTAAAGGATATTAGTGAACCAGCTGGGTTTTTTTTATTGAATTCAAATTTCACCATCTGCCATGGCGGTATTCGAACCCGGGTCCCCAGAACGTTAGCTCCGTTTCTGGATTAATAGCCTAGTGACAATACTAGTAGGCCATCACCTCCCCACATCTTCCATAGGATGTGGACATCACTGGCAAAGCCAGCATTTGTTGCCCATCTCCAATTGCCTTATGCTGAACAGTTCAGAGGACAGTTAAGCACAACCATATTGTTGTGTGTCTGAAGTCACATGTAGGCCAGAATAGGGTAAGGACAGCAGATTTCCTCCCCTAAAGTGAACCAGATGAGTCTTTCTCCCAATCAAAAGTTTCATGGTCACAGTTACTGGGACTAGCTTTTTACATTCTGAACCTGTAAGCTGAATATAAATTCCACAGCTGCCACGGGTGGGATATTAACTCATGGCTCCACAGCACGTGTTACTGTGTTTTCACAGTAACTTCATTGCAGTGTTAATATAAGCCTACTTGTGACACTAATAAATAAATAAAGCATTAGCCTGGGCTCCTAGATTACCAGTGCAATGACATTACTACTATACTACTAACTCCTCCCCAAACAATATCAGTAGGCAATTTTTCATGGGGAGAGTGGCATAGCTAGGCATAATTCTTTTGACATTTGACATCCATATGTACATGTACATATGCATCCCCATTTATCAGGAACAATGACCTGTCTCATTTCCATTTTCTCTAATCCAGGAATACTGGAGGAATTGTAATATTCTCCATTATTGCTCATCCAGAGATCATCAAATCTAGCACATACAATTAATATAAACAAAACTCATATTGTTTTGCTTGCATACTGATTCTTCAATGCAAAACATAACTTATTATGTATTCAACAACATTTAAATTTCAGATTAATAGTGAAGAATGAGCTGGGACACCAGTTACTGTGGCACAAGCTGAAGAGTTGGATGGCACGGTGGCACAGTGGTTAGCATTGCCAGGGACCCAGCGCCAGGGACCCAGATTCAATTCAGGTCACTGTCTGTGTGGAGGTTGCATGTTCTCTCTGTATCTGCGTGGGTTTTCTCTGGGTGCTCCAGTTTCCTCCCACAGTCCAAAGATGTGGGGTTAGGTTGATTGGCTATGCTAAATTGCCCCTTAGTTTCGGGGGGACTAGCAGGGGAAATACATGGGGTTAAGGGAACGGGGCCTGGATGTGATTGTTGTTGATTGAAGGCCAAATGGCCTTCTTCTGCATTGTAGGGATTCTGTAACGTGATGATATTATGAAATATGAAGAACCAAACAAGCACATTCTTTGTCAATCTTCTGCCCTCTTCATCTTCGCGTGTTAACTCATCCTGAGGTACTGATCCTCAGATACGCAAAGTCCACAAGCGCAACAACCAATGGGTACACCAGGATTTAACAATGTCCAGCAGATCATGGAACATTGAGATTATTTAAACAGAATAGGCAGAGCTTTTAACACAACTCAAAATGCAAACATAGTTTTCTATCTCAAGACTCTAAATCTAATTTCCTATTCATTATTTTTTTCTCCCCATAGTTCCCAAAAAGCTCTCTTTATTCACATTCACTAATCCTCATAAAGAGTATTTTTTCAGCTGGGCAGACACACAAACAGGCCACTGAATGAAAGAAGAGAGCAAGCCACACTCCATCGCAAACAAACATGAATCATTGAATTAAATGAACAAAAAGGTTTGATCTTTGAGTCAGATAATGTCAGCAGGGCAGCAGTTGAGTGTTCACTGTTGTCTCTGTTGCCCCAAGCTAAGCAAAGGGAAAGTAATCCATGATTCCCACTCCAGATCACAATCCTACGATCCTGTTAGAAAATCTCTGCAGGTGGGCATTAGGTAAAGACACAAGTTGGCTCAGCTTCATACATGTAGATGATCAGACTATCTAATCACAGGAGATTAATCCTGTGATTAGATAGTCTGATAATCTACATGTATGAAGGAATGCCATTTGGATAAAGTGGCAAAGAGCTGGTGGTCTAACTTGACTATACCTAACTGAAAATCATCATCTTTCAGAAAGTAAGAAATGAAAAATGTCAAAAGAAATAAGGGCAAAATCTCACCAAAAAATGGCAGAGTGTTGCTGCCAGTGACACGGGAAAAGCGATGTGTCTCTCCCCAGGAAAACCGGTCCGTTTTGTCTCCAGATCTGATGACACACTGCCCAAAAAAAAATCAAGAGGAATGTTCACGCTATCATCCAAGAGGGCAGGCCTCACCACACCAGCAAAATCCAACTGCACTGAGATTAGAGTGCCATTTTTGAAGGGCATACCCTGAGTAAACCTTCCCCCAGCCCACCATTGAGGTCTCAGGTCCTCCCCCCTCCCCATCCCTGTTCAGAATCGGCTCTTCCCTCTCCTCCCGATCATCGGCCCCTTTCCTCCCCACCCCCATCATTAACCCTGCCTCCACACCCCCTCCCCCATGACAATCAGAGCCAGCATTCACCCCTCCCAACAGCCTTTGCTAGTATCCCCTGCTCCTCCATCCACTCCCGGCCCACAAGCAAACCTAAATGAATGCCCCCCACCCCCCCAACATTGAGGCTCCCACTGGGGCCCACCCATTGGCACAGGTTGGCACTGCCAGGTTGGCACTTCCAGGGTGGCATTGCAAAGCACAATTGAAGATATTTGCCTGATGAATATTGAGGGTTTTAAGTGAAATGAGTTTAAGAAGGTCTCCATCTAATTCCCTAGAGAAGCCAGAAGAAGAGTGTGAGAAGCGGAAATGTCAAAGTGATGGCATGGTGCCAACCTGGCAGTGCCAACCTGGCAGTGCCAACCGCCATGATATGTTCACATCTAGGTGAACCAGTTGTAAACCACACCAATGTGGTGTCACATTGGTGTGGCATCAATATACGGTGGGGGGTGGGGAGGAGTGGTCAAGGGAGGGTCAATATCTGGCAAAGGGGCAGGTTAATGACATCGAAATTTATTCAATTTCATGTAATGCAGGTTCAGCCCATTATATGTGTCAGACTGATTACGTCACCGGCGGGGGGGTTGGGAAGATCTCCGATCACAATCCCACCAGCAAGATCTACGACTTTTGGATCTTGAGCCCCCCCCCCCCCCCCAATCATTCTCATGGACAGGGAGCATGGGCTCACGATCTCCCCCAATAATGCTATAATAATTTCAATCAGTTGTTTCACCAGAATATGAGAATCCCATTAGTGAGGAATGAAATATATGTATTAGAATTTTGCAAGAAAATCCCCTTTGGAAACTGTCTAACTGGTTTACCAAATGGGAGTTGAAGCACAGTCCTGGTCTGAACAGCTATTCATTGGAACTGGAAAGAATTTATCCAGAATGTAGTCACTTTGTGAACAAAAATAGTGACGATATAATATGCAATGCCAACTAAGAAAGAAACCATGAGGGAAAAGAATTACAGATCTGTATTACAGGTACTTACAAAAATAATAACGGAAATCTCAATTGAGTTGGTGATGCTATGGAACTGAGCATTATCACAGGCAAAATATATGCATTATTCATAGAGAAAATATATTTAATGTTATTAAGGACGGCACAGTGGCACCGTGGTTAGCACCGCTGCCTCACAGCACCAGGGACCCGGGTTCAAATCTGACCTCGGGTGACTGTCTGTGTGGAGTTTGCATGGGGTTAAGGGAATGGGGCCTGGATGTGATTGTTCTCCCTGTGTCTGCGTGGGTTTCCTCCGGGTGCTCTGGTTTCCTCCAAAGATGTGCAGATTAAGTTAATTGGCCATGCTAAATTGTCCCGTAGTGTCAGGGGGATTAGCAAAGTAAATACTTGGGGGTTACGGGGTGGGATTGTTGTCAGTGCAGACTTGATGAGCTGAATGGCCTCCTTGTGCGCTGTAGGGTTTCTATGATTATGGAGTAATGGATTTGCAACACGAATTTCTTGGCAGCGGTTTTAAAGAGTTCTGCATTGTCTATGTGGCTACATGGTACAGCTGGCAAAGAGACAAATCTCTAATCACTAAAGTTCAAATTTAATTTGAGGAAATAGTGATGAAAATGATATCTAATTTTCTCTTTACATTTCATCTCACAGTGGAGCCAGGGGACTTGACAGGGTTGACGTTGAGAGGATGTTACTCCTTGTAGGAGAGACTAGAACTAGGGGACACTGTTTAAAAATAAGGAGCCTCCCAGTTAAGTCAGAGATGAGAAGAAATCTTTCTTTCAGAGGGTTGTTGGAGAATCATTGGAACTCTCTTCCCCAGAGAGCAGTGGAGGCAGAGTCAATGAATATTTTTAAGGCAGAGGTAGATAGATTTTAGACTAACTAGAGAGTCACATCAGGGGTAGGCAGGAATATGGAGTCGAGGCCACAATCAGATCGGCTGTTATCTGACTAAATATTGGAGCAGGCTACCCCAGCACCTAATTTGTACCTTTGTAAGCCTGAGAAGATGCAGTGTATATACCAACACACACATGTTGTAAGGATTTTGTGCTGGCACTGACCTCAACTTCAAAGCAACTGCCTATTTTCATAGCAGGAGCTTGAATGTTACACGAGTCCAAACCCCTTTGAGAGGTGAGGGGTTTTTTTTGCCTCTGTACTTCTGGACCACAGTTCAGCAGTGTGTACACCCCAGCTAGCTTGAGTGTACTACCCACAGCAGAACAGCAGTGTAAATCACCAGTGAATAGGTATCAGTAAATGGAATAGGAATTCTTCATAGCTCCAGGCCGTTCAGGTTATGAGTTGAATTTCCAGTGTTAAATCCCTGGATTCCTTTCTGTTTTACAGCATCTGTATGTCCTCACTGTGGTGGTTGATGTCCATTATTGTTTCCTCCATCTGGGCTAATGTCGCAAACTGCCTTGTGGATAATTCACTGCAAAGCACAATTGAATGTGTGCAATCTTACAGCTCTACAAATATTTCCAAGAGAAATTATATAGAGGTACACCAGTGACTTTTAAGATAAATTTGAAATTCAATTTAACTATAGCTGTACAAATGACAGTGGGGGAAATGGCGATGTAATACCAGCACTTGGAATGATACACCAAGGATGGAACTTTTTAGGTGACTTGAAGGCTTCTACATACTTGGCAAGGGTGTGCCAAACGCTGTCACAAGATATAGCTTATAAATCTGTTTATTCACCAGTGCACACATTAATGAGTTTTTAAAAATAATTAATTAAAACGAGATTGAGTGCCACTGTGCGTTAAAACACCTCTGGGACTTGGGTTTAAATTCAGTCCAGACAGGCTGGATGAAGATCTTTGCCTGATGGATGTTGAGGGTTTTAAGTGAAATGAGTTTAGGCAGGTCTCCATCCAATTCCCGGTGTCCTTAAATTTGGCACTAATTGGCACTAATTCGACAAACTTCCCCAGAGAAGCCATAAGGATAGAGAGTGTGGGAAATGGGAATGTCAAAGTGATGCTCTTAATTGCATGTGATGTGTGCCATACCTGACTTTGGAGTGCTGGATGCTGTCACTGTGAGCAGGATATTCCATTCGTGACACTGTCATCACTCAACTTGATGAGCACGGGGTCCCAGAAAATAAATGACAAAAATGTCATCCTTGAAGAACTGAGGTGACCTTGGGGAAAATAAAGAGGGTAGGTTTTCTGGGGGTAAACCCAGTGGTGTTATCAGCTGTGGCGTTAGCGCTGAAGTAAGGAGTAAGGGTGCAGAAAACCACTTGGCTGTAAAAGTGATTAGTCCCATGCTGTGCACTATGGGACGCTGCTTATTCGTGCATTTTGACAAAAGAGCAATGCAAGTTAATCAGATCCAGAGAAAGCAGACAAGCAATTACATAGTGGATCTACATCTGTTGTGTTCCACTCCAGTGGATGAAGAATTAACTGAATTCTGATGTAACATCCTTTTTGCAGTTCATTTAAACTCGGTATTTAACAGGAATGCAAATACCGTCCCTGCGGCCAACAAAAGGCAAAGCGACACATGATTTTAAAATAAAATCAAAACCATTGTGAAAAAGCTTGTTCCCATGCAAGTTGTACTGAATGTACATTCGTTTTACAAATGCTACATAACAAAATTAATTTCCTTGATTGGGGATTTGAGTTGATCCATCTGTTTGACTAAAGAATTGATGCAATGATGAAAACTACTTGCAGGAGCCCTGTGTTATGTGTTTCAATTACCACGGTGAGAAACCTTCTCTTACATCTGTTGCTGAAAAAAAATATTTTTTTGGTGGTAGTGTCAGTTCATTCATGACATGGTGGAAGTTTATGTACTCAGCATTCAACATGTGTCGACACTATTTCTATTTTGTTATGTTCATTCATTCATGTGTGTTCTGCCCAAAGCCAGGTCTCTTGCCACTCTGTCTGCCGTTATTTCATCCTGAGCTGTTTTCTTTGCAGTTTTTTTTCAGTGGTAGTTTGCCATTGCCTTTCAGTGTCAGGGGCAGGGTGAGGAGGCAGATCCCAGGTCTGCTTCAACTGGAATATGAATTGAAACCACGCTGTTGGTGTTCATTAACCATCTAAGCTAACTTGGCCCTCTTTTTTCATGCACTGTCACAATGCATAATAATGCTCCTGTTACACAGCAGTGGCTTGCTTTGATATGATGCAGTTTTCCAGTTGTGTAGGAACAAACACTACAGCATAAATAAGGGTTAAATTTACTGCCATGACAGCACAGCAAGCCCAGCAAAGTAGCGTGAGGCTGTTTCATGGAATTTGGTGCCCCAGATGTAAAGGTAAAGTCGCCCTACTCCCAGATGACCAAAGGGGAGAGCTGACTGGTGGCGATTTAACCTGGAGATCACCACACCTCAGGCAAGGGGCAAGGCAGGCCTTCAAGAATAGACTCATCTGGTACGGGAATTGAACCCAGGCTACTGGCATCACTCTGCATCACAAACCAACTCCAGTCAACTGAGCTAACCGACTCCCCCAAAAATAAATCATTCCTCCTGCCTGCCTGGCTCCAGATGTATAGTCATGATGTGGAGATGTCGGCGTTGGACTGGGGTGAACACAGTAAGAGTTTTAACAACACAAGGTTAAAGTCCAACAGGTTTATTTGGTAGCAAATACCATTAGCTTTCGGAGCGCTGCTCCTTCGTCAGATGGAGTGGAAATGTGCTCTCAAACAGTGCACAGAGACACAAAATCAAGTTACAGAATACTGATTAGAATGCGAATGATCGTAGGGATTCGCATTCTAATCAGTATTCTGTAACTTGATTTTGTGTCTCTGAGCACTGTTTGAGAGCACATTTCCACTCCATCTGACGAAGGAGCAGCGCTCCGAAAGCTAATGGTATTTGCTACCAAATACACCTGTTGGACTTTAACCTTGTGTTGTTAAAACTGTTCCAGATGTACAGCCAGGAGTATGCATCTAGATTCTTTCAGCTGCCCCCAGCAATCAACCCGAGGAAGTGGGGTGAGGTGATGGTTCAGCGTCCCACCTGTAGGTTCGACCTAATCATCAAGTTGAGAGAGTATATGTGTGAATTGAGGAGAAGGTTTGGGAAAGGTAGATTACATCAATGAGCTAGGGTCAGGATGTCAGAGGCACTAGAGGCAGTAAACTGGAGGCTAAGAACATAAGAACATAAGAACACAAGAACATAAGTGCTAGGAGCAGAAGTAGGCCAGCTGGCTCCTCGAGCCTGCTCCGGCATTCAATAAGATCATGGCTGATCTTTTCGTGGACTTAGCTCCACTTACCCGCCCGCTCACCATAACCCTTAATTCCTTTACTGTTCAAAAATGTATCTATCCTTGCCTTAAAAAGGCTAGAGGGATTATGTAGTTTTTGGGGAGAAGATGGTTTGCCAGGGTCAGGTGATTATGGATGAACCCACTCAACACCCATTTATTTAAGGTTAAAAATCTACTCCTTGTGAAGTTAAAACTTGTTAAAGTTTACAGAAGTCAACATTTTTTTGTAATCAAATTTGAAATGTAATTTTATCAAATTTTACTCCCATCCACTTCAGTCTTGGGCCAGGGGTCAGAATCTGCACTGTAAAGATTCTGTGAAGTTGCCCCTGTTTTAATCTTAAATCCTTTATATTTACTTTGAGATCTTTTGGCTGGAATTCTCAATTTTGAGACTAAGTGCAATAGCGAGCAGCTCCAGTGATGCTTTTCCCACTGCCCAGAATGGCGGGATACTGCACCAGATTCTGCCCTTGGAACCTCATTAGTTATTCACAGGCGAGCTACCCTCTGAGTCATCTGGCAGGCCGGTAGCTGATTCGTCTGCCCGCTGTCAGCTGGGTGTGTTCAAAGGTCTTGATGCCATATTTAAACACCAGTCCAGCTCACTTATATCACTCTCTCCAGCCCACCTATCTCCACCAGATCGTGCAGGATGTCAGCAACCCAGAGGGAAAAGGATATCAGCCTCCAGAAGAAGCCTGTTCCTCGATTCAACCACATCACCTGCAAGACACTATGTCCTAGTTGGACCTCTACCCACTGCATCTGTATTCTTCACCCATCTTCTTCCAGTGTGGTATCTCTTTGAGTTCCTTGTTTTTGACCTTTTCATGCATCTTGTTGGGATCCAACCTTCCTCCCCACGGCCTTCCCTCGGCCTCCACGGTTCATCTTCTTTATCCGCTTCCTTGCTCCTGCAATCGTCAGCCCTCATCTTCCCCCCCACCCTTGCACAGCCTTCCTTCCACATTGTCACTCTTGTCTTTGTACAGCCACTCCCCCCACAGCCTCACTTCGCACACAACACCCGGTCAAACTTCGGTCCTTTGTTGTGGTGGCTGCATAGGCCCGCAGCACAGTGCTGTCCAGCTAGACACTGGTGTGTGGAAACAAGGGGAGGGAGACCCCTTTACTCCCCAAATCCAGGCATGGCACTAAATGGAAACTGTGGCACAGGAGGGTCAATGGGTCCCACAGCACAGACCAGCTCAGCATGGAGATGGAAGGCAGGAATGGATCTGCCCCGGAGAGTGGTGAACAGTGCATCAGGAGCAGTACAGCACAATAGCACAGAAGCTTTGTTACACTTGCCTCAAATTCTTCTGTGGACTGAGTACCACCTTGTGCACACCATTCTTTAGCAATCAGGTTTTAGACCTATGTAGTTTCCCGCTGGCTTGACACAAGAATGGAAGGCCTGACAGGGTGCCGGCCAGCAGCTGTCTTCATGAGTATTTGTGAAATGCAAAGAATGCAAATGGTGTTCACGCCACCAGCCAGCAGGAAGACTGACCCGCTATTGAGAGAATTGCTGAGTGAAAAGTAAAAAGTTTATTTATTAGTCACAAGTAAGGCTTACATTAACACTGCAATGAAGTTACTGTGAAATTCCCCTAGTCGCCACACTCCAGCACCTGTTCGGGTCAATTCACCTAACCAGCACATCTTTCAGAATGTGAGAGGAAACCAGAGCACCTGGAGGAAACCCATGCAGACATGAGGAGAATGTGCACACTCCACACAGACAGTGACCCAAGCCAGGAATCGAACCTGGTCCCTGGCGCTGTGAGGCAGCAGTGCTAACCACTGTGCTATCGTGCTGCCATGATTCTATGTCGGTGGGTTTCTTACTGTTTGGCTTCCACTAGATTCTCCACTCCCCCCCCACTCTGGCTTCCACTAGATTCCCCCCCCCCCAACCAACCTGCCGTCTGTGGGATGGGAGAATTCCATTTGGTCTTGTTTCTTCACCCACTGGGAAACAGGCTGTTTCTTCCTATTCTGCTCATTCCTTTAAAATTCCTTTACAATTCTGTTAAACAGGCCGCTGCACTTCCAACATTACAACAGTGGCAATACATTTAAATGCACTTGGCTGTGAAGCACTTTGGGATGTTCTGAGGTCACTATATAAATACCAGTTCTTTCTTTTCCTGCCGTTGCCATAGGGAGAGTTTGAAGCAGAAGTTTCTGCATCTGTTAAGAGAAATGCTGTTTACTATAGGCGAGAGATAAGGACAGGATCATGGGATAGGTTTAGATTGCTCTATCAAAGGTGTGATGGGCTGAATGTCCTCCTTTTGCTATTAGCCTAGATTTGAATGATAGAGGAGAGCAGGGTCAGGCTTTGTTCACCCTATGATGAAATTACCTGCCCATACTTACTACCTAGTCTTTTTTAAAATGTGTCCATGGGATATGAATGCTGATGGCGAAGCCAGCATATAGTGCCCATCCTTACTTACCTTAGAGATGAATGAAAAATAAATAAGGCGCAGGCAGCCTTTATATCCAGATCACAGCAGGATTAGTGAAAAAAAACCTGACAATTACAAACAAAACTTAAACAGAATTCCAAGCTATGTAAAAGCATAGGCTGCTGTAAAATGAAGTGCGGAAGTATGAGGGAGGATCTCGTTGAAGCTTAGAGAATACTGAAAGGTCTGGATAGAGTGAACATGGAGAAGATGTATGAGAGACTAGGATCAGGGGGCACAGCCTCAGAGGGAAAGGATGACTCTTTAGAACCAAGATGAGGAGGAATTCCTTCTGCCAGAGGGTGGTGAATCTGTGGAATTCATTGCCACTGAAGGCTCTGGAGGCCAGGTCATTGAGTGTATTTAAGACAGAGACAGATGGGTTCTTTATTGGCAAACGAATCAAAGATTACGGGGAAAAGGCGGGAATATGAGGCTAAGAAACACATCAGCTGTGATCGAATGGCAGAGCAGACTCAATTGGCCGTTTGGCCTAATTCTGCTCCAATATCTTATGGTCTTATGGTCTAAACCTCAGAGGAGTTTAGGCAGGTGATAAGTGAAAAGAATGACATCTTGGTTTCATTGCTTTGAAATGAGGAAGGTGTTACTTTAAAAGATATACTCCAGTGATTTTTATTCAGGGATTCATAGTTTAGCCAACAGTTGGGCAGTAGATTGATGCTTCCAATTCCCATTATAATCCCAATACAAATCAAGTAAATTGCTGGCATGAAGGAGCATTTTTAAAAATTTGTTATTGTCACAAGTAGGCTTACATTAACACTGCAATAATGTTACTGTGAAAAATCCCCTCGTTGCCACACTCCGGCGCCTGTTCAGGTACGCTGAGGAAGAATTTAGCATGGCCAATGCACTTGACCAGCATGTCTTTCAGACGTGGGAGGAAACCCACGCAGACACAGTGTGAATGTGCAGACTCTGCATAGACAGTGACCTAAGCCGAGAATCAAACCCAGGTCCCTGGAGCTGTGAGGCAGCAGTGCTAACCACTGTGCCACCGTGCTGCCCAAGCATAGCATCATATGTAAAATTACTTTAACATCTGCCTTTTCTTTTTTCACACTGGTGATATTTTAGATTTTTGCTTTCATTAAGGGTATCATACTTATTTGATACTCATTTAGATAACTTGTTTGCATTATTCATATTCTAAGGTCCTCCTACCTCAGCCTTGAACCACTGAGTGGAAATTGCGGCAATTCAAGATAAACATGTCAATTTTTTGTACTTAATTAAGTAATGGTGTCCTGAATAAATAATAAATGGAATGGAAAGAGTAACTGAAACAAAATTATTTTTACTTTTTTCCTCTTTGCTAGTCTAACTCACTTACGCCAGGCAAACGAGGGTGATCTTTTGCAAAACTTGAAAGGTCTATTACTCATTGCAGGTGCAAGTGAGTTATGTGGGTCTTTCATTTGAGTAAGACAGCACCTATATTTATAAGAAACAGTGAACTAGTCTGTTTACTCTATGGGTTACTTAAAGTAAGTAAGAAGTTTAACAACACCAGGTTAAAGTCCAACAGGTTTATTTGGTAGCAAAAGCCACACAAGCTTTCGAGGCTCTAAGCCCCTTCTTCAGGTGAGTGGGAATTCTGTTCACAAACAGAATTTATAAAGACACAGACTCAATTTACATGAATAATGGTTGGAATGCGAATACTTACAACTAATCCAGTCTTTAAGAAACAAAACAATGGGAGTGGAGAGAGCATCAAGACAGGCTAAAAAGATGTGTATTGTCTCCAGACAAGACAGCCAGTGAAACTCTGCAGGTCCACGCAACTGTAACTCCCACAGTTGCGTGGACCTGCAGAGTTTCACTGGCTGTCTTGTCTGGAGACAATACACATCTTTTTAGCCTGTCTTGATGCTCTCTCCACTCCCATTGTTTTGTTTCTTAAAGACTGGATTAGTTGTAAGTATTCGCATTCCAACCATTATTCATGTAAATTGAGTCTGTGTCTTTATAAATTCTGTTTGTGAACAGAATTCCCACTCACCTGAAGAAGGGGCTTAGAGCCTCGAAAGCTTGTGTGGCTTTTGCTACCAAATAAACCTGTTGGACTTTAACCTGGTGTTGTTAAACTTCTTACTGTGTTTACCCCAGTCCAACGCCGGCATCTCCACATCATTACTTAAAGTAAAACATCACTTGAAAGTCATTTTCTTTGAGAAATTGGGATTTTAATTTAAAAGTGTCAGATTACAACTGAAGTTATTTCCATTTCCCATTCCCTTCCCACCTCCTATAAAAGATTTCTCTTTTAAAGTTAATTTATTAGTCACAAGTATGGCTTACATTAACACTGCAATGAAGTTACTGTGAAATTCCCCTAGTCCCCACACTCCAGCGCCTGTTCGGGTCAATGCACCCAGCCAGCATGTCTTTCAGACTGTGGAAGGAAACCGGAGCACCCGGAGGAAGCCCACGCAGAGACGTGGAGAACATGCAAACTCCACACAGACATCACCCAAAGCCGGGAATCAAACCCGGGTCCCTGGCGCTGTGAAGCAGCAGTGCTAACCACTGTGCCACCGTGCCACCCTCCAATAGGTAACTGCCCTTTCCAGAGATCATACCACCAGACAGAAGGCAGGCGCTACCTCCTATCTGATCCATGACAACTCCACTGTGTTACACTATATTGGAGTGTTCACAAGAGGGTGCCCCATGGGGGTTCACCCTCTCATTTTCCTCTCCTCTCGGTGCACCAGTGTCTTGACTCCAACTGCCGCCCTTTCCTGACCAGAACTTGACATAGTGGTCCTGATGTGAACTCCAGGTTGGATTTGGGCACGTAGGTAGTAAGGAGGCTGTGGAGCTCTTTCACTATCTTGAAAATTAAGTCCAGGCTGTTTTGACTCCTTGAGCTCTTTCAAACCTCACCGAAACAATGGAAAATTGTGTGACCGAGAAGTCACCCACCAGCAAAATGTAGTTAGTGGATTTGGACAGCCACCTTATAATGTGGTTGGCCAAATCACCATCAGATTGTCTAAGGAAGTATCCTGTGGGCCTATCAGGTTCCATAATGGGTGGGAGCCCAGAGCACTGGAGTCCTAAGCTTTCCTTGTGATGCCCAGAGAAACACTTTTAGTTTATTTGTTTATCTCCATCGCCTCCTTCTTCTTCCTGGCAGGTCCTGACTGGCCTTCTCCTGACGGAAAATCACGGTTGCTTTCCTACTCAAGTCTCCAATAGCATTGCAGTCAGGTCCCAATGACACTTTTTAGACTCGACATGTCGTTTTTATTATTCTTTCACAGGCAGTGACTAGGCCAGCATTTATTGCCCATCCCTAACTGCCGTTCAGAAAGTGGCGTTGAGCCTCCTTCTTGAACTACTACAGTCCATGCAGTGTAGGTACAGCCACAATGCTGCTCGAAATGCCCTTCTAAGATTTTGACCCCGCAACAATGCAGAGACGGCAAATAATTCCAAGTCAGGATGGTGTTGGACTTGGAAGGAAACTTGCAGGTGGTGATGTTCACAATCATCTGATACCCTTGTACTTCTAGGTGATGGAGTTCGCCGGTTTGGAAGGTGCTGTCAAAGGATGCTTGTGAGTCGCTGCAGCGCATCTAGTAGATGGTACACACTGCTGCTGTGCATTGGTGGTGAAGACAGGCTACTTTGTCATGGATGTGTCGGGCTTCTTGTGTTGAAGTTGCACTTGTCCACACCCGATTTATGCCTTGGAGACAGGCTTTGGGGAGTCAGGAGGTGAGTTACTCTGCAGAATTCCCAGCATCTGATCTGTTCTTGTAGCTACAGTATTTGTAGGGCTAGCCCATTCAGTTTCTGGTCAATGACAGCTGCCAGGATGTTAATAATGGGGGATTCAGCAATGGTAATAACATTGAATGTCAAGTAAAAATGATTAGATTCTCTCTTGTTAGAGATGGTCATTGCCTGACACTTGTGTTTCTTGCCACTTATCAGCCCAAACCTGAATGTTGCCCAGGTCCTGTTGCATAGAAGCATGGATGGTTTCAGTATCTGAGGAGTGATGTATGCTGCTGGATATCATGCATTACAAAGAAGGGTGCCATCAGACTTTAGGCAGGTTCCATTATGCTTGCTCCAGAGAAGCTGTTATATCCTGATGGACAAATCTGCTGGCTTTCTAGCAAACAGGTAACCTGGATGTGTTAAGTATCCACCCACCCAGTTTCTACTCAGTAATTGGGTTTAAAATTGCTCCGTTTTGCATTACATATGCAAAGCGATGTCCCACCACCCTGTGGCAGACTTGCATTAAACGCACTAACCTAGAGGATATCTACAAAAAAACTGATACAGTAATTTGCGTTGATTTTTTTTTCTCTTTCACGTGATGTGGGAATCGCTGGCTTGGCCAGCATTTGTTGTCCACCCCTAATTGCCCTTGATAAGGCGGTGATGTATTGCTTTTTTTTCCCTTTGCACCCCAGTGGATTATCACTAGTTTGTGCAATGGTACCAATATTCATTCCAACACAATTACATTTTTAAGGTTTATTTTATTAGTGTCACCGTAGGCTTACATTAACACTGCATTGAAGTTACTATGAAAATTCCCTAGTCGCCACACTCCGGTGCCTGTTCTGAGGGAGAATTTAACATGGCCAATGTACCTAACCAGCGCATCTTTTGGACTGTCGGTGGAAAGCGGAGCACCCGGAGGAAACCCACGCAGACATGGGGAGAACACGCGGGCTCCACACAGACAGTGACCCGACCTGGGAATTGAACCTGGGTCCCCGGCACTGTGAGACAGCAGTGCTAACCTCAGTGCCACCGTGCCTCCGCTATGTTCTACATCGGAGAAAGTAATTACCACAAATGCGAAGGCAGCCCAAAAGTACAGAAAAAGGCAAGAAACTGACTTGGTAAGATTAGGATATTGTGTCCCATCATGCAGGACATCAGTGTTCTCATTATTCATGCTGTATGGATGCATGGCTAAGCAGTTCAAGGCCAGTACTCATAACATTTGGGGTTTATCTGAGTGCATTAGGAGTGTTCTTGAGAGATATGTACAAGAGCCTTATTTGCAGTTTATATTCCTAGAATCATTGGTTTCCATGGGCAATCACAAAGGCAATATCACCAGGCTTGCATTTGTTACGCTGTGCCAAGTGCAGTGCTGAAAAACGTTTGAAAACTATATTATATTTTTATTAATCACCTGCCACAGCTCTCCATTGTTTTCCCGCGTTGTGCTGCAGCTGCATTATTTTACAGGTGCCCCGCCAAATCAAGGAAGATGCAGATTTAAATTTCATTTAACAGAGCATTTTTTTCTCCAGTGGAGAGGTGGGTGTATGTTTGCTTAATTTTTTGAAAGCTGAAATAGATTCAATTTTAAACATTTTTAAATATTTACTCTTGCCACAAAATAACTTCTTCATCAATAGAGGACACTGGAGTTTAACCCCCTCAACTGCATCATCTCTTCCCCATACATCCCATAGGAGACACTGCTGGAAAACCGCATCACATCCAGAAGCTTTCTGTATCATTCTAACAAGATCATGGAGGAAAAATGCACAGATTTGTCCCGATCTAAATTATAAATCATCTCATTTTCCCTCCAGAGTAGAGAAAAATGACTAATTCCCATTGGAAATAATGGTCCGTAATTTCCACAGAGTGGCAATCTCCGTCAGGTTGCCACTCAAGAATCCCCACAATGCAGAACGAAGCCATTCGGCCCATCGAGTCTGCACTGAATCTCTGACAGAGTGGGCAGAATTCTCCAGTCATGCTGGACTAAAAGCCAGAAATTCCCGCCTGACTATAAATGGGGTTTCACATTGTCCACAACATGCCCGCTAAAATTCCAGTGTGGGTGGGGTGGGAGAATTCCGGCCAGTATCTTACCCAGGTCCACTTCCCCTCCCCCCAGCCCTATCCCCATAACCCCATGTATTTACCCTGCTAATCCTCCTAACCTACACATCATGGGACACTAAGGGACAATTTAGCGTGGCCAATCCACCTAACCTGCATATCTTTAAACCCTCAACAAACTTAGCCATGCTGGGATTCCGAAGTTCCTGTCTCACCCAACCTCCCACACTCAGGCCTGGTGAGGCAGAAGCAATGCAGCATGCCCACAGCAGCATCTGCATGGAATTACGGTGGTGCAGAGAGGTAAGGAGCATCCCCTATTTATGGCAGTAGCTGCTGTGGAAGGGAGGGGGCATGGGGTTGGGAGGGGGGGGCATCCCAAACTGGAGTGGTGGGCGTGTCCCGGACTGGAGTGGAAGGGTGTCCCAAAGCAGAGGGGTGGGAGGTATTCCATACTGGAGCAGGTTCAGAGCCAGAGGAAGGGAGGGGGTGTGCAGTGTTAGAGCCAGCCTACATTGTGCCTCTCTCCACTTCACCTGACGAAGAAACAGAGTATTATTCACATAGTTAGCCATGGAAAGTCAGAGCATGACATACCATGACAGCAGATCTCCTGGTAGGAGTAGCCTCAAGCAGGTCAGGACAGGGTTGTTGCATTCATATAGCAGTTCAGTACTATTATTGAGCTCTAGTTGAAGTTACTCAGTTGAAGCTCTCAGTTGAAGTTACCTGATTACACTGCTGTTGGAAGTGGGGCAAGAATACGTTTTTATACATGGAGCCCAATTGCCCTGGTCTTCTCTGCCCCTGATGTTTTGAACAGATGCAGCATGCAGTGTAAAAAACTAGTCTATGCTGCATCTAGCTTTCCTGGTCACATCTGATCTTCAGACTTGTTCCCTGTCAGGACCTAGCTCTGGAAAATTGGAATACAGCTGCAGGCCTCGCTGCCAACCTGGTAGCCTTCATGCTGTTGTGGGGGAGCAATAACCATTCCCCTCTGAATCCCAAAGGTCCAATCAGTCATTAGAAAAGTGTTGACAATACTTTCAAGGTCCTCTGTCAGGTTTATTGGCAGACCCCTTCATATCATCCCCTCTGAGAGGTGGAAGGAGGTGTCAAAGAACAAGACCCATCACTAGCTCCTTGGGAAGTTGCTGTACATGAGAATGTCCCTTATGACTATCAGCACAGACTCTGCCCCATCCTCAGGGAAGGCTTTGGAAATCCAACATCAATGTAACGTTATTGGACTTTTGTAACCACCTTATATCCTGGTTCTAACTATTTGGATTCAGGTACTCAAAGTAGACTATTAACTAAGCAACAAAGAGGTCCACTTTTCAAACATTTTATAATAATACATTGCCACCACTATTATGTCCAAATAAATGCTTAGACTGGTGCGGTACCAAGTAGTTACTTATATTACATGACAAAAAGAAAAAATGCTGGAAAATCTCAGCAGGTCTGACAGCATTTATGGAAAGGGAATAGAGCCAAACGTTTGAGTCTGAATGAGGGTCCTACACTTGTACACAAAACACAGAGAACGGTGCATGTGCAATGGAGGCCTCTTTGCTGCAAGCAGCCGGCTTCCGGGTGAGAATAGACTCCACCCATTCCTCCTACTGGCGTGAATCACACTCTGCCTCTTTTTTTGCACTAACTGGCATAAGATCGTGTCTGAGTGCTCGCCAAAAATGGGCATGATTCTCTCCCACTTCCATGCCTGTTTGGCACTTATCATTCTTTTGGAAAGATAGCCCCCATTCTTTCATGGGATACCAGTGCTACTGGCAAGCCAGCATTTGTTGCCCATTGCTGATTGCTCTGGCTTGCTCGGCCATTGCAAAGGGCAATTAAGAGTCAACCATATCGTTGTGGTCTGGAACCAGACCAGGTAAGGATGGCCAATTTTCTTCCCTAAAGGACATTAGTGAGCCAGCTAGGATAACAAAGGATAGCAAAGTAATACGAGAGAAGATATTGAAGGTGATGGTTACAACCCCTTACTTCCATCAGAGGCCAATTGACATTGAGCTGACAATCTGCAGTGCAATACATATCAGATATATCAGACTTTCTCAGGAGGCGAAGGAAAGTTGGCATGTCTGCTACAACTCTCACCAACTTTTACAGATGCACCATAGAAAGCATTCTTCCTGGTTGTATCACAGCTTGGTCTGGCTCCTGCTCTGCCCAAGACCACAAGAAACTACAAAGGGTCGTGAACGAAGCCCAATCCATCACTCAAACCAGCCTCCCATCCATTGACTCTGTCTACACTCCCCACTGCCTTGGAAAAGCAGCCGGTATACTTAAGGACCCCCACACACCCTGAACATCCTCTGTTCCACCTTCTTCCATCGGGAAAAAGATACAAATGTCTGAGGACACGTACCAACTGACTCAGGAACAGCTTCTTCCCTGCTGCCACTAGATTTTTGAATGGACCTACCTCGCATCTTTCTCTACACCCTAGCTGTGATTGTAACACTACATTCTGTACCCTCTCCTTTCCCTCTGTCTGAATGGTATGTTTGGTCTGTATAGCCCGCAAGAAACAGTACTTTTCACTGTATACTAATACATGTGACAATTATAAATCAAATCAAATCAAAAAATCAAACAACATAGCAGAGATGTCCCAGTTTGCTTCCTCCAGGAGTTGTTCAGTAAATTTGGATCCGGACGATGACTCCAAAGTCAGGGTATTGGCTCCTATAACATTGTCCACTGACTTCTATTAGAAAGTGCATGTGTATAATGGATGAGGACAGAATCAGACTTCATGTGACGCCCTTCACATGCCAACACAATTAGGATGTATTCTGTAGCCAGAATAGTCTGCAGATATTAGCCATTTAAAATCACACACAGAGAACGGGTACTGAAATTAGGTATTGACAGCTGCTAGTGCCTCCTTTTCGATCTACAGAGTAGAATATAAATTGGGCAAGTTCTTAAGAAAACAATCTGTCGCTTCAAATCACCATTAACAGCTGATATTCAATTTGGGTTATTTTGTTCGTGGTTATGTTTTATTTTAGAACATCAGGAGGTCACAATGGTCAGAGCTGAGGGATCCCATGAAGCTGGGTGGCAGCTAAAGCAATCAAATATTTTCATTTACTGACCCTTATTAAATCCATATTTCTGAGTTAAAAAGCATTACTTTCAGCAGCTTTGGGAGCAGGTAAGTAAGCCAGCTTTGGAAGCTATATCAGTTTTTACAGACTAACTTTCTAGCTCTCCTCTAGGCGCCAGGATTATATTCACTGGAGTTTAGAAGAATGAGCGGGGATCTCATAGAAACTTATATAACTCTAACAGGGTAAGACAGGGTAGATTCAGAAAGAATGTTCCCAATGGTGGGGGAGTCCAGAACTAGGGATCATAGTTTGAGGATAAGGAGTAAACCTTTTAGATCTGAGGTGAGGAAAAATGTTTTCACCCAGAGAGTGGTGAATGTGTGGAATTCACTACCACAGAAAGTAGTTGAGGCCAAAATGTCTGATTTCAAGAATATATTAGATAAAGCTCTTGGGGTTAAAGGGATCAGGGGATATGGGGGAAGGGGAGAATCAGGATATTGAATTTGATGATCAGCCATGATCAAAATAAATGGCGGAGCAGGCTCGAAGGGCCGAATGGCCTACTCCTGATTCTTGGTTCTATGTTTCTATGTTTCTCAGCAAAACTGTGGGTTAGGTAGATTGCAGGTCATAGGTGTGCCAAAGCCTATTCCAGGTTGTTTATTGACTGATGCCTATGCTAATTTGCAAAGGATGCTATTTTATGTTTTTGCTTCCAACACAAATTCTACAACTGATTATTTACAGCGGAGTGCATCTGAGCAGATCAGCAGAGCTCTGTGAATAGGGGCCTTAATAGGTTTAATCATCAATAAAACAGAACAACTTGTTTCTCATTTAGACAGGAAGGTCATCATCGCATCATCAGTATGAAGAGTGAGTCCCAGAATACGTTTCTTATTTTCCATCTGGAACAATTATCCATTAGAACTGACAAACTTTTCTCCTTTTTACACCATATGTTCAAATAAACAGTTTGGGTTCCACCTCAGTTTATTTATTATTGATCTTTTACATAGAAACATAGAAGGTAGGAGCAGGAGGAGGCCATTTGATCTTTTGAGCCTGCTCCGCCATTCATTATGATCATGGCTGATCATCCAACTCAATAGCCTAATCCTGCTTTTTCCCCATAACCTTTGATACCATTCATCCCAAGTGCTATATTTAGCCGCCTCTTGAATGCATTCAATGTTTTGGCATCAACTACTTCCTGTGGTAATGAATTCCACAGGCTCACCACTCTTTGGGTGAAGAAATGTCTTCTCACCTCCGTCCTGAATGGTCTACCCTGAATCCTCAGACTGTGACCTCTGGTTCTGGACTCCCCCACCATTGGGAACATCTTCCCTGCATCTACCCCGTCTAGGCCTGTTAGAATTTTATAAGTCTCTCTGAAATCCCCCCTCATTCATCTGAACTCCAGTGAAAACAATCCTAACGTAGTCAATCTCTCCTCATACATCAGTCACGCCATCCCCGGAATCAGCCTGGTAAATCTTCACGGCACTCCCTCGAGAGCAAGAATATCCTTCCTCAGAAAAGGAGACCAAAACTGCACACAATACTCTAGGTGTGGCTTCACCAAGGCCCTGTATAATTGCAACAACACATCCCTGCTCCTGTACTCGAAACCTCTCACAATAAAGGCCAACATACCATTTGCCTTCTTCACCACCTGCTGCACCTGCATGCTTACCTTCAGTGACTGGTGCACAAGGACACCCAGGTCCCGTTGCACACTCCCCTCTCCCAATTTGACAAGGTGCCTCACGGGAGACTGCTGAGTAAAATAAGGGCCCATGGTATTCGAGGCAAGGTACTAACATGGATTGACGATTGGCTGTCAGACAGAAGGCAGAGAGTTGGGATAAAAGGTTCTTTCTCAGAATGGCAACCGGTGACAAGTGGTGTCCCGCAGGGTTCAGTGTTGGGGCCACAGCTGTTCTCTTTATATATTAACGATCTAGATGACGGGACTGGGAGCATTCTGGCCAAGTTTGCCGATGATACAAAGATAGGTGGAGGGGCAGGTAGTATTGAGGAGGTGGGGAGGCTGCAGAAAGATTTAGACAGTTTAGGAGAGTGGTCCAAGAAGTGGCTGATGAAATTCAACGTGGGCAAGTGCGAGGTCGTACACTTTGGAAAAAAGAATAGAGGCATGGACTATTTTCTAAACGGTGACAAAATTCATAATGCTAAAGTGCAAAGGGACTTGGGAGTCCTAGTCCAGGATTCTCTAAAGGTAAACTTGCAGGTTGAGTCCGTAATTAAGAAAGCAAATGTAATGTTGTCATTTATCTCAAGAGGCTTGGAATACAAAAGCAGGGATGTACTTCTGAGGCTTTATAAAGCACTGGTTAGGCCCCATTTGGAGTACTGTGAGCAATTTTGGGCCCCACACCTCAGGAAGGACATACTGGCACTGGAGCGGGTCCAGCGGAGATTCACACGGATGATCCCAGGAATGGTAGGCCTGACATACGATGAACGTCTGAGGATCGTGGGATTATATTCATTGGAGTTTAGGAGGTTGAGGGGAGATCTGATAGAAACTTACAAGATAATGAACGGCTTAGATAGGATGGACGTAGGGAAGTTGTTTCCATTAACAGGGGAGACTAGGACGCGGGGGCACAGCCTTAGAATAAAAGGGAGTCACTTTAGAACAGAGATGAGGAGAAATTTCTTCAGCCAGAGAGTGGTGGGTCTGTGGAATTCATTGCCACAGAGGGCTGTGGAGGCCGAGACGTTGAGCGTCTTCAAGACAGAAATTGATAAATTCTTGATTTCTCGAGGAATTAAGGGCTATGGGGAGAGAGCGGGTAAATGGAGTTGAAATCAACCATGATTGAATGGTGGAGTGGACTCGATGGGCCGAATGGCCTTACTTCCGCTCCTATGTCTTATGGTCTTAATTTACAGCCATTCAGATAGTAATCTGCCTTCTTGTTTTTGCTTCCAAAGTGAATAACCTCACACTTACTTTCAATTACACCAGAGTTGAGTGTTTTCTTTCTTGTTTGCCTCCTGTGGTGACTTAAGCCCTCCTCTTTCGCTCACAGCTCACTCTCACCTCAACAACAAATGCAAGGAATTCTTGACTCCCTTGCCAAGACTGAGACTATCTGTTCAGTTGCCACTGATGTATTACCAACTACTATCTACCCATTTACTGCATCTACCTTACTCCTCTGAAATTGCTGATAGCCCAAAATCTCTTCTTCAGCAATGTCCCTGCTACCCCGCCTATGCCCCACCGCCACCCCCCACCCCCCACCCCCCCCCCCCCCCCCCCGCCCCGCCCCTTTGCTTCCAGCATAAATTCTACAACTGATTATTTACAGCAGAGTACACCTCCCCCCCCCCACCGCCCCCCCCCCCCCCCCCCCCCCGGCACACCACCCCCCACCCAATGCCAGCTGGCATTGTAAAGAGCTCCCTCTCCTCCCTGAACTCCCTTTTGAAACAGTTGTATGAGGGGAGGGAGAAGATTGCAGGAACTCTAACACTAACTTTCAAACCTTATCTGATCAGAAGAGAGGTGTCAGAGGACTAGAGGACAGCCAATGTGGTAACATTATTCAAGAAGGGAAGTAGGGAAAAAACAGTTAATTACAGACCAGTGAGTCTAACGTCAGTGTTAGGGAAGTTATTGGAAACATTTCTGTGGGACAGAAGTAATCTCCACTCGGAGAAGCAGGGATTAATCAGCATGCTTTTGTTAAGGGAAGATCATGTCTAACAAATCTGATTGAATTTTTCGTGGAAGTGACTCGGTGTGTAGATGAGCGGCACAGGCCGAAGGGCCTGTTTCCTGTTCTTTGTTCTTTGTATGAGGGCAGTGCAGTTGATGTAATTTACATAGAATTCAGTAAGGCTTTTGACAAGGTCCTGCATGAGAGACTGGTCAAGAAGGTAAGAGCCCATGGGATCCAGGGCAATTTGGATCCAAAATTGTCTTCATGGCAGGAGGCAGAGGGTGATGGTCGAAGGTTATTTTTGTGAAAGGAAGCCTGTGTCCCCTAGTGTCCTGCATGGTTCTGTGCTGGGTCCTTTGCTGTTTGCCGTGTGCATTAGTATCTAGACTTGAAAGTAAGAGGCATGATCAATGAGTTTACAGATGACACGAAAATGGGTGGCATGGTAAATAGTGAGGAGAAAAGCTTTAGATTGCAGAATGATATTGACTGGCTGGTCAGATGGACAGAGCAGTGGTTGAGACTTATATGCCCTCTGAAATGGCTTAACAAGCCATTCAGTGAATCCAACCACGACAAAAAAAATGAAATGCAATGAAACTGGACCAACCACCCAGCATCGACCTCAGCACTGAAAACGACAACAACAAACCCAGCCCTGTCGACTCTGCAAAGTCCTCCTTACTAACATCTGGGGCATGTGCCAAAATTGGGAGAACGGTTTCACAGACGGGTCTAGCACCAGCCTGACACCGTCATACTCACGGAATTATATCTTACAGATAATGTCTCAGACACCACCATCACCATTCCTGGGTAGGTCCTGTCCCACCAGCAGGACAGACCCAGCAGAGGTGGCAGCACAGTGGTATATAGCCAGGAAGGATTTACCCTGGGAGTCCTGAACATCAACTCTGGACCCCATAAAGTCTCAGGGAAGCTCCTGTTTATTACCATGTACCATACCCCCTCAGTTGAACATTTTGAACAACACTTAGAGGAAGCACTGAAGGCAGCAAGGGCACAGAATGTATTTGGGGTAGACTTCAATGTTCATCACCAAGAGTGGCTTGGTAGTTCCACCAGAGACAAAGTTGGCCAAGTCCTGAAGGACATAGCTGCAAGACTGGCACCACGGCAGGTGGTGAGGGAACCAACAAGAGGGAAAAACATATTTGACCTCATTCTCACCAACCTGTCTGCTGCAGATGCATCTTGTCCATGACAGTATCTGTAGGAATGACCACCGCACAGTCCTAGTACTGAGCAATGAACCTGATTCAATTAGTGACCTAATTGTTCATATCAAACAGTGATCATAGCATGATCAAGTTTAGTGTAGCATTTAGTACAGATGAACGAAGTTCAGACACTAAAATTTTGGATTTGAGCAAGGCAGACTTTAATGGGTGAGGCAAAGACTGTCCACAATAGATTGAGAAACTACGCTTATGGACAGACCAACTAACGAATAGTGGAGGGTATTCAAAGAAACATTTAATGCTATGTAGAAGCAGTTTGTGCCCATGAGAAGGAAAAACAGCCATGGACTCCTAAAGATGTAAGGGACAGCATAAAGTTGAAAGCAGCTTATAAGAGCAGCAAAAAAGGATTATGAAAGGAAACTTGCAAGGGACACAAATGACAATAGGAAGAGGTTTTATAGTTATATTGAGGGGAAGTGATTGGTTAACAGCACTATTGGTCCACTGATGGCTGAGGGTGGGAATGTTTCCAAAATCCCCAGGACCTGATGGTTTCCATCCATGGGGAAATGGGAGACTTGCAGAATGAGTATTTTGCTTCAATATTCACAACAGAAAGGGACGATCGCTTGCCGGAAGTCCCAAGGAAACTAACAAAGGAGCAAGGTCAGGATCTAAATAGAATTAGCTTAAGTGTATGATCAATGATGGGGAAACTAATGGAACTGGAGAGTGAGAAATTCCCAGGACCTAATGGTTTCCATCCACGTGTGTTATAGGAGATAGACGAACACATTGTCGGCGCCCTAATTATAATCTTACAGAGTTCCTAGATTCAGGATCGTATCCCTAGACTACTAATTCGCTCATGTCATTCCACTCTTTGCAAAGGGTGATAGAGGGAAACCAGGGAATTACAGATCAGTTAGCCTAACATCTGTGGTGGGGAAATTGTTGGAGTTATTAATTAAGGATAGGGTAACTGAGTAACTAATCATCTCAAGAAATTTCAGTTAATTGGGAGAGTTGGCATGGATTCATGAAGGGTAGATCATGCCTGACAATCCTCATAGAATTCTTTGAAGAGGTGATGTGGAGATGCCAGCGTTGGACTGGATTGGGCACAGTAAGAAGTAAGATTGGGTGAATGAGCCTAGCAGAATTGAACTCAAATACAATCTGTAACCTCATGGCCCAGCATATCCCCCACTCTACCATTACCTCTGAGCCAAAGGATCAACCCTGGTTCAATGAAGAGTACAAGAGGGCATATCAGTTGCAACACCAGGCATATCTAAAAATGAGCTGTCAACTGGTGAAGCTACAACATAGGACTACTTGAGTAACAAACAGCATGAGCAGCAAGTGATAGGCAGAGATAAGCAATTCCACAACTGTCGGATTAGATCTAAGTTCTGCAGTCCTGCCACATCCAGTTGAGAATGGTGGTGGACAATTAAACAACACACTGGAGGAGGAGGCTCCATAAAAATTCCAATTCTCAATGATGGAGGAGTCCAGCACATCAGTGCAAAAGATAACAAAAACAGAAAATGCTGGAAAATTTCAACAAGTGTGACATCATCTGTGGAGAGAGAATAGAGCGAACATTTAGAATCTGGATGATCCTTCATCAGAATCGTACAAAAGAAAAGGCTGAAGCATTTGCAACAATCTTCAACCTGAAATGCTGATTGGATAATTCATCTCGGCCTTCTCTGGAGATCCCCATCATCACAGATGTCAGTGTTTAGCCAATTTGATTCATTCCATGTGACATCAAGTAACAGCTGGAGGCACTGGATATTTCAAAAGCTATAGGCCTTGACAATAATGCAGCAATAGTACTGAAGACTTGTGCTCCAGAACTGGCTGCACAGGTAGCCAAACTATTCCAGTACAACTACAACACTGGCATCTACCAGCAATGTGGAAAATTGACCAGATATGTCCTTTATACAAAAAACAGGACAAATTCAACCTAGCCAATTACCGCCCCATCAGTCTACCATCGACCATACAGAGAACAAAGAATAAAGAGCAGTACAGCTCAGGAACAGGCCATTCAGCCCTCCACGCCTGCGCCGATTATGTTGTTGCATCTAGACCAACTACTTGTATCCCTCTTTCCCCATCTATTCATGTGTCTATCCAGATAAGTCTTAAATGTCGCTAACGTATCTGCCTCGACCACCTCACTTGGCAGTGCATGCCAGGCCACCACTACCCTCTGTGTAAAAAACTTCCCCTGCACATCTCCACTGAATCTTTCCCCCCTTAACTTGAACTTGTGCCCCCTTGTAATTGTCATTTCTACCCTGGGGAAAAAGCTTCCAACTGTTCACCCTATCTATACCCCTCATAATTTTATAAACTTCTATCAAGTCGCCTCTCAACTTTCGTCTTTCCAGGGAGAACAATCCCTCCTCATAGCTAATACCCTCCATACCGGGCAACATCCTGGTAAACCTTTTCTGCACTCTCTCCAAAGCCTCCATATCATCATCTGCAAAGTAATGGAAGGGGTCATCAGCAGTGCTATCATGCGACACTTACTTAGCAATAATCCACTCACCAACACTCAGTTTGGGTTCTGTCAGGATCATTCAGCTGCTGACCTCATTATAGCCTTGGTTCCAACATGGACAAAAAAGCTGAATTCCAGAAGAGAGGTGAGGGTAACTGCCCTTGACATCAAGGCCGCATTTGACTGAGTGTGGCCAGGAGCCCCAGCAAAACTGGAGTCAATGGAAATCAGGGTGAAAATGCTCCACTGGTTACAGTCAAACCTGGCACAAAGGAATATAATTGTAGTGATTGGATGTCAATCCTTTCAACTCCAAGACATCATTGCAGGATTTCCTCAAGGTAGTGTCCTAGATCCGACCATCTTCAGCTGCTTCATCAATGACCCTCCCTCTATTGTAAGGTCAGAAGTGGGGATGTTCACTGATGACTGCACAATGTTTAACACCATCCACAGCTTCTCAGATGGTAAAGCAGTCCAAATGCAGCAAAAGCTAGACAATATCCAGCCTTGGGCTGACAAGTGGAAAGTAACATTCATGCCACACAAGTGCCCAGCAATAACCATCTCCAACAAGAGAGGACCTTGACATTCAATGGCATTAACATTGCGGAATCCTCCACTATCAACATCCTGGGTGTTACCATCAACCAGAAACTGAACTGGACTAGCCATGTAAATACTATGGTTACAAAAGCAGGTCAAAGCCTCAGATTCCTGTGGCAAATAACTCACCTCCTGATTTCCCAAAGCCTGTCCACAAGACACAAGTCAGGAGTATGATGGATTATTCCCCTCTTGCCTGGATGGATGCAGTAACACTCAAGAAGCTTGACACCATCCAGGGCAAAGCAGCCTGCTTGATTGCTACCCCTTCCACAAACATTCAATCCCTCCACACACCAATGGACAGTAGCAGCCATGTGTATCATCTACAAGATGCACTGCAGGAACAGGGTGCCACGGTTGCACAGTGGTTAGCACTGCTGCCTCACAGCGCCAGGGATCCGGGTTCAATTCCAGTCTTGGGTGACTGTGTGGAGTTTGCATGTTCGCCCCGTGTCTGCATGTGTTTCCTCCGGGTGCTTCGGTTTCCTCCCACAGTCCAAAGATGTGCAGATTAGGTGGATTGGCCATGGTAAATGCGCAGGGTTACAGGGATAGGGCAGGGGAGAGGGCCTGGGTCGGATGCTCTTCCAGAGTCGGTGCAGACTCGATGGACAGAATGGCCTCTTTCTGCACTGTAGAGATTCTATAATAAAAAATAGCTCACCAAGGTTCCAAACCCTAACCCTGATACCCTCCAAACCCATGACCAATACCATCTAGAAGGACAGGAGCAGCAAATACCTGGGAACATGACCACCTGGAGGTTCCCCTTCAAGTCACCCACTATCCTGACTTCAAAATATATCATCGCTCCTTCATTGTTGCTGGGTCAAAATCCAGGAACTTCCTTTCTAATAACACTGTGGATGTACCTACACCACATGGACTGCAACGGTTCAAGAAGGCATCTCACCATCACCTTCTCAAACACAAACTAGTGATGGGCAATAAATGCTGGCCTAGCCAATGAGGTCCACACCCTGTAAATGAATTTTTAAAAAGCCATCTCTTTTAGAACCCTAGGATGTACGCCATCAGCTCCTGGAGAATTTGATGGATTTCAGTCCTTTAAGTTTCTGCAATACTTTTTCTCTGCTATTATTAATTACCTCAATTTATCCATTTTGCTTAGCCCTAACCCTCTATTTTTGGCATGCTGGGTCTGTTTTTGTGTCAGAAACCAGCCACCAATGGAAAACTAAGTTTTTGGGTTTTCCCAGAGACAAATCCTTAATTGATACGGTGGTGGGATTAAAGCTGGTGGTGGGAGCAATGGAGGTGGGTTTTAGACACCTAAAGCAGTCATCATAGAGGCTGCTTGTTGTCCTGAAGAACAGCATTTGTGTCAAATCCTGCGACTACACCACAGGGAAAAAAGATGTATCAGCTCACAACCCATTAAAGGCCCTGTTGCAAACTGGAAACTCTGGGAATCGGGTGTGGAATCCTGTATTCTTGTCCCAGTGCCTATTTCTAAAGGGTTCCCTGAGTCATCCTAATTCAATAAACTCAATGAAAATCCAGGCCAATGTCTCTACTTATAAATTCAGGATCCCGTGTGCTTTGCCAACTGCTCTCTCAATATGTCCTGCCACCTTTAAAGATTTGCACATGTATAATAACTCCAGGAATTAGCTGTAAAGGAACAGTGCTTTATTGCACAAAATGAAGTAAAGCAAAACCATAAGCCTGTGGTGAACACAAAAAGGTTCCAACTGGGACAGTACAACAAGGGACCCACTCAGGGGCCTGCTTTATACAGGACTTGATGTACGGGTTCCACCTGGTATGTAATTACCAATCACCAGGGAGCTCATTTTCTATGAGTCCTACAGGGAGGTCAATCAATGACTCCCCATGCAAGTCCTGGGGCTTGTCACAACATGAATCCCCAAATTCCTCTGCCGCTGTGTACTTTTTCCATACTGTGCCATTTAGTCTATATTGCCTCTCTATTCCTTCTGCCACCTCACACTTTTCATCTGCCAAGGGCAGAATTCTCCAAACAAATTCTAAGTATCGAATTTGCGTGAAAACTGGAGTAATTCATGTTGTTTTTTCAGTGGGAGTTCAGAGAAGAATCTCCGACACTGCAGAGGCCACCAGCAAGAATATCATTAAATTTCAGGGAGGCTGAAATCAGTGCGCTGAGCAGACTACTGCGCAAGCGCCGATCTGTCAGTACCGAGATCCGTCAGTACCGAGATCGACCCATGCACAGTGGTCCCGCACGGCTGGCCTCCCAATCGCTGGCCAGCCCTGCGACCCTCGCAACGCCGGCTCTCCAACCCCCATGGCCCGAATACTGACCCCCCGACCATTCCCGTGTCCAGCCCCGACCTCCCCCAGCCCACCCTGATCTCCAGCCATGCCCCCCCAACAGAAACCCCCCCAGCAATCCCAACGACCCCCTCCCCCCAGTGCCAATAGCCCAGCAGGCTGACCATCCCCTCTGGCTGCCCCCTATGCTGGCGTCGCTGGCGTCCCTTCTTCCCCCACCAATCCTGACTCCAGAATGGCAGCGAGACCCCTCACCCCTGTCGATCGCCCCCTAGGCCCCGCCCCAACCAGGCCCTACTGCCTAGGTCTCGCCCCCTTGGCACTGCCTCATGCCGGGTGGGAAGTGCCAAGGTGCCCCCGGACATTGACACTTTGCCCCTTGGGAAGTGCTAGGGGGCCCGGGCTGGCACTACCAGGGTGCCAATGCCAAGGGGGCATAACTTCCCAACCGCCCGACACCCTGGAGGCCCTGATTGCTCCCCCTTCACTCCAGCAGGGTTAGGCCTCTAGCTCTCCGAAAGTGGGGTGCTAATGTAAGCCCTGCAGGAGTGAAACACTCTGACGGGGTGAAAGAACCTAACGGGCCCGAGACTTCAGTTCCGAGCCAGCTAGTGATACTCAAATAATATTAAAATGACCATTTAATGGTCTGTGTGTCTCCCCGCCGATTTGCGATGCGGAGCAGATGCCACCGGAAAACAAGCGCCGGGGGATGCAAGTGGGGCACGAATGCTCGCGCAAACCCCGTGATTCTCCCGGCCTGCTGCGCTAATTTTTTAGTGCAGCGGGATGAGAGAATTGCAGCCCAAGTGTCTGCCCATTCTGCTCATCTATCTGTGCCCTGTTGCAGTCAATTGGTATCATCCTCACTGTCAGCAAAGCAGCGAATCATTGGCGAATTTTAAAATTTCACTTCTAATTCCAATGATTACCAAATCATTTACATATATTTTTCAAAAGCAGTGGGTTTCCAGCACCTGGGGAACACCACAGTCTGCCACCCTTCAGTCGCAACAACCATTTACCATGACAACGGAAACTTCAACGGCAATTTTAACTAATTCAAAATCCATTCATTTGCACAGAGTTAAAATTGGGCCCATAGCAATTAAAATAAAACCAAAGGGGGAAGTCAGAGCTAATTCTTTCTCACAGAAGGATATTAGGACATTACAAACTTTGTCGCAAGGAGCAATTGAGAAAGAAGTTGTAACATCATACAAAAGGGAAGGTGGTAAGTATTTGGTAAGGAGGTATATGAGAGGATATGGAGAAAGGGTAAGGAAATAAGATTCAAGCTCCAATCGATTGCCTCTGCCACATGTTGGAGTTATGCATTCTCTCTTTACATTCCATGAATTATATACTTCTCGAATTCAGATTACTTCAGCGCAAAGTCATCATGGCACTAGCTGGCAGGTCAGAATTAATGTGAACTGCAGCGGATAACACAAGCATTGTGATTTTTACCTGCTACTGTGTTGAAGAGTTCTAAATCATCCTTAAACAGTACCAGACTTTCTGCCTGACTTTGCAAGGTAGGTAAGGCTCAGTGTGTCACAGAGTAACAAATGTAACATGACTGAGTTTTTGCTGGCACACTCCTGCCGTCCAACAGTGACCACAAAAGTCTTCAAGTTGACAGAATTGGAGGTTCTTCTGGATATCAGAACGAGCTATATAAAATGGTCTGTTGAACTCCCATTGTTAGTCTGCCAGAAGCTTGATAATGAAAATGGGAGCTACGTTGCCAATGGCCCATCATAAAGCTGATCTGCTTTCGGCACTTTGGTGCGGCTGACCCCGTTGTGAGTTATCTGACAAGGGCTGATAATAGCGAGACTTCACGACACGCGAGGCACCAAAATGGCTTCTTTTTTGCATCCAAAAAAAAAATGCCTTATTTAGTTGAGGTTTGCTTCACGCTGCAAGCAGAACATAAGTGGCAGTATGAATGGTTTTGACCCCATTTGGAAACTGATTGGATTGTTCAATATGTCACTGGATGTAGCTGTTAGAAAACTAAATGATAGAAACGCAAAGCTGGATCATGTTTTAGTTTCACATTTATCTTCAATTTCCCACTTCAATTTCCCACTTCAGTGAAATTCCATCAAGCTCCCTTCTGCATAAATCAGCAGACTCCAGGTTTTATTGCACTAGGTGGCAGCTTATTCCACAAGTCTGCACAGCTCTGTGCAAAAAGTTCCTTCTCCAAATCCTGTCATGACTTCAGGATTTTGAATCATACCTAATTGTCCTGCGCTTTTAATTCAGTTTTCAGTTTGGAGAATTTATACTAGCCCTTCATTTACCTGTTCTTCACACAACTAGAATGACTTAATGGGTCAAAAATCCGACGAGGGAAACAATTCCTAGCTAGTAAAACCTATGAACTGACGACAAACATAATGTTGGACAATGTTAAATTTGTTACAAAGAAACAAATAAACAGGATTCTATTGAATTGATTGAAACTAAGAATCCAAAAGTGATCTCTGTGCTTCCCCATCATAAACATTTCTCTCAGTATGATGATATTTGTTGTAAATTTCTATTAAGTGAGCACACTTTTATACATACTGTTGCTTACTCCTAAGATCACAAAAATTGGAGCAGGTATCGACCATTTGGCCCCTTGAACCTGCTTCCCCATTCAGTAAGATCACAGCCAATCTGATGGTGGCCTTAACTCCACTATCTTGCCAGACCCTCTTAACCCTTGACTTCTTGGTTGATCAAAAGTCTGTCAGACTTAACCTTGAATATATTCAATGACCCACCTCCAGTGCTCTCTGCGAAAGAGAATTTCTAAAACTAAAAGCCATTGGCCAGCAGGATTAAGGAAAATCCCAAGGCTTTTTGTACATATATAAAGAGCAAGAGGGTAGCCAGGGAGAGGGTTAGCCCACTCAAGGACAAGGGAGGGAATCTATGCGTGGTGCCTGAAGAAATGGACGAGGCATTAAATGAGTACTTTGCATCAGTATTCACCAAAGAGAAGGACTTGGTGGATGATGAGTCTGGGAAAAGGTATGTAAATAGTTTGAGTCATGTTGAGATCAAAAAGTAGGAGATATTGGGGTCCTTGAGAAACATTAAGGTGGACAAGTCCCCAGGGCCTGATGGGATATATCCCAGAATACTGGGAGAGGCAAGGGAGGAAATTGCTGGGGCCTTGAGAGAAATTTTTATATCCTCACTGGCTACAGGGGAGGTCATGATGTGGAGATGCCAGCATTGGACTGGGGTAGGCACAGTAAGAAGTCTCACAACACCAGGTTAAAGTCCAACAGGTTTATTTGGTTGCACAAGCCAAACTAACAGATTTGTGGCTTGTGCTACCAAATAAACCTGTTGGACTTTAACCTGGTGTTGTGAGACTTCTTACTGTGCTTACAGGGGAGGTCCCAGAGGATTGGAGAATAGCCAATGTTGTTCCTTTGTTTAAGAAGGGTAGCAAGAAAAATCCAGGTAATTGCAGGCCGGTGAGCCTTACACCAGTGGTGGGGAAGTTATTGGAGAGGATTCTTCGAGACAGGATTTACTACCACTTGGAAATAACTGGATGTATTAGAGAGAGGCAACATGGTTTTGTGAAGGGAAGGTCATGCCTCACTAACTTGATCGAGTTCTTTGAGGAAGTGATGAAGATGATTGATGAGGGTAGGGCAGTGGATGTTGTCTACATGGATTTCAGTAAGGCCTTTGACAAGGTCCCTCATGGCAGACTGGCGCAGAAGGCGAAGTTGCTTGGGATCGAGGTGAGCTGGAAAGGTGGATACAGAACTGGCTCGATCATAGAAGACAGAGGGTAGAAGTGGGAGGGTGTGTTTCTGAATGGAGGGCTATGACAAGTGGCATTCCTCAGGGATCAGTGCTGGGATCTTTGCTGTTTGTAATATATATATCAATGATTTGGAGGAAAGTGTAACTGGTTTGATTAGTAAATTTGCGGGCGACATAAAGGTTGATTTGCTGATAGCGATGAGGACCATCAGAGGATACAGCAGGATATATGTTGGTTGGAGACTTGTGCCGGAGGGATGGCAGATGGAGTTTAATCCGGACAACTGTGAGCTAATGCATTTTGGAAGGTCTAATAAAGATAGGAAATATACAGTAAATGGCAGAACCCTTAAGAGTATTGATAGGCAGAGCAATCTGGATGTACAAGTACACAGGTCACTGAAAGTGGCACCGCTGGTGGAGAAGGTAGTCAAGAAGGCATATGGCATGCTTGCCTTCATTGGCCAGGACATTGAGTTTAAAAATTGGCAAGTCATGTTGCAGCTTTATAGAACCTTAATTAGACGACACCTGGAATATAGTGTTCAATTCTGGTCGCCACACTACCAGAAGGATGTGGAGGCTTTGGAGAGGGTACAGAAAAGATTTGCCAGGGTGTTGCCTGGTATGGAGGGCATTAGCTATGAGGAGAGGTTGGAGAAACGTGGTTCATTCTCACTGGAACAACGGAGGTTGAAGGGCGACCTGATAGAAGTCTACAAGATTGTGAGAGGCATGGGCAGAGTGGATAGTCAGAAGCTTTTTCCCAGGGTGGAATTACTAGGGGGCATAGGTTTAAGGTGCGAGGGGCAAGGTTTAAAGGAGATGTACAAGGCAAGTTTTTTACACAGAGGATGGTGGTGCCTGAAACTCGCTGCCGGAGGAGGTAGTGGAAGCAGGTACGATAGTGAGTTTGAAGGGGCGCATGGACAAATACATGAATGGGATGGGAATGGAGGGATATGGTCCCTGGAAGGGTAGGGGGTTTTAGTTCAGTCAGGCAGCATGGTCGGTGCAGGCTTGGAGGGCCGAAGGACCTGTTCCTGCGCTGTAATTTTCTTTGAAAAAAAAATATTTTGAAGCTGTGCCCCCTTGTTCCACTTGCCCCCAAAAAGGGAAACATCCTCACAGCATCTTCACAGTCAAACTCCCTGAGCAACTTTAATATTTTCAATAAGATCAACTCTCACTCTTCTAAACTCCAATGTATTAGGCCCAACCTGCTCAACCTTTCCTCATAAGGCAGCCCCCTCATCCCAGAAATCAGCCTCGCTCTGAAACCTGCTCTGAACTGCCTCTAATGCAAGTACACCCCTCCTAAGTAAGGAGACCAGAACTGTACACAGTACTCCAGGTCTCATCAAGGCCTTGTACAGTTGTAGCAAGACCTCCCTACACTTTAAACTCCACCTTCCTTTCAATAAAAGCCAACATTCCATTTGCTTTCCTAATTATTTTCTGTACCTGCATGCTAGCTTTTGTGATCATGTACAAGGAGTCCCAGAAAACCTCTGTATCAAAGCATTCTGCAATCTCTCTTCATTTAAATTATATTGTGTTTTCCTATTCTTCCTGCCAAAATGGCCAACCACTCATTTTTTCACATGATACACCATCTGTCAAATTTTTGCCCAATCACGTCTATCTATTTCACCTTGCAGGCTTATTTGTCTCATCCTCTCAACTTGCGTTCCTACCTATCATTGTATCATTGACAAATTTGGCTACAATACATTCAGTCCCTTCATCAAAGACACTAATATGGATCATCAATAGCGGAGGCCCCAGTACTGATCCCTGTGGAGTTCAGTTTGTCAACCTGAAAGTGACCCATTTAATCCCAACTCTCTGTTTTCTGTTAGTTAACCAGTCCTCTACAAATGCTGATATATCCGTGCTAGTCCAGTAAACATGCAGCATAATCTGGAGCAGATATTAGAGAGCATAGAATCGTAGAATCCCTACAGTGTAGAAGGAGGCCATTCGGCCCATCGAGCCTGCACCAACAACAATCCCACCCAGGCCTTACCCCTGTAGCCCCACGTATTTACCCTGCTAATCCCCTTGAAACTAAGGGGCAATTTAGCGTGGCCAATCCACCTAATCTGCACATCTTTGGAGTGGAGGAGGAAACCGGAGAACCCGGAGGAAACCCACGCAGACACGGGGCGAATGTGCAAACTCCACACAGACAGCAACCCGAGGACCAGAATTGAACCCAGGTCCCTGGCACTGTGAGGCAGCAGTGCTAACCACTGTGCCAGCGTGCCGCCCAATATTTTGGTGGTACTCTGCTGAGCCTTTTACAGACTCCATCTGGTTTTTGTTCTACTGATTTCAATGGGAAATCTGGCGGGTTTTCTAAATGAGTCTCACCAGACCCAAACAGTGAAGAAAATAAATTCCACCCTCTTTTTGCCACTTCTGCGATCCACAGCAACTAAAAGTTACAAGAATGTTAAAAGCGTTTCCATTGAACAAGCTACAATTTCATGACAATGTGAATCCAGTTTGGTTCGCACCTGCTATGCTTTTTCTGATGACTTTCAGTTCAGCTCAATGGACCATTTGAAACGTAAAGCTAACATTGAGCACAGATACATTTTCAGGAGGGATAATTTCATGCTTCGTGAGGATGCAACACCTCTGGGAATAAATGTGTACAAACTTATACAGACACCGAGGTAACAATCCAAAATGCTGAAAATGCTGGAAGTCTGAAATATAGTACTGGAAATACATTGACCTGAAGCCTTAACTCTATCTCGCCACAGATTGCTGCCAGATCTGTTGAGTACTTCCAGCACTTTCTGTTTTTTATTATAGATTTACCTCAATGTAAGTGAACGGGTTTTACACGCATTAATATTGGGCAGATTTTCTGCTTCTGTGCTGACCAGGAAACAATCTCTGATTATTAGTTTCAATGGACAGGGAAATCACGGGCTCACAAGTGTACAAGTGGAAAACCCAAATCAGAATCTACTAACCTCATGTTGCATTTTTAATATTGAAACACCAAGCCAAAAATCTACCAATTACTGATTTAATTCCTATTTTCTGGTACCTTTTATATGGCAGCTTGAATTGCGCAACTGGTTATTTTTTAACCCCTCAATCTGAAGTAAAATTTTTTAACCCATAACTGTAATATTGCTTGCATTGCATTGTGGTAGTATATTCATAACAGTAACCTCAGTAGTGATACATTTTGTGTAATTGTACCAATTTTACCTGAGTGTTCAAATGACTGGGACAAAGTAAGAGTTTACCCTGCATTTAATTTAGGGGTGGCACAGTGGTTAGCACTGTTGTCTCACCACGCCAGGGACCCGGGTTCGATTCCCAGCTTGGGTCACTATCTGTGCGGAGTCTGCACGTTCTCCCCATGTCTGCATGGGTTTCCTCCCACAGTCCGAAAGACTTGCTGTGTTAGGTGCACTGATTTGATTTGATTTATTATTGGCACGGTGGCACAGTGGTTAGCACTGCTGCCTCACAGCGCCAGGGAACTGGATTCGATTCCTGGCTTGGGTCACTGTCTGTGTGGAGTTTGCACATTCTCCCCGTGTCTGCGTGGGTTTTCTCTGGGTACTCCGATTTCCTCCCACAGTCTGATAAACGTGCTAGTTCGGTGCATTTACCTGAACAGGTGCTGTCGTGTGGCAACTAGCAGAATTTCACAGTAACTTCATTGCAGTGTTAATGTAAGCCTTACTTGTGACTAATAAATAAACTACTTTTAACGTACAGTGAAAAGTAATGTTTCTTGCACGCTATACAGACAAAGCATACCGTTCATAGAGAAGGAAACGAGAGAGTGAAGAATGTAGTGTTACAGTCATAGCTAGAGTGTAGAGAAAGATCAACTTAATGCAAGGTAAGTCCATTCAGAAGTCTGACAACAGCAGGGAAGAAGCTGTTCTTGAGTTGGTTGGTACCTGAACTCAGACTTTTATATCTTTTTCCCGATGGAAGAAGGTGGAAGAGAGAATGTCCGGGGTGCGTGGGGTCCTTAATTATGCTGGCTGCTTTGCCGAAGCAGCGGGAAGTGTAGACAGAGTCAATGGATGGGAGACTGGTTTGCATGATGGATTGGGCTACATTCACGACCTTTTGTAGTTCCTTGCGGTCTTGGGCAGAGCAGGAGCCATATCAAGTTGTGATACAACCAGAAAGAATGCTTTCTATGGTGCATCTGTAAAAGTTGGTGAGAGTCGTAGCTGACATGCCAAATTTCCTTAGTCTTCTGAGAAAGTAGAGGCGTTGGTCGGCTTTCTTAACTATGGTGTCAGCAAGGAAGGAGAGGTTATTGTTGCCACACCAGTTCACCAGATTCTCTATCTCATTCTTTTACTCTGTCTTATCATTGTTTGAGATCCGACCCACTACGGTGGTGTCATCAGCAAACCTGAAGGCTATGCTAAATTGTCCCTCAGTGTACCCGAACAGGTGCCAGAGTGTGGCGACTACGGGATTTTCACAGTAACTTCATTGCAATGTTAATGTAAGCCCACTTGTGACACTAATAAATAAACATTTTTTTAAACTAATAGCATTGCTAAGACAGGTGCCTGAAATGGGGATGTGCCTCATTCCCTTTTTCTAATATTTAGCCCCTCGATGAACACAAAATCTCACCAAAAGCTGTCTCCATATGAGTGGTGCTGTTATAGCTTGGGACATTTTAATGTCAAGGAAAGAGAGCATTTTCATTTCAATTAATTAACATGTTGACCTGGACCTCGGGCAAGCCTAATTTTAATGGTTTTGTTGACATCTCTTGCCACATGCGATCAAATTAGTCAGGGATTTCATTCCAACATTTATCCCTCAACCTCCATCATTTATAGAAAAACATAGATCAATTGATCCTTTATCATGTTCATGTTCATGAGATCTCGCTGTGTGTAAATTCATTCCCACACTTCTCTAAATTACGCTTTAAAAATACTTCGGTACTCCTGAGGTAATGTCCAGGGCGAGATTAATGCAAATTCTTTCTTCCTGTCTGTTTAATCCATGTACCTTTGATGCATCACTTTGTTATTTTTTCAAGCTCATGTTACACTCCAATTACTGTAACAATAAATAGTAACTGCATTGTCATTAATGTGACTGTTATTTTCTGAAAAGTAAGCAGCTTAAATAAAATATTATTAAAATTAATGGCATCGCATCATTCACATAAAATGAATAAGTGCACACAATGTGAAGGCTAACATAAGAATGGGATTAGACTATTTGATTTATCCCTCCATTTGTTTAACCATGGCAACTCTAGATTTTTTTAAAAACATTTTCAGTTTGGTTAGCTCAGTTGGCTAGATGGCTAGTGTGGTGCAGAATGATGTCAGTAGTGCATGTTCAATTCTGTATTGGGTGTGGTAGTTTGTGGAGGCCTTCCTTCTTACCCTGACCCATGCCTGGTGTATCGTGGTGTCGCTCAATCCATATAACCATTTGTCTCTCTCTCTAATGAAGAGAGATGCATCTGGTTCTTTGTGGATTATGGCTAATTACGTACCTACCTACCTCACCATAATTTCTTAAAATTCCTTCATAGAACTTAACAGTGCAGTAAGAGGCCATTCAGCCCATCAAGCCAGCACCGACAACAATCCCACCAAACCCTTTCCCCGTTACCTCACATATTTACCCTGCTAATCTCCCTGACATTAAGGGGCAATTTACCATGGCCAATCAACCTAACCCGCACATCTTTGGACTGTGGGAGGAAACCGGAGCACCTGATGGAAACCCACACAGACACAGGGAAAGCATGCAGACTGCGCACAGTGACCCAAGTCGGAATTGAACCCAGGTCCCTGGCGCTGTGAGGCAGCAGTGATAACTATTGTGCCACCGCTTTATAGCACCTCAATTAATTCTGCATCAATGGACTTCAAGAGCAGAGCATGCCAGCTTATCACAGACCTTTGTGAGCAAATATTTTTCTAGATTGGCTTTTCATCCAATTAGTCTCAATTTTAAAATGCTGAGTGGAATTTAATGTCAGCTACAGGGGTCTCACCTGCTGGCTGGAGAGCCAGCGAGGTCCCCGTGCGATAAAAGCTGCCCCTTTTCAGGATGGCCCTAAAGTAGGCAGTGGTGGGCCTCTCCTAGGATCAAGGATCACAAGAGCGCAAGTCCCTCTTGCTGAGCTGTTGGACAATCAGAGGTTGACAGCTTTCCATTGCTTGGCAGCTCCACAGGAACTAAGTGGCTGTTACCAGTAAAGCACCCATTCAAGGCACAGGATCGCCCTGGGAATCAGGCCACAGGTGAGTGATGGCTGGTGGAGCTGTGAGGAGTGGGTAAAGGATCAGCAACAAAGGCAAGTGAGTGGTTCTCAGCTGCACCTCCCCCCCCCCCCACCCCTTCCTGATGCTGGATCCCTCAACCAGGCACTGAGTGATACTGATATCGAATTGCAGGCGTGCTTCAGTGCAGAAGGAGGATATGGATGCTATTGTGTCTGTTCCAGTTCTCCACACCCCATCTTCTCCCTGTTGCCTTGCACATTCTTTCTTTTCAGATACCAATCTGATTCTCTCTTGAAGGCCTCGATTGAAACTGCCTCCTTGACAATCTCAGGCAATGCATTCCAGACCCTAACCAAAAAAGGCTTCCTTCATGTTGCCATTGCTTTGCCAATTACTTAAATATGTGCCCTCTTGTTCTCAATCCCTCTATCAATGGAAACTGGTTCTCCCTATCAGTTCTGTTCAGACCCCAATCGACCAATCGATCAAACCTCATCTCAATATTTGCTCCTTTTGACACATTTGATGTTGCTTTAGACAGTTCATTTTGACAATTTTTACAGTTCCAATTGGCATGACAGTTAATGTGCTAATGCACTTTTTACACACAGCTTTGATAACTTGACAGTTCCTTGACAGTTTTATCAGTTCTTTGATAATTCCAAGTTTATGCAGCTTTTGCACACAAACATGTCAACTTTCAACAACCCAAAGGGTTCTTTACCTCTCCCAAACAGTGACTATCTATCCCAAAGGATGCCTTACCTCACCAAATGGGTACCCTGGCTGTCCAAATCAATCCACAAGTTCAGATGAGTTCTTACATGGTCTAATCTGCACACATCAGATTACAAACTCTTAGAGTACCAAAATCTCACTTCAGCAGAGGCAACAGATGATTTGAATGGCCATAAACCGCATATGAACCCCAGTCCGACTCCAATTCTGTCCCTCTAAAAATAGGAAACGCCATGCTCGGGGGCGGGACTTGGGAGTTCTGGGTTCATCAGCCATTAAGCCAAATTGAAGCTAAGTGAACCAATGAGAAAAGGACAGTTGTGGTCAGATTTGCTTTCAACCTGATTTTATGTTTCATTGAATTAAACGGAGCAAATATATTGCATAAGGTGTAAATAAAGTTTTGAACCAAAATACATTGCTTTCTTGCCGGGTAGGTTCACTTAAAAATAGGGATAAAATGTTACCATTGATTGTTAATATATCATTAACGTTCAGGCAGCTAATTTAGTTGTTTAGGTTTAATATTCTGCTATTAATGCTGCTCCTGTGTTTCAGTAACTTTCTATATTATATGAAGAAAAAACGTGATGGCTGGTGCTGGCGAGGATGGTAGCGGACAGGCAAATTATGCACTGACAGGATATCAGACTTTGGAGTGGAACACAGACGCACCAACCATCTGTTCCACTTTCCCTGTATCACAGTTTTTCATCTGGGATGGAGCAGCCTGGTCTTGCAACCTATATTGCCTACATTTTTTGTCCGTGGCTGGTGGAACTCCAGAGCTACCTTGGGAATCCGACCCAGTGTGCACCCAACAATAGGGGCGGCACGGTAGCACAATGGTTAGCACTGCTGCTTCACAGCTCCAGGGACCTGGGTTCGATTCCCGGCTTGGGTCACTGTCTGTGTGGAGTTTGCACATTCTCCTCGTGTCTGCGTGGGTTTCCTCCGGGTGCTCCGGTTTCCTCCCACAGTCCAAAGATGTGCGGGTTAGGTTGATTGGCCATGTTAAAATTGCCCCTTAGTGTCCTGGGATGCATAGATTAGAGGGATTAGTGGGTAAAATATGTAGGGATATGGGGGTAGAGCCTGGGTGGGATTGTGGTCGGTGCAGCCTCGATGGGCCGAACGGCCTCTTTCTGTACTGTAGGGTTTCTATGATTCTATGAACAAGAGCTGGTATAAATTCGCCTGAAAATGATGAGTCAATGTTAACTAATTAGCTGAGAAATTACTGTAAATTGTCCCCTCTGGTGCAAAGAAAAATATTCTTTGGAACATTTCTTCTGTCCGGAAAGGGAGTCAGTGACCCAGCAGAACAAAGTAGATGCTCTCGAAGTATCCTCACACCCTTGGACCACCCACCATGAGCACGTAACTACATTGTTTTCAAGATTCTACTGGTGAAGATGTATCTCCAGAATTTTGGGACTTGCCCTTAGTTTTAGCATTACAGTTTCTGAGCTGAAAAGAAGAAAACAAAAGCCCTTTCCTAAAATCTGTGGACAGTTTAAGAGTTACAAAACAAAAAGTCTGCAATATTTAGAGGTACTAAGCTGAAACAATAGGTCTATTTTCATCAAAACAAATAACTATTTCATATTGATATTGATTTATTTATACGTTTTGGGGGGAGGGAAAGCATCATTTGCCATGCTTCACATTTGGAATCCCTGGCCTAACTGATCAATGTTGCATAGTTGATGGGAAAAACGTGTTACAAATGGAGAGGAGAGATGTGGAATAATTTTAGCTTTTTTCCACTTCTCAACTCACTGCAACAAGATGTATTTTTCGTTGCTGCGACTTAAAGAACAGACCCAAAAAGGACTTCTTAAAGTTTAAACCAAAAGGAAGCATAGTCATTTAATTTCCACAACACCCAAAATATAAATGCAACATACCCCTACTTCTCAAGCATACACACAAATATGCACACACAAACCCACACACACACACATATGATTTCTGAAGTTGCAACATGCACCTAGGTTATTAAAGTGATTAAAATGACAAGAAAAGAATTGGGTCTCTCCTTTAAAGTGTGCTGAAGATGATGATTGAAACATTGCGGGCCTGATGGATTCGCTCTCTGTTCAGTAAAAATAGAGGACATTGGAAATTTCTAGCTTTTTCAACTGAAATTGTGGTCAATCTCCTGCAATGAAGGTTATAATCCTGCAGGTAAAAACAGACAGTCCCTCTTCACTTCCTGAGGTGACATGCTTTGTAGGACATGGTTTTTTTCCTTTTCCTGGGTGAAATCCCTCTCTCTGGATGTTGGTCCCAGGCTGACTCACTGGGCTACCCTGGTGGATTAATAAAGCATTTCCTATCGTAAGCTAGTTTCTGTCATGTGAGAACAGTTTCAATGTTTCCTATTGTCCACACAATGGGTTGAAGGCAATGTGTCACACAATCAAGGCTGCTTTCCGTCTCATCAACATTCCAGCTATGATTAGTTTCCAAGATGTCTTTATTTGAAAGGGAATTTCTTGCTTGGGCCAGCAAGTGCAGCAATCATTGTCATTTTAAATCTCTTCAACTGAAATGATGAGAGGTAGTCAATCAGAACCTGGGAAGGCCATTTGCATTTTAAATAACTTGCTGGAGAAAAATTCAGACATGTCTGTCTCAGTCTGCGCAGAAACCACAGAAGAAGTCAGTTGAGGCCTCTAGAGTTCATTTTGTTCATGTAAATTGCCCAATCCATGCTGACTTTTAAAAAAAATTAAGTCTCCATATTCCTAATAAGTTATGGAAGTATATGATGCAACAATGACAAATTGCACACCTCAGAGAAGAAGATATTTTGGTTTCAAAGAGTAAATAGTTTGTCCTGTTAGACTGTTCAATTTATTTTTCAGTATTATTTCGAGCACTTTGTTTTGTTTTGCTTGAGAAGGTTGGGATATATAAAGATTTTTTTTTCCTGTATTATTGCTTTTATGTAAATATTTTCCCTGCTGACAAACATGTAAAAGCAGAAACCACGAAAACAATCAATGTGAAAATCTTCACTTTTAAGAAATAAGTGCACCAGATACTCGATGCTTTTATTTTCTGTTTTTGTGGAAGAAGTATGAGGCGCTCCAGCTGCTTTAAGGTGGCTGCCATCTTGGATCCAGGCCAGTTTGTGAAACTGCAGCTGCGTGTTTCTGCCCCTCTGCAGCCTTGCCCCCATCTCCCTGTCAGTGCACAATACAGGGACAGACACACAAGGATCACTGCCACATCTGTCACTGTGCCTGACCATGGGTGACTGCGCAGGCCAAGGGGAGTAGCTGTTCAAAGGGTGCTGGACCTGATTCTAAACCTTATATCGTGAGCAATTTCC
Organism: Mustelus asterias; assembly: GCF_964213995.1. Classification (NCBI taxonomy): domain Eukaryota; kingdom Metazoa; phylum Chordata; class Chondrichthyes; order Carcharhiniformes; family Triakidae; genus Mustelus; species Mustelus asterias. The sequence goes on along the minus strand of NC_135801.1, from coordinate 143,779,960 downwards.
ACAAAAGCTTCGAATCATTTACTTTAATTGTAAATACTATAGTGATGATTATTGCCGAAGACTCCACATAAAATAATTTGACCTTGAACATCTGCATCTCACCTCGTGGTGATTCCAGTATACACACCTCAAATTGAACACAACAGCCTTCTTGTGCACAGGCTCATTACATATCACAGTATTACCTCACTTTGCTGGAAGTTTCCAAGATTCTAACAGGTTCCAGGCAAAACACTCCAGACTGTTGTGGAAATGACTCAAAACGTATATAATCTAAATCCTTCAGTGTAGACCATCTGTTCTTCCGATTCTGAGGGCCACTGGTTGATACTTTTTAAGTATCAAGGGAAGTCAGAGATGCATCTTGAACTCCTTAAATATAAGTCATGGGTGACCTCTGGCTAAACTTGTTCATTTTTTTTCCCTTATAAACACCCACGCATCAAAAAAAAGGTGTCAGCGTCGATTTGTAACAAAATAATTATTTTAATAGTTTCTTTTGCACCTTTTTTGGCTTATTTCAAGTCAGTGTTATTTCGAGCATTTTATTTTGTTTTGCTTGAGAAGGTTGGGATATATAAAGATTTTTTTTCTCCTGTATATAGTAGGTGGCATAACAGCAGAGTGGAACCGGAGGCAACTGTGATGTAGACAGATGTCTCATGAATTTGACCCTGGTGATTGATGGAAAACATAGAAAGATTTAAAGGAATATTACTGGACTAGATGACAGCCAACAGGGTATCTGAATGGGTAGATTGTGCCTAACTAACCTTCTTGATGGTTTTTTGTAAGTCTTAGCAATAATAGTGGCTGGAAAGCCCCAAGACTTATGCTTGAAATGAGTCTCTGGGTGGGCCACTGCAAGATAGAAAATATTGACTCATTGAAGAGGCAGTAATGTGGTGAGGTTGAGGAATATGTGTTTCAATAGAATGATGAGATACGACAATGCCTCCCAAGCCTGGGAAATCTCCCAAGGGCAGCTGGCATCTGGGAACACACTATCAGTAAGTTTTCCTCTCTTAAGGGGAGGCAGTGGTGTAGTGGTGTTGTCACTGGCTTAGTAATCCAGCGAACCAGGGTAAAGCTCTGGGGACCCGAGTTCGAATCCCATCACAGCAGATGGTGAAATTAGAATTCAATAAAAATCTGGAATTAAAAGTCTAACAATGACCACAAAAACATTGTCAATTGTCGCAGATCCTAAATGGAGATTTCAATGGGTCACCAGCCCTGCCGTGGGGAAACCCATGGGAGGGAGTGGAATGGCTGGAAAATACCAGCCTTCAATTCTGTGATTCAATGAATATTGTCCTGAGATTTAGGACCACACCTGGTGTAACTTTAGTAATAGAGTGTAGGACCAGCCAACTTTAAAAGAAAATTCCTGTCAATGTGCTCAATGCTACAAAGACCAAATTTATTGTCCATCTTTAGTTGCCCAGAATTTTCTAGTGCAAAGCATGTTGGTTTTCCTCAACTATTAGCTCAAAAACACATGGACACCACAAATTGATAGCAGTTAAAAATCTTGAGGAACAATTTACCATTTGTAGATATGAGAGGCCACAGTTTCAATTGTTCCCTCTCTGTGCCTTCAGGATTGTGTGGCAACACAAATGTCCTCATTAAGAGGGCTTTTGCTTTGTTAAATACCTGCTCTATCTTTTTTGTAGTCAATTAAAATCATTACAACAGGGTAAATTCAAGTATGTCTTGAAACTTTGGGAGGAACTGGGGGGTAGATCGACGATGATATTCTGCATTCCTGAGGCAAATAATGGAACAGTGCAAATCCTCCAACAACTTGCGGTGGTTCACAATTCACAATATATCTCTCCCTCGCCGTAACTATAGTGTATTATTTTTACATACTACGAACAAAGTATATCAAAATCACTGCTATTTTCCCAACAAATTGTGGGCCAATGTGTCTCAATGAAATTGCTCGGAAATGTAAATGTTTTCATTGTATCGAACACATACCTTTGTTAACATAGAATTTTTGTGCATTGAAGTAGGTAGGTATCGGCTTTTATGGCAACACACTTCCAGATACTTCAACAGCTCTTCCTTCTCTTGCGATCTCTAACACCGAGAAGGACAAGAGCCTCACTGATGTGGGAACACAATCACCTCAAAGTTACTTTTCAAGTCACAGATTTGTAATTCATCAGTGTGAGATCAATTTCCTGCAATTCTCTACTGAACTTCACAGAGGAGTGGGTAAAACTCAGCTGGTTCACTAATGCCCTTCAGGGAAGGAAATCTGCCGTCCTTACCTGGTCTGGCCTACATGTGACACCAGAGCCACGGCAAAGTGGTTGACTCTCAACTGCCCTCTGAAATGGCCTGGCAAGCCACTCAGTTCAAGGGCAACTAGGGATTGGCAATAAATGCTGGCCAGCCAGCAACACCCATGTCCCACGAATTAATAAAGAAAAGAAAGCAATTACAATATTTAAATGCAGGCAGCCATGTTGGTGTAACAGCTGCAAGCCACATTTCCCAGAAATCTAGAAACTAGGCAGTGGGAGGGGCGGGATAGGCCAGATCCAGCATCAAAGTACTGTTGATGGGTCAAGATGAGCAGAAGTGCTTCACCCTAGTCTCACACCCTGTCTAACTATTGAGAACTCTTTATATCAAAGCCATGGCCTGCATTGATCTCACTCCCCATGGTAGGATGACTCCTTTGCAATCTCGTGACCTCACCACCCTCATGGTCTCCCACTGACAATCTTTCCTTCACCATAATCTGGCATCCACTGTCTGGAACCCTCCCCACCCCCCATATCTGCAAACTCTCCCTCCTTTCCTCTGCTCTGGCCCCTGATTGCAGCCTCGCACAGCAGTTATTCTCACTGAGCAGTCAGCCAGCTTCTCAATTTGGACAGCTGCCTTTCTTTCCCATATTTCTGTCTTTTCTGGCTGTCAGCAATCATCCCTGCCGGTTCCCTCTGTGCTACCACATAAATATCAGGACCATCTACTCGCGAGCATTTTGCATGGCTGAAATGAGGAAGGAAGAGTTTGTAAGGAGTTTAACAATGTGAGTTTCTGAGACACTGGAGCCATGCCCAACAATAGTCTCTGATCTGCAGCTGGATGTGTCATTGGAATTCTGGCTTTTCCACCTCCCACTTCACAAAGGGATGATGCCACAGAGATACACCATCTGCTGCACAATGATCTGCAAGCAAAATCTGGACGAGGGACAGCTCTTGCTGTAGAAGCAAATATTACCACAGCATGAAATTTCTATGCCACTACATCCTTCCAAACCAACCCAAGAGATATCTTCCACATTAGGCCGTCTGCAATGATACGTGTACCGGGAAATATTAACTGTTGCGCTAGCAAGAGTCCACAATTTCATCACATCACCTGTAGATAATGGTAGGTATACATGGTTACTGGATGGAAGCGCAGGACTTTTTATTTCAACCCCACGGGTTAAAGATTTTCTCTCAATTCGCATTCACGTGATATCCATCCTGTAGAAACATTGTCATGAACGACAATGGTTCTTATCCAAGGAGAGGCAGTCTACGGTGCCCCCATACGAGGAGAAACACTAAAAGGATTTTCCACAGAATAACCAGAGTATCTTCTGCAGCTGTACTGCTGACCATCCTAAAACCTTCCCTTACCAACAAAGAAGAGCCCCGGGTGAGAAGCACGTCCCTCACTTTCACCTAGAAGAAAAACGTTTTCAACAACTTTGGTACGTAAGCAAGAAAATGTGAAAAATGGAAATTATAGAAATAATACATCTCAGGATTGGTAAATTTCCAGCTTAAGTTATGGAGTGCTCTTGCCCTTCTCTTGTTGCTAAGTGTAAGGTGTATCTTGCTTTTTTCATTTGTTCTTGGGATGTGGACATTGCTGGCAAGGCCAGTAGTTATTACCCATCCCTAATCACCCATGGAAAGGCTGTGGTGAGCCGTCTTCTTGAACTGCAGCTATATAGGTGATATAGGTACACTTACAGTGCTGTTAGGGTGTTCCAGGATTTTAACCCAGAGACAATAAAGGAACAACAATATAGTTCCTAGTAAGGATGGTGTGTGACTTGGTGGTGGTGTCCCTGCACATCTGCTGCCCCTCTAGGTGGTAGAGATTGTAGGTTTGGTAGGTGTTATTGAAGGAGGAACTGGGACCACAAGAGATCAGTCATGTTCTTATAGAATGGTGAAACAGGTTCAAAGGACCTACTCCTGATCTTAAGTCCTATGCTCCTATGTTCCTCAATACTCTGTCATTCCCTCACCCATTCGAATGATACAGGCTCACACTGATCTCCTGCTGCTTTTACATACCTCCTCAGCTGTGGCAGGCACATCACCCAAACACAGTGCAACACAATCACTGACACAAGGAGGTGGAGGGGTAACCCTCACAGGAAAGGGCGACACAAAGACAGTCGTGAGAAAGGATCTTGGTTCAGAAGGATGGGAATTGAAGTCAGTATGGGTGGAAATTAGCAATAGAAAGGGTCAGTAAATGTTGGTGGGAGTGGTGTTTAAGTCCTCTAACAGTAGTTATACCATTGGACAGAACATTAAACAAGAAATGATTGGAACTTATAACAAAAACATGTAGGGTGGGATTTTTTGGCCGCACTTGTCCCGAAAATGCCGCCCAAGATCAATGGACCTTTCCCCATGGTCCGCCCCTCCCCGCTCTGATTCCAGGATGATAAAATTTGCCTCATAATAATTATTGAGGAATGTAATCTTCATGTAGACTGGACACATCAAATGGGCAAAGTTAGTCTGGAAGATGAATTTGGTAGGATACTTTCACAACAGTTTTTTTAAAGTAAAGTTAAAGTTTATTTATTAGTCACAAGTAGGCTTACTTACACTGCAGTGAATTTACTGTGAAAATCCCCTAGTTACCACACTCCAGTGCCTGTTCGGGTACACTGAGGGAGAATTCAGCATGGCCAATGCACCTAACCAGCACGTCTTTTGACTGTGGAAGAAAACCGGAGCACCCGGAGGAGACCCACACAGACACGGGGAGAATATGCAAACTCCGCACAGACAGTGACCCAAGCCAGGAATCAAACCCAGGTCCCTGGAGCTGTGAGGCAGCAGTGCTAACCACTGTGTCACCCCGGTTTTCTGGAACAAAATGTTGTAAAACCAAATCGGGATAAAAGTAGTTTGGATCTAATATTGTGCGATGAGGCAGGGATAATTAGTAATCTCATAGTGAAAGATCTGCTGGGAAATAGTGAATGTAATATAATTTACTTCAAAGTGACATGCTCGAGTCACAAACAAGAATTTTAAATGTAGACAAATTACACAGGCATAAATGGAGAGCTGGCTAAAGTTGATTGAACAAATAATCTAGGACATTTTTTGGTAACTAAACAGCAGGAAACAGTTAAAGAAGCAATTCAAACTGTGAAAAAAGAAACACATTACAACAAAAATCATAACTCAGAAAGAAGCATTCATGTATTACTAGAGAAGTTAAGAATAGTATCAGATTAAAAGAAGAGGTTTATAATATTCTGAAGAATAGTAGTAAGTCTGAGAATTGGGAGTATTTCAGAAAGCAGCAAATCATTAGTAAAAATTAATAAAAAGGGAAAAACTAGAATGAGAGGAAAGTAGCTCAGAATGTAAGAGGCTTGACAAGTATATAAAAAGGAAGCGACTAGAGAAAATAAACATTTGCGTCTTAGAGATAAGAGAAATCGTCATTGGGTATGAGGAAATGGCAGAGACTTTGAATAAATATTTTATGTCTGTCTACCCAGTAGAAGACACAAGGTACATACCAGAAATAGAGGGTAACCTAGAAGCTAAGAGTGACAAAATTAAGATCAAATAATTTCAGTACATAACTCACCTCCTGATTTCCCAAATCCTGTCCACCATCTACAAGCACAAGTCAAGACTGTAATGGAATACTCTCCACTTGCCTGGATGGGTGCAGCCCCATCAACGTTCATAGAATCATAGAAACCCTACAGTGCGGAAGGAGGCCATTCGGCCCATCGAGTCTGCACCGACCACAATCCCACCCAGGCCCTACCCCCACATATTTACCCGCTAATCCCTCTAACCTACGCATCCCAGGACTCTAAGGGGCAATTTTTAACCTGGCCAATCAACCTAACCCGCACATCTTTGGACTGTGGGAGGAAACCGGAGCACCCGGAGAAAACCCACGCAGACACGAGGAGAATGTGCAAACTCCACACAGACAGTGACCCGAGCCGGGAATCGAACCTGGGACCCTGGAGCTGTGAAGCAGCAGTGCTAACCACTGTGCTACCGTGCTGCTTGAAACCCTCCACTACAAAGCAGACTGCTTGATTGCACCATATCCACAAACATCCACTCCATCCATCACCGACACTCAGTAGCAGCAGTGTGTACCATCTACAAGTCGTACTGCAGGAACTCAGGAGGCTCCTTAGGCAGCAACTTCCAAACCCATGACTGCTACCATCTTCAAGGACAAGGGCAGCAGGCACAGGAGAACACCAGCAACTGGAAGTTCCCCTCCGAGACACTCATCATCCTGATATCGCCATTCCTTCAATATCGATGGGTCAAAATCCTGGAATTCCCACTCCAAAAGCAGTGTGGGTGTACATACACCACAGGGACTGCGGTCGTTCAAAAAGACAGTTCACCACCACCTTGTCAAAGGAAATAAATTCTGGTCTAGCCATCGATGCCCATATTCTATAAAATGAATTTTAAATAACTCCTGTACATCCTGCTTCTTTCAACTCTTCCTGATGGCCACCCATCTACTATCCTACACTCTTGGGTGCTGTGGGCTGGCCACCTCCTGGGTTGCATGAACCAGGAAATTCTCATTTCCTTAATGCTCTGCATGGACTTCAGCAGCTCCACAAGTTCAGAAATCCTAAACTCGAGCTGAAGATACTTCCTATGCATCTGCAAGACAGGTGAAGTGTCTTGAAGTTCCTACCTGGTGCGAGAATTGCAAGCAGCATATCTCAGCTGCCCATCCAAGATCTAAGGAAAAATCTCTATTTCCTCTTTTAGAATGTAATTAGCACCTTGTTTAAACTGTTAACTTTCATTAATGCCCCTGGACCTGCTCTGTGCCAATACTCATATTCACTCACTTACATTTATACTTTCTCCGAGTGAAATTTGCCATTTCCCAGCTCATTGTTTAAATAAAGCCCTTGTTGTCCTGTGATGTCTGCTTGCAATACACTGTGGCAGGACCACTCTCTCTTTCATCTTCCGGTGCTGTGGTCCCAGCAGCTCCAAGCACGAGTCCAGCTCCAACTCGGCAGAGGCCATCATGCATAGCCTTTGCTCCTTCACTCAGACATGTTGCTATTCCAAAGGCACTGCAGCTGTAGCCCTATTGCATGTTGCAGCCTTCGTGTGGACAGGTCAGCAAATGTAGCAACACACTCTGCCAAATCCAGCAACTCACGACGAAACCTCTAAAAATACAACATGGTGCTTCCAGAGACTTTGCAATCTCGTGAGTTACTCTAAGTTACCTTATTTTGTAGATTGGGTGCTTGACCATTAAAATAATGTTATGTTTGAGCCCTTCTTGCAGTTGAAAATGTGTTTTTTGATGAGTGACAAGTGAATATGTTGAATTGACCCGTGTCGTCCATGTTTATAAATAGAACGCTGAATCATACAAAGGAGCTGAGTTTTTAAAATTCACTTACAGGATGTGGGCATCGCTGGCTATACCAGCATTTATTGCCCATTCCTAGTTGGGGCTTTTCAGAAGGCAGTGGTGAGCTGCCTTCTTGAACCACTGCAGTGCCTAAGGTGTAGGTACACCCTGAGTGCTGTTGGGGAGGGAATTCCAGGATTCCAGATGCGGTGTGCCCCACTCAGGGGGGAATTTTACCATTTTGAGTCTAAGTGCCCGATCTGGGCGTCAAATAGATCCACGGCTGGAATCCTCTTTGCAGCGCGCCCATACGCGTTTTGCCGGCTCCGGCCCGACCGTGCTGTGTGCGGGGCTTAGCGCTGGCGGACCGATCGGAGCTCTGAGCCGCATGCGCAGTTCAAAAGAAATCTGACAGCGTGCCCAGGCGCAAAAGAAAAAGCAGAGAGCGGCTCTCTGACGTTCATCCTCTGGTCGGGGGGGCGGGGGGGGGGGGGGGGGGGGGGTGGGTGGTGGGGGGGGGGTGTGACGTCTCATCCTCTGGTCGGGGGGGGGGTTCCACTGCGTGTCTGCAGCCGATCCCTCCTGGCACCATCACTGCTACACTACCAGCCACAGCCATCTCTCCCGCTCTCTCGCACCTGCAGGGAAGAGTAATCTGTGGCTGGTAGTGTACCAGTGATGGTGCCAGGAGGGATCGGCCGCTGACACGCAGCGGAACCCCCCTGACCAGAGGGTGAGACATCACACCCTCTCCCCCCCGCCCCCAGGGGATGATCGGTCACACCCCCTCCCCTCCCACCCACCCCCCCACCCCAGGGGATGAGACGTCACACCCCCTCCTCTCCCACCCCCCTCCCGCCCCGACCAGAGGACGACCTGGGTCAGAGAGCCGTTGCAGTCTCTGACCCCGCTCTTCGGAGGCTGCAGCGGCGACTTCAGACTTTTATTTTGCAGGTCGGTAACAGTGCGGACGCGGATCGGGCCAGAAGACGGTAAAGTGGGATTTGGCGGTAGAGTAGGGCGCGCGGTTCATTAAGTCGATTTAAATGCATGCAAATACATTTAAATCGTCGGGCCGCCCGATTCGGGCACGGGCCGGACCCGCGCCCGAATCGGGTGTCGGTAAAGCCACGATCTGCTCGGAATCGGGTGCAGATCGCGGTATAGGCCCGACGCCCAACTTTACTGCGATTTCGGTAAAATCAGGCCCTCAGTGTCCCATAACACCATCTCCAGCAGTGCTGTGTGTCTGAATTTTCTGCCAAATCTCAAAAGCTTTCACTGTAAAGCACACTTACATTCTAGAAAGTAACCTCTTTAATGGTAAGGATGAGTGGTCTACTGATGCTATTCACCAAGAGACAGGCGAATGTCTGCCTTCACTGCATTGTATAGAATTTTGAATGTTCTTCTGAGGAGAAAAAGCCCAACATTGAGCCAGATCTAAACAAATAGTTATTATTTTTATGATGTGCATTTTTCTATTAAAAGATACAATAAACTTTTGTAGAATAATTAAATCTAATAAATACAAGTATATTTTTATATATATTTATATAAAATATAAATATTTATTTATATAAATATTTTTTTAAAATTTAAAAGATAAGTTGACATATTCATCTGGGGCATATGGCATTAAATTTGTTTTTAATTCAGAGCAACAACAAAAACTTGCCTTTACATAGTGCCTTTCAGGTGGTAAAACATTCCAAGGCCCTTCACAAATCAGTTATTGTACAATATTTGAAACCGAATCATATAAAGGGCAGAATTTTCAAACCCCTCTGAGGCCAGGAACAAGGGCAGACTGTCTCCCAAAATACCGGCCCTGGCTGGTTTGCTGATATCCTGACACTATACCTGGTGCCAGCTATTTGAAGGGAGGTGGATTAAGGGCCTGGGAAGGCTGCTGGCCTCCAGAGGCAGGGAGTCATTTGGGCTCATTAAGAGCTTTGGTAAGTTCCAGTTGGCCTCCGGCTTCCTGAAGCGGCAGGGGACTTTTCAACTAGCGGCAGGCACTCAGCAGCAGCCAGGGGCAAACCAGTGCCCCAGGCAGCACTCCAGGCCCTCCCGGCCTCCCTGGGTGCAGCTCCAGACACAGGCTGCCTTGTTAAGCCATTCCACTCAGGCCCCCACACTGGGTCTGGCTGCTTTTTCTAGTTTTCATATTAATTTTTTAAAAAGTTGGTGAGAGAGTGTTTCCGAGTTGAAGCGCCCTCAGTTACTTGCCCTTCACTGCAGCTGGCTGTCTCTCTCAAGCCAAAAGAACTGTGTTTGACCTGCCAGCTTCGAGAACCCACCTGCTGCCCTTAATTGGACAGTGAACATGCCAACTCGGGGGGTGCAAAATCCCAGGTCAGTGACTGCTTACCTCCCTCACCCCACTCCTGCCTTCAGGACACAGAAACAGCTCCTTTCACCTGCCCTTCCCAAAGTGAAAACTCAGCCAAGGCAATATTAGGGCAGAGAAAACAGAATATATTGAGTAGGCCTGGTAGCATCTATGGAGAGTGAAACGGAATTAACAGGTCGATGACCTTTCACTGGAACTGGGTCATCGTAAGGTGAAAGGTCACAGGCCTGAAAACTTTCTCCATGGTTGCTGCCAGCCCTGCTGAGCACTTCCAGCATTTTCTGTTTTATTTCAGATTTCCGGTAATTTGCTTTTGTTTGAGTTATTAGGGCAGATGACGAAAAGAGGTAAGTTTTAAGGCGTTTCTAAAGGGAGGACAGCGAAGTAGAGAGAGACAAGAGGCTGAGCGGGACAATTCCAGAGCTGAAGGGCTAGCCGAAGGCACAGCCACAGAAGGTGGAGCTATTAAAATTGGAGAAGCACAAGAGGCTCAAATTGGAGGAGCACAGATACCTTGTAGGGTGGCAGGGATGGACAAGGTAAAAAGACACAGGGAGGGGTGTGACTCTGGAGGGATTTGAAAAGAAGAACGAGGATTTTAACATCAAGGCAATGCTCAACCTGGAGTCAATGTACGTCAGCACAGCAGTGATAGGGAAACCAGACTTGGTGTCAGCTAAAATACATCAGCAGAGTTTTAAATCACATCAAGTTTATACAGGGTGGAAGATTGGAGGCTGGCCAGGAGTCAATTGGAATAGAGGTTAGCCTGGAGATTAGAAAAAAGAGGCTAGATGAGCATTTCAGCAACAGATTAGCTGAGCAAGGGGCAGAGTCAAATAATGTGGAGAGAGAAAATAAACAGTCTTGGTGATGGAACTGCTTTGTGGTCAGAAACTAATTTTGGGGTCAAATATGACAACAATTACTTGTGAACTATTTGAGCACTAATTAAATCACAAGTAACTGCACCAGTAATTACATGGGGCTGGATTCTCCAACCATGCATGCCCCAAGACCAGAAATACTCGCCTGAGCGCAACAGACCTTTAAATGGTCCACCGCATCTTCTGTCTCAACCATTATGATTCCTGCAGTGGGCAAGATGGGAGAATTTCAGCCATCATCTTTTGCATTCATTTGATCAGATATCTTGGACAGACAGACAACCTGGCTCTGAAAATCCTTGTATAATTTTTAAGGTGCACCCAGCCAGGACCTCTGCAGCAGACCATGTCAAAGTTCAACAAAGTGTAACGTTTTCAAGGATACTTATCGTGAGACAAATGGTGTAGGGTTGGAAATACTAATTAATTCAACTGAGTTCATTTGATTGCATTCTGAGGTTGAATGAGTGAGTGGAATGATTTAATAAGGCGGCACGATGGCACAGTGGTTAGCACTGTTGCCTCACAGTGCCAGGGGCCCAGGTTCAATTCTGGCCTCGGGTCACTGTCTGTGTGGAGTTTGCACATTCTCCCCATGTCTGCATGGGTTTCCTCCGGGTGCTCCGGTTTCCTCCCACAGTCCAAAGATATGCGGTTTAGGTTGATTGGCCATGCTAAATTGACCCTAGTGTTAGGGGATTAGCAGGGAAAATATGTGGGTTTACGGGACAAGGGCCTGGGTGGGATTGTGGTCAGTGCAGACTTGATGGGCCAAGTGACCTCCTTCTGCACTGTAGGAATTCTATGAATAGTGCATTATCTGGTGGAGCATAAAATCACTGTCAACAGCTTCAGGATTTCTGTGCTCTCCTGCGCACGTGTGGACCCCAGAGGTTGCTGTCAGTTTTAGAGGAAGAATGCAGTATTGATAGTTTGTCATCATTCCCACTGCAAAATTTGGATCCATATATCTCTTACAGATAATTTAACCACCTCACGGAAAACATGCTCCATGGATAGATTATCTCCCTGAATGGAAAATAAACACTGATTATAAAAATAATCTTTAATTGTTCTTCGTCGTACACCACAGGAGTAAACTTGTACTCTGGGTGCACAATTTTGCCTGTCAGGAATCAGGAATCTGGGTGCAAAGGCCCGGGAGGTCTCTCCTGTGAGGCAAGCTGGCCTTCGCACCCAAATTCCCATAAGGTACTCCTGGCATCGCGTCACTTTTCTGGTGTTTCCACAGCTCATCTAAAAAGGTCAGGCAATCAGGCGAACCTACTTGGAAATTCATTCGGAGCATTTAGGATGCAAAGTGCATTGCGTGTAACATGATGTGAGTGTGAGTGAGCTTGTCCTCATAATTGTGGATGACCCCAGAGATATTTTCTTGAGAATGTTAGGGTGCACGACTGCACCTGCCTGCTGCTTGGCTGCTTTCTGACTGAGCTGTCGCAGCATTGTGATTTAGCCTCATTCAGGTAGAGTAAATCATGTCCCTTTTGTGTGCTACTTAACTGCAGTGGGAATATTGTCAATACGCCAGCTCACTGTGGGCCGTAGGCCAGAAATGGGGACCAGATTCAGAAAGAAAATATACAATTGAGGTGAGAACACTTTTTAGCAGGCTGACCTTCATTCTATCATATCTCGGTGCACAGTGACAGCTCTGCAGATTGAGATGGGACAGGCTATCTGCTTCCTCACTGCGAATACATAGAATTTGGCGGCACGGTAGCACAGTGGTTAGCACTGCTGCTTCACAGCGCCAGGGACCTGGGTTCGATTCCCGACTTGGGTCAGTCTGTGTGGAATTTGCACATTCTCCTCGTGTCTGCGTGGGTTTCCTCCGGGTGCTCCGGTTTCCTCCCACAGTCCAAAGATGTGCGGGTTAGGTTGATTGGCCATGCTAAAATTGCCCCTTAGTGTCCTGAGATGCGTAGGTTAGAGGGATTAGCAGGTAAATATGTAGGGAAAAGGGGGGTAGGGTCTGGGTGGGATTGTGGTCAGTGCCGACTCGATGGGCCAAATGGCCTCTTTCTGCACTGTAGGGTTTCTATGATTCTATGATGATGAAATGCGTAGATCCTTCCTTACTTATACATCTATGTATACTAGGAATCCCACTGTTGTATTATAAAAGTGCTTTATTGTTGAAAATATAAAACCTCAGTTGAGATTAAAATATATTTTGGGGATTTTGATCATTTATTTGTTTTCGAATTATGGACGGGATTTTATGGCCTTGCTCGTCCCAAAACCGTAAATCCTGCCAAGGTCAACAAACCTTCCCATTGTCGCCTCTCACTTGCTCCGATTCCTGTGGCGGGTGGGGTGGTAAAATTCTGGCCTAGAGCTACATTGATATGATGGACTTTTGATCATTCATTTGGACAAACCTATTCACATGCTTCAGAAGACATCCAGTGTTTGAATGCAAATGCATTACATGAACAATGAACAAGTTTTTACCGTTGAACAGATGATGCAACCCGATAAAATTAAACAGTCCTTGGATTATAACCTTATTTAACAGTATAATATGACTTGTGTAGTAAACTTTCAATTGATGGAATTGATAACTTCTGTGTGTTATACATTACGTCCTTACTTTCCTCCCGAAATTCCCTTTATGCCAAACACCTCCCCTAGCCAAAGGAAATGTGACAGAAGGTTTGTTTCCAGTTTTACTCTCCAGGATTATAACTTCAATTCCATGATGAGATTACTGCTATTATTTATTCTTCGATGTCGACTTTCCAATCACCTATACCAGTTGTCCAAGTGAAGAACAGGTGCAGGGGATCTGTAAACTGAGCAAGCAGGCTTTAGGTATGTTTGCACCTGACTCTTTCTATCTAAAATTTCGATCCAGCTTCCTCGTGTGTGCCTGTGCATAATTTGTTCCATATCCTCATTAATGCCTCAGAATGTATGCAAAGATATTTAAATGCAGCCTAACATTCCTTCAACACAAAAGCAAAATACTGGGGATGCCGGAAATCTGAAATAAAAGGAGAAAATGCTGCAAATACTCAGTAGGTCAGGCAGTATCCATGGAGAGAGAAACAGGTTTAGGCCAGAATACTCTGGCTGTTTACGCAAGTGGGATTCTCCAGTCCCGCCAGCAGCGCACTCCCGCCTGCGGGTTTCCCACCAGCGTGGAGTGATGTCAATGGGAATTCCCACTTCCAGTGGTGGGACCAGAGAATCCCGCCGCTAGCAAACAACGCACCACCTCCCACTGGCAGCTGGGAGGGCAGAGAATGTCATCCTTAGTGTTTCAGGTCAATGGCCTTTCTTTGAGTTAGAAAGGGACAGCAGTTTGCAAGGACAGAGGGGTCAAGGCTGAGTTTTTGGAGGAGAAGGATGACATCAGACTTGCAGATAATGTGGTGAGGCAAAGGGTTCAAATTACAAGCACAGTAACGTAGCAATGGTGTCTCATCTTCATCCACCCGCTGCTCATCCTGTATGTTCTCCTCAGCCAAAGATGAGTGAGTGAATGGGATCTCCTTCACCTGCTGTGTAAGGTTATGTCGGACGCAGACACCACTGTCATTCCAGACATCCTTGCTGGTATGGCGTAGGGCACCCACAGACCTATTTAGGCACCTCAAGTTCATCTTCAACATTCAGATGACTTGTTCTCTAACATACCAGATGGACATGTGTGTCTTGCTATAGCATTGCTGCACCTCACAGGTCAGTCGCAAGCTTAAAGTGGAAATAGAGTCATAGAGGTTTACAGCATGGAAACAACCCTCCTGCCCAACTTGTCCATGCTGCCCTTATTTTTTTTTTAAAACCCCTAGCTAATCCCAATTGCCCGTATTTGGCCCATATCCCTCTATACGCATCGTACCCATGTAACTATCTAAATGCTTTTTAAAAGATAAAATTGTACCCGCCTCTACAACTATCTCTGGCAGCTTGTTCCAGACACTCACCATCCTCTGTGTGAAAAAATTGCCCCTCTGGACACTTTTGTACCTCTCCCCTCTCACCTTAAACCTATGCCCTCTAGTTTTAGACTCCCCTACCTTTGGGAAAAGATATTGACTATCTAGCTGATCTATGTCCCTCATTATTTTATAGACCTCTATAAGGTCACCCCTCAGCCTCCTACGCTCCAGAGAAAAAAGTCCCAGTCTATTCAGCCTCTCCTTATAACTCAATCCATCAAGTCCCGGTAGCATCCTAGTAAATCTTTTCTGCACTCTTTCTAGTTTAATAATATCCTTTCTATAATAGGGTGACCAGAATTGCACACAGTATTCCAAGTGTGGCCTTACCAATGTCTTGTACAACTTCAACAAGACAACCCAACTCCTGTATTCAATGTTCTGACCAATGAAACCATGCATGCCGAATGCCTTCTTCACCACTCTGTCCACCTGTGACTCCACTTTCAAGGAGCTATGAACATGTACCCCTAGATCTCTTTGGTCTGTAACTCTCCCCAACGCCCTACCATTAACTGAGTAAGTCCTGCCCTGGTTCAATCTACCAAAATGCATTACCTCGCATTTGTCTAAATTAAACTCCATCTGCCATTCGTCAGCCCGCTGGCCCAATTGATCAAGATCCCGTTGCAATTGGAGATAACCTTCCTCACTGTCCACCATGCCACCAATCTTGGTGTCATCTGCAAACTTACTAACCATGCCCCCCATATTCTCATCCAAATCATTAATATAAATGACAAATAACAGTGGGCCCAGCACTGATCCCTGAGGCATACCGCTGGTCACAGGCCTCCAGTTTGAAAAACAACTCTCTACAACCACCCTCTGGCTTCTGTCAAGAAGCCAATTTTGTATCCATTTAGATACCTCACCCTGGATCCCGTGAGATTTAACTTTATGCAACAACCTACCATGCGGTACCTTGTCAAAGGCCTTGCTAAAGTCCATGAAGACAACATCAACTGCACTGCCCTCATCTACCTTCTTGGTTACCTCTTCAAAAAACTCAAATTTGTGAGACATGATTTTCCACTCACAAAGCCATGCTGACTGTCCCTAATCAGTCCTTGCATCTCTAAATGCCTGTAGATCCTGTCTCTCAAAATACCTTCCAACAATTTACCCACCACAGATGTGAGGCTCACTGGCCTGTAGTTCCCAGGCTTTTCCCTGCAGCCCTTTTTAAACAAAGGCACAACATTTGCCACTCTCCAATCTTCAGGCACCTCACCCTTGTCTTCTACAAGACACTCCTTGAGTCTGCTGCCTGGGGGGAAAAGAGGTGTGGAATGTTGGTCTGCCACAGTCTAAAAGTAGAAAGCATCACGGTGGTGCCAGGAAATCCATCATAGGCACATGTGAACAGCTCCTTGTGGTTGTACGCCAGTTACCAATTGATGATAAATATCCCAGTGGTTAATAAAAATTCAGTGTTGATGTGGTAATGCTCAGATTGCCATGGGTGCACAGTCGATGGCGCCCTTTTACTGTGGGAATCCAGCCAGAAAGGTGAAGTAACCAATGGGAACTGAGAGCCAGTGATCACCCTCGAGGGTGGAGTCCTCACTTATGGCAGAATCATTGAGCAGCCATGTAGTAAGCATGCAGAAGCTTTGCCCCAAGGCAGCCATGCAATCCCCTGTACCTGATTTCACTTCATCAATAAATACCTTTTGTTCCTGATGAAGCCTGAAGCATCTTGACATTGTCCAAGGGGTGCCAGACTATTACAATGGCAATACGGTGGCACAGTGGTTAGCACAGCTGCCTCTTGGCTCCAGAGACTCAGGTTCAATTCCAAGTTCAATTGGGTGACTGTCTGTCTGGGGTCTGCACGTTCTCTCCATGGTTATGTGGGTTTCCTTCGGGTGCTCCGGTTTCCTACACTCAAAAGATGTGTGGAATAGGTTGATTGGCCATGCTAAATTGCCGCTTAGTATCAGGGGATTATCAGGGTAAATATGTGGTATTACGGGGATAGAGCCTGGGTGGGATTGTTGTCAATGCAGATTTGATGGGCCGAATGGCCTCCTTCTGCACTGTAGGAATTCTATGATTCTATCGTCGGGAGGGTGGTGAAGGTCTGCAATGCACTGCCTGGGAGCGTGGTGGAGGCGGGATGCCTCACATCCTTTAAACAGTTCCTGGATGAGTACTTGGCACGTCTTAACATTCAAGGCTATGGGCCAAGTGCTGGCAAGTGGGATTAGGAGGGCAGTTCAGGGTATTTGATGCGTCACTGCTGACTCGATGGGCCGAAGGGCCTCTTCTGCACTGTAGCATTCTGTGATTCTGTGATCTGTGATTCTGTCATTCAAGGAGAAATTGACATAATTGTTGGCCCTGATGAACAATCCATCAGTGACCTGCCTTATGCAGCTGACTGGGAGATCCGGGATATATTACCAGCAGTACTTCAATGATCCAGAGGCCAGTGTTCAGTTTTGCATCCATTGGTAATGACTAGCCACCAAGGACTGCAGGGAGCTTTCTGCATTTAAGAGACCTCTCCTATGCATCTCCCTACTGTATACATTCCTCCTGGGTACTGCTCCCCTTGGAACACATTTCCACACACTTGTCTACTGTCTCTTTCTGTCCTCTCTCTCTCATGCACATGTTGATCCCACCACAGCACATTTTCTCTGGATTGAGGTTGTTGCTGGTCTTCCTTTTCTGATGTCCTATCAAATACACCCAGCATGCTTCCCACCTCGATCTTGCCACTGTGAAACCTCCAAGGTTGAAAGAAAGCTGTAACCATGCTGGCAGTCTCTGCCAAAAGTTTGCCAGCGGGAACTGAGACACCAGCTGCAATTAGTGAGCTTTTATTCCGATGGGAAAATGACAAGTTTCAGTACCCAGCTGAACAACTGCTCAAACTTGACTCCATTTCCCTGGTCACTATCCCAAACCCCATGCTGCACGAGTTAAATTTGGAACCAACTTACAACAATTTGCAAACACCTCATTAATGTCTCCTAAGGAAGTTAATTGCGCCAATAAGTACCAGCCTGCCTGCAATAATTAAATCATTGACTTCAGCAAGTAGATTTCTCACTCGCATCCAGACCTGCCTCTGTTTAACCCAGAAGTTGGATTATGTTCTTGCTCAAAAGTTCAAAAAATTAACCCAATTTGCCAATTCGAGGCAGCTTAAAATACCGTCTGTGCGAATGGCGGCGTGTGCACAAAACCAGGAGAGCATGAATCGCAAGTTTCCGAGTTCCGATTCTACCGGCCCCTCACTGGTGAAATGGCGTGGAACATGCCGCAGGACCCCAGGAAGCTCATTTTAATACAATAACATGTCATGAGCAAGCACTCTCTCCGGGACTTCCCTCCTCACTGGATATTCAGTGGGTGCTGACGTGACGTCACAGCGGTGCCATTTACAACAAGTTCACCTTGATGTGGACCTGTCGTGGGGGTCATAAGTATGGACCCCAGGGGTGAAGGACATGGGCTGGCAGTGGCCTGGCACTGCTCCCTGGCACCGCCCCATGGCATATGGTGTTTAAGCCTCACCCACCTCTATGACAGTATGATTCACCTCCCTCAATTTTTTCTTTGCCAGAGTGTGGTAAAATCGGGAGAAAAAAACGACTGCTTTCAATAGAGAGAAACATGGCAGCTTTCTTGCCGGAAACAACACTCTGCCATTTTTTGATAAGATTTAGCCCGATATCTTGGAGGGGGCATCGATTGAAGACTTGTGGGTTGAGCTTAGGAATAAAAAGGGGCAGCCACATTGCTAGGTGTTTATTATAGACCCCCGATAGTCAGTGGGAAATTCAGGAGAAAACATATGCGCAATCGTGGAGTCTGTAAAACCAATAACAGTAGGGTTATTATATTAGGTGATTTAGGCTTTCTCAGCATTAATTAGGATCGTGTTAAGTGCCTGGATGGAGTGGATTTCTTGAAACAGGAAAACTGGACCTAATTCTGGGAAATGAAGCTGGACAGGTGGTTGAGATGGTGCTAGCGGAGCATTTTAGTGATAGTGATCACAACCTGGTGTACAATTTAGGCTTGTTAGGGACAAAGAAATAGAGAAGTTGCAAAAGAAAGTTTTTTTTTGCAAATTTCTGCAACATTTGGGAATATTTTTTTCAACCACATGAACAAGCCATGGCCAAAATCCTCTGGATCTGAATTATTGAGCAAAATCTTAACAAAGAATGGCAGAGTGTCGTTTCCGGCGAGAAAACCAATGTGTTTCTCTCCAAAGAAACCTGTCAGTTTTCACTCCAGATCTTATGACGTTCTGCAAAAAAACCAAAGGGGCATGTTTCCCACCATCACACAGGGGATGGGGCCTCAACACTGGCAAAACCCAACTGTACAGAGATCTGGGCGCCATCTTTAAAGGGTACCCCGATCAGAACCTGCATAAACCTCCCCTTCCCCAGCCTACTATATGGGGGGTTTCCCCAGCCTACTATATGGGGGGGTGGGCCCCCCCTCACCACCCCCAGTCAGAGTCAGCTCTTCTCTACCATCCCCATCCCAATCATTGGCATCTCTTCCCCCCCACCCACCGCAACCCCCCCCCCCCCCAATTAATGGCATCTTCTCCCCCCCCCCGATCTTTGGTCCCTCCCCTCCCACCCCCAATCACCATCCCCTTCTCGCCCCCACACAATCATTGGCCCATTCACCCTCCCCACCCCTAATCATTGATCAGATCACCAGCACCTTCATCCCCCACCCAGATCATCGGCACATCCCCATCTGCTCCCTACCCCAACCCCCTCCCCTTAACATTCTGAGCTGGTCCCCTTCTCCATCAGCACCACCCCCACCGCCGCCGCACCCCCCGCACCCTCCGCCCCCCCCACCCCCCCACCCCCCCACCCCCCCAGAATGCATATGGCGGTGCCTGAGAACAGGTCTAAAAGTCAGTTCTGAAACATTCCCAGTTTCAAGTCTGTCCAGCACTTAGAATCAAAATGGTAAAATAGGGCCCATAATCTCAGCATTTTTATGCCCCCTCAGAATCTTCTTTGTTTCAGTAAGATCTTCTAATCTCCAATGAACATAGGCCCAGCTTGTAAGGCAACCCCTTCATTCCAGGAATCAACTAAGTGAGCCTACCTGAGGTACCTCCATAGCAAATATATCTCTCCTTAAGTCAGGAAACCAATACAGTTTGCGTTGCCCTAGCTGTGGTCTCACCAGTGCCTTAGACAATTTTGCCAAGACGTCTCTACATTTAAACTCCAACCACTTTGCAACAAATGACAACATTTCATTTATCTTTCCAATTACTTGCTGTATTATGATAACTTTCTGTGATTCATGTACTAGGATGCCCAGATTCCTCTGTACTGCAGCATTCTCCAGACTCTACTTAAATAACCACTTCCTCCAACTTGTTCAATGTGTTTTCTTATTTTTTTAATTTGTTGGAACATTCTTCATCTTGTTCCTTTCTTTGTCGTGTCTTGTTAAATTTCGATGATTGTTATGTTGTAATCGTGTCTCATTTGGACACACCCTTGGTTTCTTCACTATCCGCATTACCATTCTCTTTGGCTGTTGCATCATAAAATATTTTGTTACTTAATCTCTTCTAGCCACCACCCTATCACAGACCTTCTCCTTTACTCTTCCTATCCCCCTAACCACTTCCACTACATAAAACACTTACATTTCTATCCCTCTTCAGTTCTGGTGAAAGATCGTGGACCTGAAACTCTGAGCGGGATTTTATGGCTTCGCTCGGGCGAGACCAGAAATTCCCACCCGAGATCAACGTAGATTTCTGTTGTCGAACCCTCTCCTGCACCGATTCCGCGGCGGGCGAGGTGGGAGAGTTCCGGCCATTAACACTGTTTCTTTCCACTGACAAAGGAGCAGTGCTCCGAAAGCTTATGGTATTTGCTACCAAATAAACCTGTTGGACTTTAACCTGGTGTTGTGAGACTTCTTACTAACCTTTACTCATCAGACAGCCCAGTCATTCCAGATATCGATCCAGTAATCTTCTTCTGAACCGCCTCCAATGCATTTATATTTTTCCTTAAATAAGGAGACCAAAATTGCACACGCCATTCAAGAACTGGGGCGAGATTCTCCGGCTTTCCAGCAGTGTGTTTCCCAGCGGTGGAAAGCAGCGTGCAGTTCGCCAGCCACAGGTTTCTCTGCCCCCCCCCCCCCCCCACCCCCCCGCAGTCAATGGATTTCTCATTGATGTCACCCCATGCAGCTGAGAAACCCACAAGTGGGGGTGCGCAGCTGGTGGGACAGGTAAATCCCGCTGGCGTGAGCAACTGGAGAATTGCAGCCCTGGTCTCACTGATACAATGGAAGCATAATATCCTTACTTTAATATTTAATTCCTCTTGTAATAATTCCTCTTGTAATGTATTCTGCATTACATGCTTTAAATTAAAGTTTATTTATTAGTCACAAGTAAGATTAACATCAACACTGTGTGGTGAACCATAGATGGTTACCACTATGGGTACTGAACCATAGATGGTTATCACTATGGGTACTTGTACATACTTGTTACTGTTGGGGTTAGGGTTGGGGTGTTCCACCTGTTGGTATTGTTCTGTGGTACACTCCGGTTGGCTCCGCCTACCTATAGGAGTATAAAGGTCACTGCACTTCCTCGTGACCCTTTAGTCTGGGATTGTATTGTTAAGCAGTATGCTCCATTCTTGTTGCTAATAAAGCCTTTATTTCCCGGGTACGATCCAGCCTCCCGAGTGAATTAATCGCGCATCACACTGCAATGAAGTCACTGTGAAATTCCCCTAGTCGCTACACTCCGGCACCTGTTCGGGTCAATGCACCTAACCAGCACGTCTTTCAGATGTGGGAGGAAACCGGAGCACCCGGAGGAAACCCACGCAGACACGGGGAGAACGTGCAAACTCCGCACAGACCGTGATCCAAGCCGGGAATCGAACCCAGGTCCCTGGCGCTGTGAGGCAGCAGTGATAACCATTGTGTACCCATGCCGCCTCATGCTGCACTTACATACTAACATTTTGTGAATCATGCTGGAGAACCTAAATTGCTCTGCACCTTGGAATTCTGCAGTCATTTTCCATTGAAGTAATACTCTGCTTTTTTATTCTTCCCGCCAAAATGAACAACTTCACATTTTCCCGCATTTAATCCATCTGCCAAATTTTTGCCCATTCACAGCCTATCTATATCCATCTGCAACATCCTTATATTCTCTTCACCACATACTTTCCTACCCATCTTTATGTAACTGCAAATTTAGCTGCCAATCCCATCTAAGTCATCATTATGAATTGTAAAATGTTGAGGCTCCAGCACATACTCCTGCAGGGCAAACTTACTGTTTTCTGCCAGTGAGCCAATCTTCTATCATTGCTAATATGTTACCCTATACACCATGAGCTTTTATTTTCCACAATAACATATGATGTGGCAACTTGTCAAATGCCTTTTGGAAATCCAAGTACAGCACATCCACAGGCTCCCAATTTTCCACAGTGTATGTTAGTCCTTCAAAGAACTCTAATAAATTGGTTAAACATGATTTTCCTTTCACAAAAGATGGCACAGTGGCACAGTGGTTAGCACTGCCTCACAGCGCCAGGGACCTGAATTCGATTCCCAGCTTGGGTCACTGTCTGTGTGGAGTTTGCACGTTCTCCCTGTGACTGCATGGGTTTCCTTTGGGTGCTCTGGTTTTCTCCTGCAGTTCAAAGATGTGCAGGTTAGGTTAATTGGCTATGCTAAATTGCTCCTTAGTGTCAGGGGGACTAGCAGGGTAAATGCGTGGGGCTACGGGGATAGGGGCTGGGTGGGATTGTGGTTGGTGCAGACACGATGGGCCGAATGGCCTCCTTTTGCACAGTAGGGATTCTATGATTCCATGAAAACCATACTGACTACCTTGAGTTTCTCTAAGCACCCGCTTTAGCCTCCTCAGTGATTGATTCTAATACCTTCCTCACGACAGACATCAAGCTAACTGGCCTATAGTTTTTTGTTTACCGCCTTCTTGAATAGAGGGGTTATAGTTGCTACTTTCCGGTCTGATGCAACCTTTTCAAAATCTAGCAAATTTTGAAAATTAACACCGATACATCTACTACCTCATTAGCCACCTCTTTTATGACCTGAAGGTGAAGTCCTTCAGGACCTGGAGACTTATCAGCTCGCAGTACCATCATTTAGTTCAGTACAGGTTGCCTCGTGATTGTAATTTCACCAAGTTCCTCCTTCCCTTCCACTGAGTTCTGTGAATCCTATAGCTGAGTTCTGAATGAAGCCATGAGCTGGGACCAGAGTTGTTTTCTCTGGGTCGGACCAGCCTGCTGGAAAATTTAAACCTGAAAATAAAACCATCAAGGTTTTTGCATATCATATCACATTCTATTGGCATAAACAAACACGATTCTGGAGAGACCTTCATTCCTTATGGGAACCAGAAAACTCCACAATATTGGCCATGTTTAAACATCTGTAATGGTGATATCTGAAAATCCTTTAAAACTCATTCTGAGAAAAAGAAACAATATTTTACCAGCACAAATAAATCAGACATAAATTAAGAAGTAAAATCATTGAGAATTAAAAATAGTTTCTTCCCTTTTCTTTGGCAGACTTTATTTTCTAAAACAAGCACCTTGAATTATACAGTTCTGTATATTCCAAAGATTAGTCACCCCTGGTTTGTGTTTATTCATGTGTTATATTCCTATTTATTTTTTGCTGTTGTTTCTTCTCAGTTTATTATCATTCATTTCTCTATCGTGGCTTCTTTTTATTTACCGCTCCTTTAATATTTAGTGGATCCTGAGTAACTTGCAATAGGGAATTGGATATGGATTTGAAACATTAGCATTTACAGAACCTTGAGGAAGCAGGGGGTTGATGGGGCTACTTTAGAAGTTATTGCGCTGGCACAGGGGACGGAATCACCTCCTTCGGTGCCCTTTTTATCTCTGGGCTAGATTTTAATTGACAATGCCTGGCACTCTGGGGCTGAGGAGGGGGTTGCATTTGAGATAACCGATTCACTTAGCCCCATTGATCTCACCGCTCACTATTTATTCATGCAGACAATGAATACTAGCTAGCTAATATTAATTGTCTGAATGAATAAATGTTATTGTACTATTAAGAAGTTGACTCGCAGTTCTTTGTCCACCATATAAGGGTTAAAAACACTCTGTGTGTCAAGACATAACACTGTTTTTGTTTCAGATTCCAGCATCTGCAATATTTTGCCTTTATGATATGGTACTGAATATGGAAAAGAGAGCTGGTGCTGTTTCTAGTGTGGATTCTGCTGCCTCTGATGCTGTTGGTGTTGCTGATACTGCTCCTCTTGTTCCTCATCAGAGGCACAAGGTAAAGTACATAAGATGATCTCATGGTATGGTGAAGGCTCATATCAGGAAGTACACGCAAGGCGAGCGAAGTACAGGACAGGTGATCTAACTTCCAAGAGAATGATGCTCAAGCAGTGGAAACATACTCTCAGAACAATTGCTATGGGCTATATCATAGGCAGTACATTTCCATCTTTCTGGGAAGGCGATAGCCTAGTGGTATTATCACTAGACTATTAATCCATAAACTCAGCTAATGATCTGGGGACCCTGGTTTGAATCCCGCCACAGCAGATGGTGGAATTTGGATTCGATTTAAAAAATCTGGAATTAAGAATCTACTGATGACCATGAAATCATTGTTGATTGTCGAAAAAAATCATCTGGTTCACTAATGTCCGTTAGGGAAGGAAATCTGCCATTCTTACCTGGTCTGGCCTACATGTGACTCCAGAGGCACAGCAAGGTGGTTGACACTCAACTGCCCTCTAAACAAGGGCAACTAGGGGTGGGCAATAAATGTTGGCCAGCCAGCGACGCCCATGTCCCACAATTGAATAACAAAAGGATGAGCATGTGCTTTTGGCCTGCCATATTAGAGGCTTATTTCAAGGCCAAGAAACTTGAAAATTTAAGATATTTTAAGAAAAGTTAAACCCGATAGTGTGACAGTTATAACTGGGAAGAAGAAAGCATATAATTCTGTTTTTTATCAGATGATTATTTTGCAATTATTCACTGGGTTGCTGTCAAACTCTCAAGGGCATCATTTCCAATGCCACACAGCCACAGATGAATGAAAATCAGCATTATTGACCAATACAATGATGATTTGCTGTGATAGAAGCAGGAAGGAAATTATTCTAAGCAATAATTATAGTCAAAAAAGGTGTCTAACTCATCATCAAACAAATTAGCTTCTATTAGATGTATAGTTTGTCCAGCAACTTTGGTACTGAACGTAAATTACTGCTACACTAGTGGATTTGAGGTTGGAACACAAGGACAAATAATATTGGTTCAGTATCTGACATTTACAAAGACAAATGCAAATTCAGCTCAGGCCATACTGGGGTTCTAACTCAAGACCATGACAAGAGGGACATTTCCCCACACACAGCTTTCTGCACTAAACAGCTTTGAAATTATCATAAAACGCCGTTTAAATTTAATTGATATCGCACCTCTTTGAAGATCCATTTGATGTTGGCAAGTGATAACTAATGAATTCACTTACAAGAGGGAATTCATCAAGTAAAATTTTGACCTTCTCTAAATGGAAGGATTATCACAATCTTTAAGATAGCAAAAAGAGGTTTAGTTATCTGAATGTTCTTTCGGTCAAGAAGAATCAAGCACAATGGTATACTAGAAAACTCCTGGTGGTCTTGCTGAGCAAACTAGATTTCCTTGGGGATTTGAGGAAAGTAATAAACAATTTTTAAAACCCAGTTTCGATTCGGTGAGGCCCTTAAATAATTCAAATTCATCTGGATGGTATGAGTAAGCCACGTTTACACAAAGGGTCAATCTTGACTCAGTGGTAGCACTTTCACAACTGAGACAGAAGACTGTAGGATCATACAGCATTGCAGAGCCCCTGAACATTGAAGGAACGTTGCAGTGTCGAAGGTGCCAAGTTTAATCTGTCTGCTCTCTTTCAGATGGATGAAATGGATCTCACAGCACTATGCGAAGATGAGCAGGGGGAATTTTTTTCGGGCCAAACTATATCCCTCAATCAGCACTTAATACAGATGATCTGGTCATTTACATCATTGTTTATTGTGCGACCTTTACACTCCCAAAGTACTTCATTGGCTGTAAAGTGCTTTGTGACATCCTGAGCAAGGCACTATATAAACGCAAGTTCTTTCTTTTTTTTGTCCGTACTTATGTGAGATGTCAAAATACAATTAAGGGACCTCGGGGATTAATTCCAAATCCACTAATAGGGCTGTAAAAATGCTTGGTCCATGACCTTTATACAGCTGTGTCTCTATTCTGCATGTTTCACAGACACTGTCCAAGTTTAGACTTTCTTTTAAAGCCATGTTACTCTGACAAGGTCACAAATTAATAGACAAGTGGAAAGGACTCCAAGCAAAAGCAATTAATTAGCATTAATTCCTTCAACTTCATTTATTCACCTTTGTTCTATATTCTTTAATTCTCCTACCAAACAAAAATCTACTGATCCCAGTCTTGGAAAATTTCATTTGATCCAGCCTCCACAACCTTTTGTGGGGGGAAAGATTTCCAGATTTCCACCACCCCTTGTGGGAAAAAGTATTTCCTGATTTCACTCCTGAAGAGTCTCAGTCGAACTTTAAGGTTGTGCCCTTGATCTGGATATTGCAACCCATCCCATTAGCACCAGCTCTATCCCCACCACAAAACCCCATGCCCACCGCAGCCCCCCAATCCCTACAACTCCACACAAACACACAGGGGAAATAATATCTCTCTACCCACACTACAGAATGTTTTTATTATTTTCAACACCTTAACTAGATCATCCCTCAACCTTCTCAAGAGAGCACATACATTTTTACCTGAGTATAAGTCTGGTGAATCTGCACTCTACCCCTTCCAAGGCTAAAGTCTGAAATTGAATCCACTCCGACAACTTCTGTACCAAAGAATTTCTGTCATTACGCTCTCAAAACCACTTTTAAACCACATTGCGGACCAAAATGTCAAGCATGATAAGGTATTTAATTTAAATCCAATAATAATTATCAGCTATTCAAATTTCTTTCCTCCAATTCTCATTTGGAACGTTCTGTTCCATTTTGTAATTAGCTTTATTTAATTAGTTGTCCTTTGAGCTACCCCTGACACCAGATCTTGATGTTTCTCACGACTGCTGGGCATTTTACCATGTGCAGATCTCTGTACCATGTGGCATGCCAATGCCTGAGGTGGAGTCTGGAAAGGACAGGGTGAGTGACAGCACCTCTGTAGGAAAACGCTTCTTCATCTGATGTATCTTGTGGTGCAGGATTCTATTGCTGATGCAATGACTTAAGAAGGAGGAGATAAGGGAGAAGAGTTTGGATGGCAAATGGAAACTGGACATTTGCAGCTAAATAGAGCTTGATATTATGAAGCTTGTTCCATGATTACTGAAGTGAGTAAAGGGTTACAAGTACTAGTCACCATCCTGAAGTAGGCCCCCAGCCTTGCCTTCCTCAATATCACAGGCTCTGCCTGGGCTATTGTAATCGGGGACATCTTGTTGTGTTTGGGTGAGGGCAAGGACTGCTCCCCCACCCCCCACCCATCACCTTGTTTCTCGCCTTGAAAATACATATGAATGTATCCTGCAAAAAGAGGCAATTAGATTTACTGACTGGAGATGAATAGGGATTTACCCACAGAGCATGTGTCGAGTTGAAGAGAAGAAACAAGTAAAATAAGGGCTGGAATTCTCCCCAAAACATTCTAAGTGTCCAATTCGTGTGAAAACTGGAGTAACTCACGTTGTTCTCTTCAGTGGGGTTTCAGAGAAAAATCTCCCACATTCTGTGCACTGCAGAGGCCATCAGTATGAATATCATTAAATTTCAGGGGTTAGGGTCTATCCCCGCTGGAGAGGCTGAAATCAGCTCGCTGAGTGGGCTACTGCACATGCGCTGATCTGTCAGTGCCGAGTTCGCCGCACGCGCAGTGGCCTCACACTGATGGCCTCCCGATTGCTGGCCAGCTCGATCACTGGCCAGCCCCGCAACCCTCACAATGCCAGCCCTCTGCCCCCCTCCCACCCCACAGCACGATCACTGGCCCCCTCAACCATTCCTGGGCCCAGCCCCGACCCCCTCACTCCCGGCCCACCGCGATCTCCAGCCCCATCCCCCACCTGCAGTTACGTCAATCCTCACAGTCCCGACCCCCTTGCAGTGTCGACACCCTCCGCAGTGCCAACACCCTCCAGCAGGCTGACCCTCCGCACCCCCCCCCCCTCCCCCCCCCCCCCCGCCTTGGTCGCTGGCTTCCCTCCTTCCCTCACTGATGCCTATGCAGACTGGCAGCAGGACCCCCACCCCACTGATCGCCCCGTAGGCCCTGTCCCATCAAGCCCCACCCCTCAGCCACACACCCATGTGCCCCACCCCCTTGGCATTGCCCCATGCTTGATGGGCAGAACAAGGCATCCCCTGGACATTGGCACTGCCCCATAGGCAGTGCTGAGGCACAGGCTGGCACTGCTAGGCTACCAAAGCCCAGAGGGCACCACTTCCCCATCACCTGACCCTCTGGAGACCACAGTGTACTGTTATGATTTAATGCTGAAGAAAGAATGTGGTTCTTCAAAATAAGGTCATAGAGGTGTACAGCTTGGAAACAGGCCCTTCAGCCCAACTTGTCCATGTCACCCAGATTTTACCATTAAGCTAGTCCCAATTGCCCGCATTTGGCCCATATCCCTCTATTCCCATCTTACCCATCCATGTAACTGTCTAAATGCTTTTTGAAAGGATAAACTGGCATCCATCATTGTGAAGTACTTCGAAAGGCTAGTCATGGCATGAATCAATTCCAGACTCCCGGACTACCTGGTTCCACTACAGTTTGACTACCACTGCAACAGGTCCACAGCAGACACCATCTCTCTGGCTCTGCACTCAACCCTGGAACACCAAGATAACAAAGACACCTATGTCAGACTCCTATTTATTGACTACAGCTCAGCCTTCAACACCATTATTCCCAGGAAGCTCATCTCCAAACTCCGTAGCCTGGGCCTTGGCTCCTCCCTCTGCGACTGGATCCTGAACTTCCTAACTCACAGACCACAATCAGTAAGGATAGGCAACAACACCTCCTCCATGATCAGCCTCAACATCGGTGTCCCACAAAGATGTGTTCTCAGCCTCCTTATACACCTATGACTGTGTGGCCAAATTCCCCTCCAATTCAATTTTCAAGTTTGCTGACAACACCACCGTAGTGGGTTGGACCTCAAACAATGACGAGACAGAGTACAGGAATGAGACAGAGAATCTGGTGAACTGGTGTGGTGACAATAATCTCTCCCTCAATGTCAACAAAACGAAGGAGATTGTCATCGACTTCAGGAAGTGTAAAGGAGAACATGCCCCTGTCTACATCAGTGGGGATGAATTAGAAAGGGTCGAGAGCTTCAAGTTTTTACGTGTCCAGATCACCAACAACCTGTCCTGGTCCCCCCATGCCGACTCTATAGTTAAGAAAGCCCACCAACGCCTCTACTTTCTCAGAAGACTAAGGAAATTTGGCATGTCAGCTACGACTCTCACCAACTTTTACAGATGCACCATAGAAAGCATTCTTTCTGGTTGTATCACAGCTTGGAATGGCTCCTGCTCATCCCAAGGCCACAAGAGACTACAAAAGGTCGTGAATGTAGCCCAATTCATCACGCAAACCAACTTCTCATCCATTGACTCTGTCTACACTTCCCACTGCCTTGGCAAAGCAGCCAGCATAATTAAGGACCCCACGCACCCCAACAGTCACTCTTCCACCTTCTTCCATCAGGAAAAAGTTACAAAAGTCTGAGGTCACGTACCAACCGACACAAGAACAGCTTCATAGGTGCCATTAGACTTTTGAATGGACCAACCTTGCATTAAGTTGATCTTTCTCCATACCCTAGCTCTAGCTATGACTGTAACACTACATTCAGCATTCTCCCTCATTTCCTTCTCTATGAATGATATGTTTTGTCTGTATAGCGCATGCTGATACATGTGACAATAATAAATCAAATCAAATCAAATCAACAAGACATCCCAACTCTTGTATTCAATGTTCTGACCAATGAAACCAAGCATGCCAAATGCCTTCTTCACAACCCTGTCATCTGTGACTCCACTTTCAGGTAGCTATGAACCTGTACCCCTGGATCTCTGTTCTATAACTCTCCCCAGCACCTTACCATTAACTAAGTAAGTCCTGCCCTGGTTCGATCTACCAAAATGAATCACCTCATATCTATCTAATTTAAACTCCATCTGCCATTCATCAGCCCACTGATCCAATTGATCAAGATCCCGTTGCAATCCTAGATAACCTTCTTCACTGTCCACTATGCCACCATCCTTGGCATCATCTACTAACTTACTAACTATGAATCCTAAGTTCTCATCCAAATCATTAATATAAATGACAAATAACAGTGAACCTAGCACCGATCCCTGGTCACAGGCCTCCAGTTTGAAAAATAACCCTCTGTCTTCTGTCATCAAGCCAATTTTGAATCCAATTGACTACCTCACCCTGGATCCCGTGAGATTTAACCTTATGCAACAACCGACCACGCGGTATCTTTTACATCAAACTGGAAGGGCAGACAGAAGTTCATTTTGTGACCTCCCTTGTCTTGATGCTGTCCCTCTCGAATTACCCGATTCTAAAGAGGTTGCAGAAAATAGCTCCATTTCAAACTCTTCAGAAGCTCAGGGTATTCTAAAGCACTTTAGAGCCAGTGAAGTACATTTTTAAAAAAATAACTGCTACAATAAAGATGGGAGCCAACTTGCACAGAGCAATGTGATAATGATCCTTTTCTGGCCAAAAAGTCCTGGCAAGACTGTGAACCCAGTGCTTCAGCCTTAGAGCTTGGGATACTCCCATTGTGTCACAAAACATCCCTCCACTATACAGATAAGATAAAATGATGAATAAATAGGAAACAGCAGTTTTTATTTGTTCGTGTGATGTGTATATCACTGGCAAGACAAGGCCCACCCTAATTGCCCTTGCGAAGGTAGTGGTAAGTTGCCTTCTCAAACTGCTACAGACCTTGTGGTGTAAACACACCCACAGTTAGATAGGAGCTTCAGGATTTTGGCCCCTTGACAATGAAGGAATGGTGACATATTTTCAAGTCAGGAAGGTGTGTCAGTTGAGGGGAAGTTCCATGTGGTGGTGTTCTCATGCACCTAATGCCCTTGTTCTTCTAGATGGTAGAGGGCACGGATTTGGAAGATGCTGGTGAAGATATTTTGGGAGTCCCTACAGAGTATCTGGTATAGATTGTGTACACTTTACCATTATGTGCCGCTGGTGGAGAGAATGATAATCTTTTTCTGTAGGAGATGGTTTAGTGATTTGACTTGCTTTGAAAGAGTGCCATAGAACCTTTTGTGTTTATCTGAGAGCGCAGC
Source organism: Mustelus asterias (assembly GCF_964213995.1). Lineage (NCBI taxonomy): Eukaryota > Metazoa > Chordata > Chondrichthyes > Carcharhiniformes > Triakidae > Mustelus > Mustelus asterias. The sequence continues at coordinate 143,748,598 of NC_135801.1, read as the reverse complement.
CAAACCTCGGTTCGACATCTTATCTGAAAGATTGCATCTCCAATTGCGCAGCACTCCCTTGGTGTTGCACTGAAGTGTCAGCCGTGATTTATTTTGCTTAAATTTCTGGAGTGGAATTTAGCTCTAAAGTAGGAATGCCAAGCATTGAGTCACAGCTATCACTACATGTAACGTAAGTGAAAATCCTAACAAGGCATATGGGTAAGGCGAGGACAGTTACCAAATAAGATTTCCACACACCAATTCATGTAGCATAAGAAATAAAACAAGTGAGTCAGAAGCACAAATTCAGCTTAAAAGGTATGGTGTGTTTTGCAGTACAGTGTTGAAAGTTTGACAAAAATTAGGAGTTTAATATTCTAGATTATATGCTTTTCAGAATGGACAGGGGCACCAGGAAAGGGTGAAGAGGAGAAATATTGATGAAAGATACAATCAGAGCAGTTAAAATAATGGACTTCAGTGAGGATGATTAGGCAAAAGTTCAGGAACAGCAAAAGATGCAAGAGTTTGCTATGAGATGTCTGCAGACATAATGGGGGTTTGTATTAATATGGAGTTGGTTGCAAGGATGATATAGTTATAAAGGGAGAGTTTAATTTTCATGTTGACTGTGAGATGCTAAACAGCCCAAAATAGAGGCACTAAATTTCTAGAATACGTAGAGGACAGTTCTCGTTAGAATCGTATGTTTTAGAAGAGACCACATCACACTTAATTAAGTGAAGAGTAATGAACCAGAATTAATCAATAATCTGTCAGTAAAGCAGCATCTCGCTGCTGGCTTTGAGGAAAGCTGCTCACAAATGTTTGACATTCATCGTAGCATGGATTTCCCCTTTCCCAGTATTTGTTTGAATCTGGGACCAAGTCAAGAGTTCTCCAAGCATCCAGTAACACTAATGTTATCAGTTTGGCCAAGCAATCATTGATGCCCTCAGTTCCAGTTTCAGTTGACTGTAGGGACTCCCTCAGTTCCAGTTTCCAGTTGACTGTAGGGACTTCCATAGTGGATGACACGATGGCCTAATGGTATTATCGCTAGAGTATTAATCCAGAAACTCAGCTAATGTTCTGGAGAAAAAAGCAAAATACTGCGGATGCTGGAATCTGAAATCAAAGGGTCATCTGCATTCGAAATGTCAGGTCTTTTCTCTCCTTACAGATGTTGCCAGACCTGCTGAGATTATACAGATGTTGCTTAATTGGAACAGCATTTCCTACATCTACATCATGCACAGTTACTTTAGGACTTCCCAGATATAACTCTATGATTGTAATAACTCTTTCACATCAATTTGATTTTCCTCTGGAAGGCAACTCAGTAATTTATTACAATTTCTGATTACTTCCTCATTATTCAATCTACTTTCAGGAATGTCAAATTCAAATTCAGTGGATTTGTTTCTTCACTCTGAGTTGTAACAACGAATACATCCTCCTTCTGCATTCCTTCACTATCAAAATACTGTCTGAGCATATTAACATGACACGCTCCGTGAGTCTTCGTTCTATCTGGCATTCTTATCAAATAATTCACTTCACTCAATTTTCTTTCAATTTGACAAGTCTGCATCATGTTGGAAATTGGCTGGGAGATGGGATCAGTAGGCCCGGGACTGAATTCTCTGGGCCCGCTAGCATCTCCCACCTCAGCAGAGTGTTTCACTCCAGCGGGGATTACACTAGCTCCCCACTTTCAGGAAACTAGCAGCCCGACACCCGTTGGAGTGAAGGGGGGCCAATCGGGCAGCCCCTGGGGTTGGGTGTGGGAGGGTGGTGCCCACTGGGCATGGGCACCCTGGCAGTGCCAGCCTGTGCCCCGGCACTGCCCAAGGAGCAAAGTGCCCATGCCTGGGGGCACCTTGGCACTGCCCATCAGGCATAGGGCAGTGCCAAGGGGGTGGGGCCTGATGGGAGCAAGGCCGAGGGGTGATTGGTAAGGGTGAAGGGTTCCGCTGCTACTCTGCCATTGGGATTGATGGGGGAGGAGGGAGGCCAGTGGTCGGGGCAGCCTGGTGTCGTGGGAGCAGCACTGCGGAGTCCCAGGCTGGCTAGCAATCAAGCTGGCCAGCAAAAGAAGGCTGACAGTTCGGGACCACTGCGCGTGCACAGAGGCCCACTGGTTTAAACCTCCTGGACAGGAATAGACCCTGCTGCTGAAATCTAATGAAAAACATTCTGGTGGCTTCTGCATTGCCCAGAGTGTGGGAGATTCTAGTGTGAACTCCCACTGAAAAAAACAGCATGAGTGAGTCCAGTTTCCCCATGAATTCAACACTTAGAATTTTGTTGGGAGAATTCCGGCCTACATCTTTATAAATTCCAGGCCAATAAAAATGTTTTCACATTATTGCTTGAGTTTTGCTTATTCTTAAACGACCTCCTACTGGGACCACATGTGCCACCCATGACATCTCCTTTCTATCACACCCCAGAAATACAGCTTGATGAATTTCTGCCTATATGTAAAGGTCTCCACTTCTTCATTAAGACACCATTTCTAATATAATTGATGCGCTATCAATAAGGCGAAAGACTACCGATATGCCAATATAAGTGTAGGCTTTTATTCACAACAGAATCAGGAGCAGATCCCAACAATTAACCGACCTGGACTGAACAAGGGGGAGGAGACAGCCACCTTTATACTAGGTGCTGAGGGGAGGAACCAAACTGGAAGGGGATGTGTCCAGGTATGACAAACACACACAACGGTGGTCCATATAGGACAAAGGCACAACTGAGGTCCACCACAATAATAACATTCCAGTATACACTCAGATTCTTCTTCTGTGTAAGCCTTCTGATACAACTGCCTTATCTTTACATTTTTCTGTTGAAAATCTGCTAACTTCTCTGAACTAAAGATATCAGCTTTGTCCTCCACTGTTCTTATTCTTACTCAACCATCTGGTCAAAAATTGTTTCTGATAACTGAACTTCAGTCTCTTTGTCTTTAAACTTGGCTCCTGCTCTGCCCAAAACCGCAAGAAACAACAAAACGTCGTGAATGTAGCCCAATCCATCACGCAAACCAACCTCCCATCTATTAACTCTGTCTACACTTCCCGTTGCCTCAGAAAAGCAGCCAGCATAATTAAAGACCCCACGCACCCGGACATTCTCACTTCCATCTTCTTCTGTCAGGAAAAAGATACAAATGTCTGAGGTCACGTACCAACTGATTCAAGAACAGCTTCTTCCCTGCTGCCATCAGACTTTTGAATGGACCTACCTTGCACTTAGTTGATCTTCCTCTACACCCTAACTCGGACCATAACACTACATTCTGCACTCTCTCCTTTCCTTCTCTATGAACGGTATGCTTTGGCTGTATAGCATGCAAGAAACAATGCTTTTCACTGTAGATGAAAACATGTGACAATAATAAATCAAATCAAATCAAATCCAACACTTTGATTTCTCCTCCTGTCTTAACCTGTGGCTTGGTGGTGTTGATACCACATAGTTGGAAAAAATCCCAGGATATGCTTCCTGCAAAGCCTCAGTTGTTTGATTTTCCACTGGCATTTCAACCACAGTAGGCATCACTCCCACCTGTGATCCAGTTATATCATTATCCAGGATAAACAGCATCCCCGAAAAAGGTCATTACTTCTACCACTACTTCACCACTTTCCACCGGACTCTCCACCATAATAGAACACTACTCTTTTCACCATGAATTTCGCATACTGCCACCTTTTCCAGCAATACCGCTCCAAACTACGGGTGGGATTCTCCCAAAAACATTCTAAGTGCCAAATTCGCATAAATCTTAGAATCTTAGAAACCCTACAGTGCGTAAAGAGGCCATTCGGCCCATCGAGTCTGCACTGAACACAATCCCACCCAGGCCCTACCCCCATATCCCTACATATTTACCCCCTAATCCCTCTAACCTGCGCATCCCAGGACACTAAGGACAATTTTAGCTTGGCCAATCAACCTAACCCGCACATCTTTGGACTGTGGGAGGAAACCGGAGTCCCCGGAGGAAACCCATGCAGACACGAGGAGAATGTGCAAACTCCACACAGACAGTGACCCAAGCCAGGAATCGAACCCAGGTCCCTGGAGCTATGAAGCAGCAGTGCTAACCACTGTGCCACCGTGCAGCATGAATGAGTCGTTTCCCCATGAATTCAACACTTAGAATTTTGTTGGGAGAATTCCGGCTTACATCTTTAAAAACTGGAGTAAATCCCACTGGCTTCCCAGGCGCTTCTAGGCCACCCGCTCTCCCCTCCCCCCACCCTGCCTCGATCTCCCCCTGACAGTCCCAATCTCCCGATCATCCCCCACCCCTCCACTGGGAAAATTCCCCTCACATATCTCCTCATCTCTCACCAGAAAAGATTGACTTACTCCCAGATCTCTTAAGATCTTAACTTCTTTACCCACTCCTCCTTATACACATTAGTAAACCTTACCCACACAAGTAAATTCTTTAAAGAGATCTGGCACTTGCTTATCAATCAACCCTTCGGAGGTCATTTAGGGGTAAGTAAAATTCAAGCCTCATGGGTTTCCTTCGTAACCTGAGATAAATTATCCTTACTATCTCCAACGAGATCTCCGTTGCCTTTAACAGCTGAGGATTTCTCTTTTCCCCAGTTTCTATCCCTCACAGATTGAAATTGATGTCAAAACCCAAACCTTGATTTACGAACTAACTCATAATCATCTGCCATTACTGCTGCCAATCTTGCAGTTTTAACCATTTGCTCTTCTACAAGAGCTCTCACTACTTCAGGAAGTGAATTTTTAAACTCCTCCAAGATAACATTTCTCGAAGAGCATCATATGTCTGGTCTATTTTCAATGCTCTTATCCAAAGTTACTTTGTTTGATTCTTTCAAATCCTATATACATTTGACCTGTTTACTTCCTTAGATTTCTAAACTTCTGTCAGTAGGCTTCAGGCACTCGTTCAAAAGCACTTAAGATGGCTTTTTTCACCTCATCATAATCCCCAGATACCTCCTCTGATAATGATGCAAAAACTTCACTGTCTCTACCTACCAACATTGTTTGAACCAACAAGACGGACATGGTCTGTGGCTATTTTACCTGTTTAGCTACTTTCTCAAATGAATTGAAAAAGGCTTCTTCATCCTTCTTGTCAAACTTTGGCAGCACTTGAATATATTTAAACAGATCCCTACTAGGCCTTCGGCTACAATGGGTTTGTTCTTCATCATTGGGTCCAATTTTACCACCAAGTTGTGCCCATTTTTGGGCCGAAAACTTGGTAAAGTCGGGGTGAGGTGAGTAGTGCAATCCGCACCCCCCTCTGCGCCGGTTCCCCCTTTACCAAGGCCTGAAAATAGCTGTGATCGGGACTGTACCCAAAACGGGCACAAAGGCTATTTAAATACATTTGAATGCTTTTAAATGGAATTAATGGGCTGCACGCCCAACTTTACCGGAACTTTCCCCTTTACCACCGCGTTTGCCAATCTGGAATCGGCGCTCCATCAGTGAGGGTTTGTGAGGAGGTAAGTGTATAACGGGCCGACGGCTCTCTGCTGCTCAGGAATGTCCTTTGGTTGCGGCCATTTTCTGTCTCGGGTCAGTGGTGGCTCTGTGAGTGTGTGAGGGGCAGGGGGGCTGTTGCTCAGCCCACTGTGTCTCAGCGCTTTCCCACTGGGTCTCTTGCAAGCTCTTGAGCCTCTCAGCCATGGGCCACAGAATCTCGAGAAGTCTATTCAGTCCCTCAACTGTGGCCTGCTGTGACTCGGCCATTGCTTGAAGCCTGCCAATCATGGTGAGGATCCCCTGCCCCAGGCTTTCCACTGCAGATGCTACCCTTGCAGTGTTGGCCTGGGAAGCATGCAAGACAGGCAATAGCTGGTCCGTCTGAAAACTTTGGGACTCATCCCAACAGCCTCGCAGTTGATCCAGTGTGGTTGTCAGCCCCTCCTGCATTCCCTGGTTCTGTTGCTGCATCTCCAGCAGCTGAGAGAGAAGTGATCTCAGAGGACCAGCATGTAGTCTGGGGCCAGCTGAGTCCTCGCCTCCGGCAGGCCCCCACATGCCAGAGGTCTCGGACGTTCCCTCCTCCATCTGGTGTACATTATCAGATGTGTCGTGCTCACCAGAGAGTGACCCAGAAGCCTCACCACTACCTGGACCCACTGACGTGTCAATACCTGGGATAATGAGTTGTGAGGTGGAAGCTGACGCCAAAACTGTGTCACCCTCGGAGGTCCCTTCACCCATATCCTTCCAAGCTGTATTGACCAGAATGGGCGGGAACTGCAGTAGGGGCCTGGAGTCCAGAAGGCTCTGGGGCATCTGGATCTGTCCCTGCAGTACAGGACAATAGGATAAGTGCAAGGGAGGGAGAAGAATCCAGGATGCCATTGAACATCGAACAAAGCACCAAGAAAGTTATATCACAGGAACAGGCCCTTCAGCCCTCCATGCCTGTAGTGACCAGGCTGCCCATCTGATTTGTTACCTTCTACACTTCCAGGGACCATATGCCTCTATTCTCATCCCATTCACATAGCTGTAGAGACATCCTTAAAGGTCACTATCGTATCTGCATCCACGAACTTCCCCCTGGTAGTGAGTTCCCACTACCCTCTCTGTGCAAATAAACATGCCTCATACATCCCCTTTAAACCTTGCCTCTTGCACCCGAAACTTGTGCCCCCGGGAAGTTGCTCCAAAGTGAGTGGAGGAATGACAGGTGCTCATGTCATTACGGCAGCCCGACTATGCTGTCGCTGACAGCCCACACCTCCCCTTCCCTTGACAGCTCCAACGCTCACTCTTCAAAGGGGTTGTGGACCTGGAGGTCTGGCACACCACCCCCTGTCTTCGCCCTCTCATGGGTTATGGTCGGTCTTCTCCTGTGCAGACAGAAGGAGCCATGAAAGAAATGATGGTGTGACTCCTGCAGAGTATCAGGTGGTGGCCCTTAGAGGGCAAGTGCAGTGGGGCTTTTGGGGGGATAGGAAGGAGGTGCTTGGGGGTCAGGAGCTGGAAGCATGCAGGGTGCTGGGGATGGGAGGATCTGGGGGAAATTCGGGGTAAGATGCAAGATGGGGTTCCGCACTCACCCTTGCTGCACAGATGAGGTCATTGACTTTTTTCCGACACTGCTTCGTGGTTCGGGGGGCCAGTGCCCTGGCACTGACCGAGGTGGCAACTTCCTCCCAGGCCGCCTGGGTCTGCATCCTCCTGGGGGGAAGAGGGTGTCCCGCCTCACCTCTGCTGCATCCAGTAGCCTCCACAGGTCGCCCTCAGAGAATCGGGGGTTTTGTGCAGGAATGCCTGCCTGCCTGTCCATTCTTGAGTTTTTTATGGAGCTGCCCCTTGTTAGGGCAGATCAGCTGCAGGCAGTTTGGCAGAGCATTCCAGCAAGTTCCATGCAGTTTGCTTGTTAGCATTGAGGGGAAGGCAAGTGAGCACTTGCAGGTGTGCTGATGGGGAGGGAGAGGTGGTGGATCAGTGCCTCAATGATTGGGAACAGGGGAGAGATAGGGGGAGGGGTCACACAGCCATCGGAAACCGGAGGAGATAGTGGCCTTGTGTGGGAGGATCCGGGGTGGGGGTGAGGGGGATCACCCAGCCTGGTATCTGTAGGGCGGAGAGGGGAGGGTAGTTTTCTCTGCCTGAGATCGCTGTAGGGAAAGGAGGGACGCTGCCACTCTGCCTCAGATCACTAGGGGGACGGGGGGTCCGCGGCCATTCTGCCTGAGATCAGTGAGGGGGAAGGGGGGCCCACAGCCATTCTGCCTCAGATCACTGGGGGGAAAGGGGTTCCGCTGCCACTCTGCCTGGGATCTTGGGGGGAAGGGGGGGCCTGGGATTGTTCTGGTGGCAGGCGGGTGGGTGGGGGGATAAGGGGGTCAGTAATGTTGTGGGGGTGGAGCAATGTCTGTGGGGGCCAGGGGGAGGCATTATCCGGCCCAGGAGTGAAGTGGTAAGGGAGCGTTATTCTGTCATTTTTTTTCTGCGCATGCGCACTGGGAGGCGCTGATCGGAGCTGCAGTGTTTCGGGCGCGTTAAGCCCTGCCCACAGTCTCATGCAGCGCGATTCAGAATTGCTGATAATTTTGCAGGCAGAGTGCGTATGGGGGCGCCGGAGAACGGGTCTAAAACCCAGATCTGAAACATTCCCAGATTCAAGTCCACCCAGCACTTAGAATCAAAATGGTAAAATAGGACCCACTGTCTTTATCACTACCCTCAGCTTTTATCTTTGCCTCTGCCAGTTTAAGTTGATGTTCCCTTTTCAGTTCCAGTTTCTAAAGTTCAAAAGCTCTCTCCCCTTCCCTTTCTTCACTCTCTTTTTCATTTCCCACTGCAGTTGCTACTTTCTCTCTTTCTTTATGTTCCGCCAGAGATATTCTTTTTTCCCTCTTTGTTCTGCCAGTGCTATTCTCTCTCTTAATCTTTCCGCTGTTTTTAATTGCAATTCAAACTGGCAAAATTCTTTCTCCTGTTCAAACTTTTTTCATTTTCAATTGAATTCTAACCAATTCCAATGCTTCTGACTGTGTTTCTGGCAATTTTAAATGCTGAACTAACACAGTAATCATCTCCACTTTCCTCACTCCTTCAGGTCTAGTCAGCTGCAGCTTATTTGCCAAATCCAAAAGCTTTGCTTTAACCACCTTTTGTAAACCACTTCGAGTGACCTCTTCCTCACCCAAGAAAACTTCAGCTACTGAAAGAGCCATTATTCCACAAGGCACTGCCTATTTGAATTAACTGAATGCAACACCTGAAAAAAAAACACAAATTCCTGAACACTCACTGTCTTATAGCTTTCAATCCCAGAAAAGAGCCCACATTCATTTTAGGGTATGAATAAACCCCAAGGCATATTCTGAAGCTAGGCTAGACCCTAACCCTTTGCTACTTTTGGCATCAATGTGGGGATATGATGTTTCACTCCAGGTGTGATTCTACTGACAAACTGGGAAGTTTTATCAAAACAAACCTTATTTAACAATACAGTTTAACTATGTCATTTAACACTCAAACAATGCTTTAACAAGCCAAGACACAATTCTTAACTGCTAACCTATCCCTAAGTTCCAATTTAAGCAATAATCCTCTTTTAGGCTTAAAACCCTCTTCAAAGTTAGTTAACAAACACAGGCTTACATGCATGTACTCAGGTAGCCAGTTCTACAGTTTTCAGAGCACTTTTGGAAAGATTGAGAGACAAGTCTTGCTTCATTCAAAACCAGGCAGAATCTGACTGTTCTAAAATAAAAGAGAAACTGTGCATCTTCCCTGCAAGCTTAGCTCTTCCCATTAGTACATGACCCTGTCTCTGTTAAACAACCTAAAAGAAACCACTGCTCAGACCCCAAGGGAAAGCTAAGTAAACATTGGCTAAAATCAATTATTATTCTGCATTCTCGATATTTGAGCTGCCTGTTGTCGAGATGAATGAGCACCTTGTAAAACAGAGCAGAAGAAGAGAAACATAACGTAAATACATTTCTTAAAGGCACAGTATCATCATAGTGATTACAGGGAGATTCAAATCCCGGGAACTGAGAGTGACAGTGATTACAGAGAGATTCAAATCCCGGGAACTGAAAGTGACGGTGATTACAGGGAGATTCAGATCCCGGAACTGCGAGTGACAGTGATTACAGAGAGATTCAAATCCCGGGAACTGAAAGTGACAGTGATTACAGAGAGATTCAAATCCCGGGAACTGAGAGTGACAGTGATTACAGAGAGATTCAAATCCCGGGAACTGAGAATGACAGTGATTACAGAGAGATTCAAATCCCGGGAACTGAGAGTGACAGTGAATACAGGGAGATTCAGATCCTGGAACTGAGAGTGACAGTGATTACAGGGAGATTCAAATCCCGGGAACTGCGAGTGACAGTGATTACAGAGAGATTCAAATCCCGGGAACTGAGAGTGACAGTGATTACAGAGAGATTCAAATCCCGGGAACTGAGAGTGACAGTGATTACAGAGAGATTCAGATCCTGGAACTGAGAATGACAGTGAATACAGAGAGATTCAAATCCCGGGAACTGAGAGTGACAGTGATTACAGAGAGATTCAGATCCCGGAACTGAGAGTGACAGTGATTACAGAGAGATTCAAATCCCGGGAACTGAGAGTGACAGTGATTACAGAGAGATTCAAATCCCAGGAACTGAGAGTGACAGTGATTACACAGAGATTTAATCTCTGGAAACTGGCAGTGCCAGTAATTAGAGAGACATTCAAACTCTGGGACCTGTCAGTGACAGTCATTACCGTCAATTTCAAGTTCTGGGAACTGACAGTGATGGAGTCAACAGAGAGATTCAAAACCTGCGAACTGACAATCAGAGTGGATAATATGAGATTGAAACCCCACAACTGGCAGTGATAGCGATTGCGTTGTGATACAAACCCTGGAAATTGGCAATGACAGTGACGAGAGTGAGATTGAAATTCTGGGAGCACATAGTGCCTGTAATTACGCAGAGGTTCAAACTCTGGAAACAGACAGTGATAATAATTACAGGGACAGTCAATCTCTGGGAACTGGAAGGGCCAGTGATTAGAGGGACATTCAAACATTGGGAAGTGGCAGTGATGGTGATTACTCTGAGATTCAAACTCTGGGAACACGTGGCGTCAGCCATGGTAAGAAGTCTCACAACACCAACTTAAAGTTCATCAGGTTTACTTGGTAGCACGAGCTTTCGGAGTGTCGCTCCTTATTCAGGTGAACTCGCCTGAGGAAGGAGCGACACTCCGAAAGATTGTGCTACCAAATAAACCTGTTGGACTTTAACCTGGTGTTATGAGACTTTTTGCTGTGCTTACCCCAGTCCAACACCGGCATCCCCACATCATGGCGTCAGTCATTACAGGGAGATTAAAACACTTGACACTGACAGTGATTATAGAAAGATACAAACTCTGGGAACTGGAATTAATGATCTCAGAAATATTGAAACACTGGGAACTGGCAGCGCCAGTGATTACAGAGAGATTCAAACTCTGGGAACTGAGAGAGACAGTGCTTACAATGAAATCGCAACCGCACAACTGTCAGTGCCAGTGATTACAGGGAGATTCAAACTCTGGAAATAGGCAGTAACAGTGATTACATTGTGATAAAAACTCTGGGAACTGGTGGTGACAGGGATTACAGGGAGACTGAATCCTTGGGAACTGATTTCATATTGTTTTTCAAATTGCAATTACTTAACTGTTTATGTGAAGGATGAGAACTGTATCAGTAAGTGCCACTCTCTGTAAAATCACTGCAGAAGGAACAGATTCCCCTTACATTAGCTATCAGGGGATGTCAAAATCAGGAGACCAGGGCAGCCTTGCATTGCGGAATCAGAAACAGGTACAGTGCATTAACAATTTAGAGAGTGATGTAAAGTTGTGACCCAGGTTCCGCTCCTTTCAAGGGAGGAATATACTATCTCACTAGGGATTGAAGACTGTCCCATAGTTTATCAATTGTGACTGACCTTTATTTCATCCTTTGCATGGTAGCTGGGACTAACATGAGGTGCCCATTCCTGCAGATGTCTGTCCTTTTGGTGTGGATCTGCTTGCACAGTCTTTCCTAGCATTAGCATTTGAGAGAATGCAATGAGGATTCATCAGAACGATACGGGGGTTTAAAGGGTTAAATCATGAGGAGTGGTTGTAAAAACTTAGTTTTTTTGTTGCCTCAAAGTTAAATAGTTTGAGAGATCAATCGATTGAGGATAAAGAATTTTTACAGGGTGAATATAGAGAAATTATTTGTGGTGGTGGGCACAAGGGGGCACAATCTTAAAGTTAGAGTTAAAATATTTAAGAGCAAAATCAAATTTTTTTTACACAAAATGAAATGGAACTTGCCTCACTCATTTTGCTTTCAAATTTAACAGTACTAATTTGCAAACCGAATCAGTTTTGTTGATCATAAATGTCGCTCTTGTTATTTTCCTGTTGCTGATATCTCTACCTTTGCCAAGACTCCATGTGGCAGCTCCCAGTGCCAGGGATATATTATTTTTTTGTGTAAAAAAGCTGCAATGTGTGATCTTATTTACGTCTTGGAGTATTGATATTTCTCCCACTCACAGAATTACACAATTACATGACAAGAATAAACACATTTTTCACAAAAATGTTTCAGTAAACTCTTCCAAACCTTCACCTGACTTTTTAGAGTCATGGAGTGAGATTTTATGGCCTCACTCGTTCCAAAACCATAAAATCCTGCCTGAGGTCAATGGACCTGCTCATTGTCTGCCCCTTGCCCGCTCTGAAAATTTAAAATGAGTAAAAACACTTCTGATTCCTGGGTAACTATGGTGCTGGCCAAATCCTCCCTCCACCCACATTTCCCATAAAACCCCTACTGGAGCCTGCCCACCCACCCCCCTTCCCCCCTTCAACAAACTACAGTCCTGCTACACTCCTAAATCCCCAGCCACCTGATTCCTCCCAACCCCTGCCACAAATAGCTCATCCCCAACTACCCTCCCAATCCTTCACAACACCCATCCCTCCAACTCCCACTGACGTGCCTCACCCGACCCCTGTCCCGACCATACAACCCATCCTCAAACCGCACTATTTCCCCTACTGCCCACCTCCCGACCCCACCAACACCTCTTGACCACCCGACCCCTTTAAAGCAGCTGAGCTCCCCAAACATCCAAACACTCCTGATCATATGAATCCCTTAATCATCTCACTCCACCTCCCACTTACCCCTCTGCCCACATTATCCCCCCCAGCATCTACCCTCCCAACCTCCTGACTACCCCAATTCAGACTTCCCCCAACTTGAACTCCCCAACTGCACCACTCCCTGCACCCCCCCCACCACGCTGAACCCCCTGAGCCATCCCACCTACTTACCTTACACACTTTCTTCTCTCCTGCCAGAGTGGCTGGCATCTTTAAACTTACCCACATTAATTGGCTGTATTTCTCCCGATGCTGCTGCCCTACACAGCAAGGACTCTGGAGCTGCTGCACTGCACATTTCTCAGCAGGCCTGAGTTGGAAGTCTAAATGAGAAATGTGCAGCTCCATTCCAGTAATCAAGATTTTTGATTAACAAGGAATGAAAGGATATCGGGGGTAGGCAGGAATGCGGGGTTGGGTTGAAGTTACAATCATATCGGCCATGATCTTATTGAATGATGGAGAAGACCTGAGGGGTTGAATGGTCTATTCCTGCTCCTAATTTGTATGTTTGCATGTTCGTAGTGTAAGTAAAAAATAGCAGAGTGGCAATCTGATGTTGATTGCCACTCCACAGAAGTTCTGGGCCCTTGTAACTAAAACCCTCATTCCTGGAACCATTCTGATAAATCTCCTCTGCACCCTCGCATGTTACAATATCCAGAGAGACTGATCATTTCTGAAAAGAAATTCAAACTTCCAATTAATAACTCAACAAAGGACAGGACAAGATTTCACATTTGAAGACATTTTCTGAAACAAGCAGACTAAAAGCACAATTGACTAAATGTTATTTTTGTAGGCAATTTATGCTTTAAACTCCAGAAGAGAACTTTTAGCAGAACTGAACAATCCTATCATCAGGTATACATTACAGTATAATTTTAAAAGATATTATACTGTCCCAGAATCAGTCCAAAATGATTCTTCGCTGCTGAGGGTTTATTTCTTTCCCTTTCCCAGAACTGTCTTTCGTGGTGTGAGTTTTCCTGGAGAGTTCTCCCTTTAACTAAAGCTAGGGAAATCTTCCAGCCTCAATTTCATTGTTCAGAAATGTGGCCTTTCCAATCAGAATATGTGTTCCCACCCACACTAGCGTGCAATAAACCACCTCTAGCTTTAACAATAAACCACCTCCCTTTCCCAGACCCTGGCAGAATAACCTTGTCTGTGAACTTTCAGGAATATCTTAGAAATATTTCCCCTCTTAAAGCCCATCTCCATGGATCTTGTATCTATAAAAGTTCTGATTTGCTATACTTGAGATCCCAATTCTCTATTATCTTGGCAGTAAGTGGGACAGTTTAAAACAGAACTGTTCACAATCCAGCATTCTCAACACTTTTCCGGGACTTCAGAGACTCACAGTCTATCCATTGTTAACGCACAGGTAGCTACCATTGTTTTCTAGTGGAAAAACATGCACCTTCTTTCGAGTAAAACAATCTGGACTCCCTTTCATCTCTAACAACCAATCCACATGGGTTTACTGTTAGGCAGACTTCACAACAGGTTACATGGCTTTTGTCTTTAAGACACCTTTCCAAAATGTAGCAATCATATAAGCCTTCGAATTGTAATGAGCAGAATTAGATGTAATACTCTAGTTGGAGCCTAACTGAAGCTTTATAAAAATTCAGCATAATTTTCCTGCTTTCGTTCTCAATGCCTCTGTAATGCACCCCCTGAAGACAGTAAAAAGAACTCTGGTTTCATTCACGTTAAAAATGTCTTATGATGTGCACTCATTCAAGATGTGGGTGAGGCCATTTTGGAGCCAATCATCTGTCATTGCTGCCATAACTGTACACCGTCACCACTTACTGCTTAGAAGATGATGCCATACCTTGTCTTGAATCAGTCTAGCCATCCATCACTGAAGGTGAAGCCCATGTGACCATTTCTTTGGCAGGGTGACCCCCCTTTTCTGCAGGATTCGACTGGAAATGGAACATTCTCTGCTCAGGCTGCCTTGATAGGGGAGGCAGTGGCATACTGGTATTATCAGTGGGCTAGTAATCCAGAGACCCAGGATAATGCTTGGGTTCAAATCCCACCATGGAAGATGGTGAAAATTGAGCTCAATAAACATCTGGAATTAAAGGTCTAATGATGACCATGAAACCATTGTTAATTGTCATAAAAACCCATCTGGTTCATGAATGTCCGTTGCAGAAGGAAATCTGCCACCATTATCTGGTCTGGCCTACATGTGACTCCAGACCTACAACAACATGGTTGACTCTTAAATGCCCTCTGAAATGGCCTCAGTTCAAGGGCAATTAGAGGTGAGCAATAAGTGCTGACCCAGCCAATGACACTCACATCCCCGGATGAATTTTAAAAGAAAATTTAAAAACTATGTTAGCAATGTTAGGTTAGGCAGCTGTTCTTGCCCTCTTCCTTGCCAGAGAGAATGCTTACTTCAAATTGTTCCAAGGTATTTATCTTGTGTTTCATATTGGTGGACAGACTTGATAGTGGAATCTTCCACTCCTTTGCAGTGTCTGCTTCCCACTCCATTCCATTTACTTTGCAAATTTCACCTGGTCTCTACTCGGCAACACTTTCAACTTTCTCACAGGTTTAGCCATATTTGTAGGCATTTGTAAATTTTCACAGGGAAATCTTGATGTCAAATGATGACTTGCCAAGTGGTCTATGATTTGGCACTCTTGTATGATCTAACTCCACTCTGATTGGTAGGCATGCTAAGGAGACATGTTTATACAAGTGTGGCTAATAGGAATTACCAGTGCAGAATTTCAGCTTATCATAGAGAATTGTTCTATGGAATTTGCTAATCTGCCAGTGGGAATGGTTGACAAATTCAACATAATCAGAAATTTGTGTCATCTGATTTTGGCTCATCACTATTTCACTCTACTTCATTAGGTGTAACAGACTCTGGGAAAGCCTGAGGTCCCAAAAAGCAGTATATAAGTGAAAGTTTTTTTTCCTGTGTGCTTACAAATCCAGAAAGACCTTTCCTATAGACCAGTTCCAGAGAAGAGTCATATTGGATTTGAAAGGTTAACTCTGTTCGTCTCTCCACAGATGTACTGCCAGACCCATGCAGTGTTTTTTGCAGCATTTTCTGTTTTAATTTTGGACCTCTTCCACAATTTGGCAGCAAAATCTCCAATCTTCATTCTATAATGCTCAGGCTTTCAAAGGGCGGCACGGTGGCACAGTAGCTGGTACCCCGGCTTGGGTCACTGTCTGTGCGGAGTCTGCAAGTTCTCCCCATGTCTGCATAAGTTCCTTTGGGTGGTCCAGTTTCCTCCCACAGTCCAAAAGATGTGTTGGTTAGGTGCATTGGCCATGCTAAATTCTCCCTCAGTGTACGCGAACAGGCGCCGGAGTGTGGTGACTAGGGGATTTTCACAGTAACTTCATTGCAGTGTTAATGTAAGCCTACTTGTGACACTAATAAATAAACATAAACCCAAGTTGGATGTCAATAATGCCCAGTTCCTTATTTATTTTAACCAGAGTTCTCCAGTCGTCTGGCAACTTCCTCATGGTAAAAAGTTTAACAACACCAGGTTAAAATCCAACAGGTTTATTTGGTCGCAAAAGCCACACAAACTTCCTCATGGCCAGAGAGGAATTGTTAATTTTGCAAGAGTCCTTGCAACCTCCTCCCTTGCTCCCACAGCAGTTTAGGGCACAATTCACCCTGGACCTGGAGATTTATCCACTCTTAAGGCTGCCATCACCTCCAATACCTGTCCTTCCCTATGTCAATTTGCTCAAGAACTTCACAGTCTCTCTCCATGAATTCCATATCATTGTCCTCATTCTCTTGGGTGAAGATGGACGTGAAGGATTCATTCAACGCTCTACCAATGTCCTCTAGCTCCACCCACAGATTTCCCCCTTAGTCCCTAATGGGCCCTACTCTTTCCCTGGTTATCCTCTTCCCAGTGAGCAACTTATAGAATATCTTGGGATTTTTCCTACTTTGTCCAGCCAGAGGTTTCTCATATCTCCTATTTGCTTCCTTAAGCTCCACCCTGAACTTTCTATACCTCATTAATACTTCCACTGATTTGCTCCCCTTGTACTTTTTAAAAGCCTTTCTTTTCCTTCTCATTGTATCCTGAATATCTCTGGTCATCCATGGTTCTCTGGGCTTGTTATCCTTACAAAGAACAGTACAGCACAGGAAACAGGCCCTTCGGCCCTCCAATCCTATCACTCTAGGGGGAACATAATGGGCTTGCTCCCTCCCCATTTCCTTTTTGAATGCCCCACACTGGTCTTCTGTAGATCTTCCCACTAGTAGCTGTTCCCAGTCTACCTTGGCCAGATCCAGTCTTATTTTACTAAAATTTGCTCGCCCCAAATCCAAACCATTTTTTTGCAGCTTGTCTATTTCCTTGTCCATAACAAGCTTAAATAGTACCATGTTGTGATCACTATCACTAAAGTGCTCCCCCACCACCGCCTCACCACCTGTCCGGCTTCATTCTCCAGAATCAGGTCCAGCACAGCTCCCTCCCTTGTTGGACCCTCCACATATTGATTTAAAAGGTTCTCCTGTAGTTTATATGAATTTCAGCGAAGCCTTTGACAAGGTCCCACGTGGGAGACTTGTAAAGAAGGTAAATTCACATGGGATACAGGATAATTTGATAAAATGGATTCAAAATTGGCTCAGTTGTAGGAGACAGAGGGTGATGACAGGAGGTTGCTTTAGTGACTGGAAGCCTCCTATTATTTATAATTTATATAAATGACATTGATGACTATGTGGGGGGTAGGATTAGTAAGTTTGCAGATGATATAAAGATTGGACAGGTGGATAACGTGAGGCGAAGTGTCTTGGGCTACAAGAAGGTTTGGATGGAATGGTGAAATGGGCAGATAAGTGGCAGATGGTCTGGAAATTAACCCTGAGAAGTGTGAGGTGATACAAATTGGAAGGAGTAATTTGACAATAAAGTATTCAATGAATGGTAGGACACTAGGAAATTCAGTGAAACAAAGGGACCTTGGTGTGTTTGTCCACAGATCTCTGAAAGTGGGACAGCATGTTAGTAGGGTGGTGAAAAAGGCATATGGGACACTTGTCTTTATGAATCGAGGCATTGATTAAAAAAGCAGGACAGTCATGTTGGAGTTGGATAGAACTTTGGTGAAGCCACAGCTGGAGTACTGTGTGCAGTTCTGGTCGCCACATTATTGGAAAGAGAGGGTGCAGAGGAGATTCACCAGGATGCTGCCTGGGATGGAACATTTAAGTTATGAAGAGAGGTTGGGTGGGCTTGGGTTGTTTTCATTGAAGCAGAGAAGACTGAGGGGTGACCTGATCGAGGTGTACAAGATTATGAGGGACATGGACAGAGTGGATAAGGAGCAGCTGTTCCCCTTTGTTGAAGGGTCAGTCACGAGGGGACATAGGTTCAAGGTGAGCGCCAGGAGGTTTAGGGGGGATGTGAGGAAAAACGTTTTTACCCAGGGCTTGATGACGGTCTGGAATGCACTGCCTGGGAGGGTGGTGGAGGCGGGTTGCCTCACATCCTTTAAAAGGTATCTGGGTGATCACTTCGCACATCACAACTTTCAGGGCTATGGGCCAAGTGCTGGCAGAAGGGATTAGGTGGGAATTCAGCTGTTTCTAATTTGTCGGTGTGGACTCAATGGGCCGAAGGGTCTCTTCAATGCCATATGATTCTATGATTCAGAGTTGTTTTGAGCTTCTCGTCTTCACTTTTAGGCATTTAGAGATGCAAGGACTGATTTGGGACAGTCAGAGGCTTTGTGAGTGGAAAATCATGTCTCACAAATTTGATTGAGTTTTTTGAAGGGGTAACCAAGAAAGTAGATCAGGGCAGTGCAGTCAATGTTGTCTACATGGACTTTAGCAAGACTTTGATGAGGTACCACATGGTAGGTTGTTGCATCAGGTTAAATCGCACAGGATCTAGGGTGAGGTAGTCAAATGGATACAAAATTGACTTGATGACAGAAGACAGAGGGTGGTTGTGGAGGGTTGTTTTTCAAACTGGAGCCTGTGACCAGTGGTGTGCCTCAGGAATTTGTGCTGTGTCCACTGTTACTTGTCATTTATATTAATGATTTGGATGAGAATTCAGGAGGCATGGTTAGTAAGTTTGCAAATGACACCAAGATTGGTGGAATAGTGGACAGTGAAGAAGGTTATCTAGGATGATGCATTTTGGAAGATCGAACCAGGGCAGGACTTACTCAGTTAATGGTAGGGTGTTTGGGAGAGTTATCAAACAAGGAGATCTAGGGTTACAGGTTCATAGCTCCTTGAAAGTGGAGTCACAGGTGGACAGAGTGGTGAAGAAGACATTTGGCATGCTTGGTTTCATTGGGCAGAACATTGAATACAAGAGTTGGGACGTCCTGTTGAAGTTGTACAAGACATTGGTAAGGCCACACTTGGAATACTGTGTACAGTTCTGGTCATCCTATTATAGAAAGGATATTATTAAACTAGAAAGAGTGCAGAAAAGATTTATTAGGATGCTAGTTTGAGTTATAAGAAGAGGCTGGATAGACTGGAACTTTTTTTCTCTGGAGCGTAGGAGGCTTAGGGGTGATCTCATAGAGGTCTATAAAATAATGAGGGGCATAGATCGGTGAGATAGTCAATATCTTTTCCCAAAGGTAGGGGAGTCTAAAGCTAGAGGGCATAGGTCAAGGTGAGAGGGGAGAGATACAAAAGGGTCGAGAGCAGCATTTTTTTCACACAGAGGGTGGTGTCTGGAACAAGCTGCCAGAGGTAGTAAGTAGTAGAGGCGGGTATAATTTTGTCTTTTAAAAAGCGTTTAGACAGTTACATGGGTAAGATGCATATAGAGGGATGTGGGCCAAACGCGGGCGATTGGGACTAGTTTAGTGGTTAAAAAAAGGGGTGGCCTGGACAAGGTGGGCCAAAGGACCTGTTTCCATGCTGTAAATCTCTATGACTTCTGAGTTTTGAGTGTAAACAGCACAAGTTAGAAACTTGCGCCAGGCAGCTGATTTGATCAAGCATTCACCGCCCCCCCCCCCCCCTTCCCCTTCCAGTTGGAATCAGAGTTTCCACTTGAGGAATATTTTCTCTCTGGGTTTTTTTGTGCTGTCCAAACACTTGAATGAGTCCACGTGCCGCCGAGGCGCCAAATCTGTAATTGACACAACGGCGTCCTCCAATCAACGAGCTGGAAGGAGAAGACCGCCCCCTTTTGGAACATGTCGTCACAATGCACCTGAACCAATGGGCGCCTGCGAGGGGCGGGGACTGGGGAGCACGTCGACCTGCGCCTGAGAAACCCACTTTAATCAGGGGAAAATAAAATGAGACGAGAGTCTAACCGGGTAAGAGAGAGAGAAAAAAAGATGCAAATTTTTTTGAATGGAAGAAAGTGAATAAAAAGTAGGGAAAGGGTGGGAATATAGAGAAACAGCAGAGGTACCAAAAAAAAATAAGGGGGAGGGGGGAGCGTGTGTAGATGGCTTAAAATCTTTATTTCTCTTTTAAAAGGAAACGAATGAATGATCCATGCAATGTTTACTGGCGGTTGCAGTGCAATGGGGAGGAAATGAGACTTGTGTTTCGCTCGGGGGATGGGGGTACCTCCTCCTCGTGCCCCGGGGGAAACAATGTTTCGCTTTCGTTTGTCTGATCAGTAACTTTGTAGCTTCTTGAGCCGAGAGTGGAAACATTGTATTCCTTTGCATTGTTGTATTGTAGCTTTTATCTAGTGTCCCCGCGTTCTGATCGCACTGTAACTTTGTGTCTGTGCCGATTGGGGAATCGGACGCAAAGGGATCTGAAGGGGTGGAAACAATATGAATTTAATAGGAAGTTTAAAAGAAAAGCTTGGACTGATTTTTTTGTTTTGTTTTGCATGCTGAATCCATCTCCTTTTTGACTCTCCATCAGGTTGTGGTCCCTCTTGCTCGTAAATCTCTCGTCTTTGCGCGCAGGTTGTTGGCAGCTCGCCTCGACTTTTTTCATACCCCTCTTCGTCTATGCAAGCCACAGAAAGTTGTCTGTATTTCCCCCTTCCCTCGCTCTCTCACACGCACATCCATCCGAACCCTCTATTTTTTTTTAAAAAATACATATATAATTTTCCTCACTGAGTGATACCGTAAATTCCATATTGACTCGACTGGGAATTGCGAATTACACAGTTGCAAAGTTGCCTGGTTAACGAGAGGACTTGGAGCTTCCAGTGTTCATGTTGTGTGGCAGCAGGAGAGCCAAGGAGGGAAGGGCAGGGGAGAGGGGGCAACGTACAAATAGGTGGGAGAAACGAAGTTATGTGGAGGAAGGAGCAGTGTCCCGATGAGCAGGAGAGGGAGGGGAGGGAAGGGAGGAGGTGGAGGGGTGGGGGTTAATATGAGAAAGTTGTGAGGACCCTCAGGCAGTTTGGGAGACAGACAGCGCCGCGTAACGGCGGGTTACAAAAGGTCAGCAGTGTCCCGGATCTAGATTGGGCTACATTGTGGCTCTTTATATATTTTCCCCCAAAAAATGTCACGATGTTGAGAGTGGGAACAGTAATCTCTCCTTGATTTTATTTCTGAGGAAAACTGTAGACACTCTCTCCAGAAACTTTCAACAACCTTTTGCTCACTGCTTCCATCCCCTTTAAAAAAAACAAGCAAAACGCTGGCCAGAAAGAGCAATCTTCCCATTTTTTAAACCCCCTCTCAAAAGTTTGGGATTTTACACATTTTACATTTATTTGGATAATCAAAAGAGAGATCAAGGTAATTTAATTTTTACAGCAAAAAAAGATGCCCCCCCACCCCATTGCCTTGTTTCACTAAAAGTTTCTGATGCCAGTTGAGAAGTAGCCCATGTCTGAATGATGATTTTTTTTTGTCAGCAGCAAGATTTAATCTGCGAAGTTTCGTTTGCGTTGAAAGTTGGAGATTGTACCTGGTTGAATGAAGATCCAAATTATCCACTAGGGATTTATTTTTTAAATCCAGGCCTTTTTTGTTGGGGGGGGGGGGGGGTTGGTTGTATAGAGATTTATTTGTTTTTTTGTTTTGCACATGGAGTGCTGATGTTTTCATATTTCAGAAAGATTGCGTGTGGTCATTTTGACGAGTGTTTTGTTTTGAAGCAAATTGCTTTTAAGCAGTAGAGAGAGAGAGATGGTGGAGCCTAGGAGTTTTGAGGGGGAATCGATGTCGGATTCATTCATTTTAAGTACCTCCTGTTGCATAATGATGCCGCTAGTACAGTGATTTCGTGTTGTTCGTTTTGTGCATCCGTGTGTTTTTTTTGCAACTCGGGAGTGGTGAATTGTTTGAAAGGCGACAGTGCGAAAAGAAATAAAACAATTAAACTTGGGAATTCGTTTCTGATTTTCCATGTTTCTAGGCTTGTGTAATTTTGTCAAAATGCATCACCAACAGCGAATGGCTGCCTTAGGGACGGACAAAGAGCTGAGCGATTTACTGGATTTCAGTGCGGTAAGAGAACCCATTCATGGCAGGTGGTGTAGAAGGCGAGTGTGCACGGCAAAAAAAAGGACGAAAAAAAAATCTCAAGTACAGTCAGGGGTAGCCGAGAAAGGGTTGCCAGTTTTAAAAGACTTTCCTCTTGGCCTTTCATAAATGCTCTGTGTATTTTAGCAATCTATCCACAAATAAGGGAAACAAAAACTTCCACCACCCACCACCTCCCCCCTCCCCAAAAAAAAATAAACAAGTCACATAACAGTCCCACTCAGTTCTAATCCCTGGATGTGCTAACAATTGTTTTGGAACGATCGCGTTTAAATAGGACACTTCTGAGGTTGCTGGAGGAATATCCTCTTTGAGAAATGGGTTTCGGAAGTTTGGTCAGGAGAGTAGTGCCAGGCGGAAATATAGCCGGTGGCGATTTCAACCCTTTTCTTTTTTTTGCTGCTTTTCTTGCTCCTTCACGTTTGTGCTCGCAGATAAGTGGCTCCAAGAGTTAATCGGTAATCAAATCCAAAAAAAGGGGCGCAGGCGTGTTTATGGTAAGATCTGTGCGAAGAAGTGCCGCGAAACTTCTCCTGTCGACTTTTGTTTAATTTTATTTTCTTTTTTTGTGAAAGAAACAACCTTGTACTGCTAGTAGTGGAAGCGACTTGCCACTACTGTGTTGCGTAAGAAGGGAGATGCTGCCTTTTTGTAAAAAAAAGTCTGAGATGAGAATCTGAAGCCTTTTTTGTTTGAGCAGTGACTTTTTTTTTACAATTTTTATCATCATTTTATTTCTTGTAGATGTTTTCACCGCCTGTGAGTAGTGGGAAGAATGGACCAACCTCTCTGGGAAGTGGCCATTTCGGGGGCTCAAGTATGTAAATCACTACTTTGGTATTTATATATGTATAAAGCAGATCTGTGTCGCTTATTCGGGGTTTTCAACTTTCTTTCCTAGGAATCCATATCGATTCGAGCCAAGCACATTTGGCTTAGTTTACTAGGACCACACGTCTAATCTTAACAGCAGTTGAAGTAGCTCGTTTTATAAACGGAATGCAAACGAAACATCGTTACCAATATTAACTTGAGTTGAGCTTTACTGATTTGACAGATCCTCCAGTGGCGATAATTGTTTACATATTGAAACATAAAGCTGGGATAATGACGGTTATTTACCCCCAAAAACTTTTATTTTCTTTGACTTACTGCAGCCTTTACATTAGCATTGGACGCATGAGTTGCCTGATTCAGTTGTAACATTTATGAAGTGAGTTGGGCTTGGATGGGAAGACTTACCTGTCTTATAACAGGTACTTGTGTGCGTGTGTGTGTGAATGCTTTGAAGTAACTTGATGTTGCAAGTCGATTGATTCAAGTCATTTGCTACAAGGCTACATGACTGGCTCAAAACTACTTGGCACCTTTTAAAAACTCCGCAGGATCAAGGTTTTTTGTAGATGGTAACTGAATTTTTGAAAAGGAACCTTCTTTGATAAATCAAGTCCTGTTTAAGTGCAAAGAACACCTGCTATGAGAAATGTATTGCAGCTGCAAAGGTTAAGCAGAGAGGTGCATGAGTATGCTTTTAAATTCTGAACAATTCCTTCAGTTTATTTTGAATGAAGGGGATTACTATCGACCAGTCTGTTGAATTTTATACAAGTAGATTTTTTCCCCCTAAAAGTATACATTTTTAATATATAGTACGCTACTTTTTTAAACACAAGTTATTTTAATACATGCATTCATACTGGATGTGTTTATTTCTTGGGTGATAAAAATGTATACTAGTTCATGGCATTGTGTTCCTTTTATACCATTTGTTTCCCATCAGGATTTGTTTTCAATCAAAATGCTTTGTTAACAAAGCTAAATTTAAAGTTTTGAAGTGGGAGAGGAAGAAAGAGTGAGATGCGGAGAGCTGTTGTGGCTTAATGCATGAAAATACCTTTTAACATAAAAAAGGAAATATGATTCGCATGCAGAAACATCAGGAAATTTAAAACTGCCTTGAAGAAATAATCATGCAGGCATTTGAGATGCATCAACTAAAATTAATTTTAGGTAATTTAGTGATTGTTTTTTTTTCCCAGATGGCAACAGGAAATGCAAAGATTTATTTGCCCTTTCCCCTTAATTTGCACTGTATGAATTGTGTTTTTAAATGAGGGCATAATTTCTAATAGTTTTAAAAATATGTTTCAAAATAGCTGCCATAGGATGGCATGTACATACAAAGTTTGGCAAAAGCAGTAGCATTTTCCTCTTGATACACTGTATCGCATTTTTAAAAAACATGTAAAATTGTAATGTAGGCATGACAAAAATGAACCTCCTCTGAAATGTCTATAATTAATTCACTTGAAATAATTTTATGGTAGGAAAAAGTTGTGATTTTTAGTGTGGCACCTTTGCAAATAGTTTAATTTCCTTTTCACGATCTGCATGCAAAGCAGATGAATAGCTGCTTTTTCCAAAATTAGCAAGTTCATTTTGATTCTGGATAAATTTGCTTTAAAATTGTATAGGTGTTGTGACTGATGCGTTGAATTTTGTAATCAGTGGGTTTTGGTGCAGTTTAGTGAATTATTAATGCGTTAAATCAAAAATAAGCAATTTGTAAAAGGTATCATGGACTCCAATTATTTGTCTGGCTTGTCAATTATTAGGACTTATTTTAAATTCCAATATTTTTCCTCTGTGGAGATAATTGATAAGGTCGCAGTTATTTGTATCTTTCAAACCATGTTATTTTCCCCCTGCAGCCCCTACTCCCCACCTCCCACTTCCAATTCTTAGCACATGTAAATGGTTAAGTTGTGACTTGAATTTTCTTCAACTGCACCAATTTTGGTGTTTAAAAAAAATCGAAGCTGTGGGGAGAGGGTGATGCAGTCAGTTTCGTCTGGCTAGGACAGGTGTATATTCCTTCATGGATATATGGTTTTCTCAGACAGGTGAAATGAAACATAAAATTTATTCTTCTACATCAAAACTAATTTGCATGTAAAAATATCTATTGTGTAATCTGTGACTGAGGCATTTTTCTGTCCTGGAGATTGTTTTTAAAACTAGTAGTTTTCTGGATGACCATTGCTTAGTGATGTTTTAATCTCTTGAGTTCATACCATGTAAATTACTCTTTTTTTTAAGCCAATGGACTATTTATTATGCTGGCCACAGCTGTGTTTCAAAAGTAATGACATTCTTGGTGTGGTAAATTTTCCGTTTTCTTATTTAAAAAATCTTTTTTGAATGCTAATCCATAATGATACATGGACTTGCATTCTGATGATATTTTCCTATAGATGTGATTCCTGAGTAATTGATCTGTCGCTCTAAACTATTTTAAATTTTCAGTCTTTGCCTTGGCAGCCATTCTCTTACACTTGTTCTTTCTGGGTTGGAACGGGAATGCCGATGATTCCTTTTAAGTGAATGACTTGTAGCAATGTTTGTTGTTTTCATTTTTGTCTGCTTGTTTGAAATAAACAGGAACAAACATATTTGTTATCGGCTTGTGTTATAGGACAGTGTACATTAATATATTTGGATTAGTAGCAGGGCTTCAGTGACCCCAGTCCAAGCTGGAATTTAAATTCTTGTTGAAAGGTGCGAGTGAAATATAAATTAAGAGCTGGAACTTTGATTCTTACTGTGCAAAAAAAAATTGAAAATGCATTGTAGTTAAATGTGTGTAAGGATGATTTTGAAATAGAACTGAATGTAATATTAATTAGGAATAAATATAATGGAGTTTGTTAAACTTCATTCTACTTTTATACTTGAGTATATTTGAGTGTATTTCTTCAATAGATTTTCAGTTTCTGATTTTGTCCAAGATATATTTTCTCTCTCAAGGGGAAGCATAGAATTTGTTTCATTTCAGAATATTAGTTTTTCTTCTTCTTTCTGAACTGCAGTCTGTTTGTCAGCTGAATTTATCCATTTTCAGGAAGTGTCATAATATTTTGTAAGTGAAGTACCCCATTACAATGTTCTTAACCACTTGTCACATCCTTATGCCATACAGATATATGAAATTAGGGAAATAACTAATGAAAAGCTACAGCATTGAATAGCATTTTTAAGAAATGAGGGTTATGTTTGCCTGTTTTTCAAATAGTTGTGGAATATCTGCGGTAGTGATTTTAAAATTGCAAGTTTATGCAAAATGTTTCTGATCTGAATGAATTGTGTTTTGCGGGAATAGCCTTAATTTTCAGTAAATTAATTTGCTTTTTAACTTTTAAAACATTTGATGTCTGACTGCCTCTACTGTCAGGATGAAATTGAGTAATTACGAGGTGCAAGATGGCTCACTTGTTCCTTCCCTGCTTGTTTGTTACACTGTAAATGTAAAAGTAAGGCTGGCAGATTTGGCAGGCCCCAAGTATCAGTTGTATGAGCAATAGTGTAAAACTGAGCATGGGTAGCCCAAAGTTTTTTTTTTGTATTTCAAAAGGACCATGCAGCAGAATGTGGTCTGGTTGGTTTACCATTCCAGTTTTGTTGCAATAAAGAGTGCTATACCTCCCAAAGATGTTTTGTACAATTTGCCGTGATTTTCAAACTGTTTTATTTTTTATGCAATTACGGAGATTTGTTTACTATTTTGTGACCCTAAATAATTGAGATGTCGTAAGAGACTTATTGGAAGTGTTCAGGAATTTAAACCAAAAGTGTTGTGATGAAACGAGCACAGACATCCCATTTTATTCAACATCTTGTGGGAAGTCGAAATCAAAAGTCTACCACAGTTTTGAAGGTATTTGTGTGTATAGAGGAAAAATCTACCCGCACTGATTTGCTTGACCCTGGAACTTGCCTTCAGTTGTGCCATTCTATCTTTTGGCTGATGAAAAAGGTTGCCTGACAGCTTTTTGGCTAACCCTTAATATGAGGATCACCATTAATCATGTCTGCTTTTTTTTTTCTCCCTCCCCTCTCTTGGAATCGTAACCTCCTTTGTCCAAGTAAGAAGGCTTTGTTGTAATGTTTTATGTTGACACATCAGAATTAGCACACTTAGCATGGTCTATCTTGACAATTCTGGCGTGTTGAGTGTGGGGTAACAGGGGATAGGGAGCAGATGAAGACTGCATTTGCCTTTTAGAAATCTTGGATTGAAATGAATGTCGTTCAGTTATGTTTCAAGACTAACATTTCTGTTAATAGAAATAAAGAATTCTTATTAAAAGTGATAATCCAGATTAATTGCAGTTAGAACTGATAGCTATCTTGAAGAATTAATGGCCTGAATTTG
Organism: Mustelus asterias; assembly: GCF_964213995.1. NCBI lineage: Eukaryota > Metazoa > Chordata > Chondrichthyes > Carcharhiniformes > Triakidae > Mustelus > Mustelus asterias. The sequence continues at coordinate 143,721,195 of NC_135801.1, read as the reverse complement.
CTGATTTGACATTGTAACGTGTATTCTTTTTCTGCATTGGATTATTTCCTCACTGAATTATTTTAAGAAATACATGGCTTGGTTAAGCAAAGCCAAACTGGTGTGATGAATAGTTGATAATTTCCTTGTTGGTAGTATGAATTTTTGGATGGGGTACTGAGTTGTTTGTCATGCTTCAGACTGAAAAACACTTAATGACATTCAGGATTAACACTGAGGAACATATTAAGGAGTAGGCAAAATTAGCCTTCCTTTTCCTAAATTCACAATTTAGGGGAGTGGAGTACTTACCCTTTTCCCTGTTTAAAAGAACCAATAAGCTGATGGTGTTGAGACGGCAGCTGAGAAATTATGTTTGTCTCTTTCCATGACCACAAGCATTTGATGGGAATAGTGATTTGGCTGTTAGCTTCACCCTTCCCATTCTATTGTTCCAGTAAAACAAAACACAAGCTTACGCAGCACCTACTTATTTGCTGCTCTCTATCTGCAACAGAACTTTGCACCGAGGAAGGGCGGTGTTATTAATATGGTTATTGTAGAGTATTTTTAACTGCTGGTCAGATAAATTATTCAATAGATGCCACTTCTGTGTAATTAAAATAAAAATTTGGAAGCTACAGAGAAGCGAAACTTGTTGAACTACCACAGTTGCCCTGGTTGAAGGGCAGTGGGATTGGTGCAGTTGATGGTTTGTGTGACATTTGCATATTTCCTGTGTCTTTCATGTGATATTTTCACAGTTGATTTTGGCATCTTTCACAATTGTGCTGAAAGATCAGTGCAACTTGCTTTGTAATGTTTGCTCATTTGCTTTTTAAAGCATGTTTCCCATCGGTTAGTTGTGAGCTTGGTGTCCTTTTAAAGATTTTTCCCTTATTTTAACACTGGTTTTTTTGCACATGTGCTGGCAACTTTTATCTTCTAGTTAGGATGTGTAAACCATTTGAATTGGACTTGACTTGCTTTTAAGGTAAAAATCCTTTGATGTTTCCTTTGATGTTTTCAGCTTGTAAAGAACTGTATATGGTAACATTTAAACTGAAGCAGCTCTATGTTTTGGTGTATCTGAGTCTTTTCTCTTTCTAATGTTTCATAAATTCCCTACTTTTACTTCTGCTCCATTTTAAAGTTACAGTTTGAACCAGTGCGCATCTGTTTCAGAGGCGTCTGATTCCTCCCTCAAGAGGCTGTTCTTCATGCTCTCTCCTGTGGTTTGAGGACTTTAATAGAATAATAAGGCATGGGGTGCTGAGGTAAATTATATGCCCTGCCCCACTCCATCTCAACCCAACACCATGTTTGTCCCAGCTAAAAGCCACGTTTTTTAACCATCGGGAAAGATTCCGTTATTTACTTGCTTGAAGGTAACAAATTGACTTGTCTTCAGGAAAATTCTGATCCAATGTAACAAACTAAAATTTAGATAGAAATAACAAAGCTGATAAAAATATGTTCTAATAACCTGCCTATGCCGATTTTTATTTTTTTCCTCTTACACTTTCAGTAATGTGGTTTTTTTGAGGGGCGGGTGCAGACAGAAAAAGAATTGGAGTATGTAATACACTTTACAATTGGGCCATTAAATTATCTCTTAAAAACATAGCCAAGGGAAAATATTTCTAGGAGAGCAGGAGCAGCAATATTTTTATTGAGTTATGTGATGTAGATTTTTTTTTGGTAGACATTTTGTCACTGCTAGTGGACAATTATTGCTCATTTCCACTAGAATTATTCATAAAGGAAAAAGTGCTGAGAGTTGGTAAGAAATGTTATTTTTAAGGACCTTCTCTTTAAAAAATGAAAGATGCAATGTATTTATTTATTCTAAAGGCAATATTCCTTTGAAGTTGTTTATTATGTGTCCTTTCTTCCCCAATCATCTTTCTCCTCTCCAAAAGGTAGAGATTCGTGCTAAGAATCAGTTCTGCTGGTGCTGGCCAACTTCCAGTTGACAGCCCAACCTGTCGACACTTGAAGTTTTCATTTGCCCTCTCCAGTATCAGTGCACAGGCACCAGAAGTGGAATCCTGACTGATTTTGTTTTTGTCTTCCTTTGTGAAGTTCTACAGACAATTGATTGTGTGACTTTGTGCTGAGGCTCTTGTGATAAGAGTTATTCACACTACATTGACGTGCTACTTTTATAGGCGTTATTTTGGTCATTGCTAAGTATGGGATTGCGGGCTTTCAAATTGCGAATTCAGTAAATGAATGGGTGCTGGTATGTTTGATGATGCTGTTTTTCTAAACAATAAATAAACAAAGCCTTGAGCAGGTCTGAAAATTGGGTTTTACTAGTGTCCTGTATTCTGTGAATGGCAACTTCTAAGAACAGCCCTTTCCAAACCTGTACAAATGTAACCAACCTGAACAAAAGTAATAAGGTGCAAGTTGTGGCTACATGCGGATGACTACATGGTTTTTGCATCAAAAAACTAAAGATTGTATTCATTCACTGCAAATGATCTACTGGAATTGCAAAAATGACGGGACCAATGGGAGATGGCATTGAATGCCAAAGCATGTTATGTCATGTGCATTACCAACAAAAAGGGTCCACCATTAGATAGCTAAGATGTATGATCAAATTCTCCAGCAGGTAAATGCACAATGATAGCTGGGAGTTCACCTTAAAAACAATCTTCAATGAGGATTCCACGTTCAGCAGGTAACATTGAAAACAAACAGGATTCTTCGATCTCTGAGGAGGAATCTTTGTATCAAAAATATCAATTATAGCTTACCAAACATTTCATCCAACTTGTGCATGGGATCCTGATAGGGCAAGAGATATGAATAAGATTGAAGCAATCTAAAGAATTGTTGAACAGTATGGGAAAGAGTATCACATCCTTGATCAGATTTGGAATGGGATTCACTACAGAAAAGGAGTGAGAAAAATAAACTGACCTTGATCTATGAAATATAGAAGAGACTGATGGGAATTAACCAAAACAAGAACCTGGTTTACCTTGGGAATGACAAAAGATGAAATTTGGCCATCCACTTAAACAACAAAGACCATTTAGAGACATAGAAACTAGAAGCAAGGGTGGGCCATTCAGCCCTTCGAGTCTGCTCTGCCATTCATTTTTGATCATGGCTGATCATCAAATTCAATGCCCTGATCTCGCCACCTGCCCCCCACTCCCCATATCCCTTGACCCCTTTAGCCCATAGAAACATTTGTTCCCTAGACACTGAAAGGACAATAGAACAAGTTGCAAAAGATATAGTCACTTGAAATCTTCAAGACCCACCTTTAGATTATTTCCGTTTAAACATTTTTATTGGTTTAGCTAGCACTTCTCACATAAATGTTGGCAGAATATGGATATTAACCTGTGATGCCAATACAACTAAAGCAGAAATAGGATTGTGTTGTCTGGTCTCTTGAGCCTCACTGCCAGGGCTGGGAAACAATGTGATCTTGGAATCACAGGTTCAACGAACCATATTATAGGATTATTATTATAGGTTTTGAGTGGCTTATATCTGAAAATGGAATTAGATGCTTCCCTCTATCCTCCCCCCTCCCCCCCCGCAAACAAAACAAAAACACCTCTGAAGGTTGTGCTTTGTCAATGCATGTTTCTCTATTAAATGAAATAATTCTTTAGTTTTATGTTGATAACTAGAAGAAGCGCTGCTTTTTGTTTGTTTCATGTGTTGGCTGTGGCTCAGTGGCAGGGCTCACACCTCAGAATTACTAAGTTGTGGTTTCAAGACCTACTCCGGAGCATTTGTGTATATAATCTAGGCTGACACTTCAGTCCAGTACTGAAAAGGTGCTGTCTTTTGGATGCCTACTCATTTGGACATCATAAATCCCACAGCAGTATTCAAAGAAAAGCAGTAGAATTTTCCATGGTGTCCTAGACAATACTTTTCTCTGAGAGCACCACTAAGCTGTATCTCTGCTTACTGTGCCCGCAGTACATTAGGAAGCACACTTCAAAAGTATGTCATTGGCTGTGCAATGCTTCGAGGCATCCGAAGAACATGAAAGAGTATATATGAGTACAATTCTTCTTTGTATAATACAGAGACAAGATAATATTTCCATGGAAATCCTTCGTTGTATCTGACTTCTAAAATTGTGTGATAATCTTGATGGAATCTGTGGTTATCAGATATTGACCTATCATGAATGAACACCCAGAAAGTGGTTTTGAGATGGTGAGAATGCTTTGCTTTCAGTTTCTGTTAATTGCTCATTGATTTTTTTTTAAACTTTAGAAATGTTTAGGTTGTTTCCCTTCCCTCACAGCTCGCTCCCAGCCCCATGTGAACTATGTTAAAGAACAAGTTGCTGTTGCAATTCTTTTTCCACTACCTGCAAGAAAAATGAATGCTCCTAGAAATTAGAGATTTTCTTAATAATTCTCAACCGTCAAATCCACAGAGGGTTCATCCCTGTCGTTTCAGGGCATAGACCACATGCATGGCAGTAACAGTCTTGCATTTAGTGTTTTTGCTATTGGTGACAGCGTCTCTGATGTTTTCCCAGAAACTCTTCAGAACCCTGCCCTGCGGGTTTCCTTCTAAATGAGGCCAAAGATGCATTTCAGAGAGGCCAGAGTAAGGTGGCAATTAATGGGCTTCGTGATTCCCTGTATGTTGTCTCTTGAGGACTTGCTGGTGTTGTTCAGCACCATCTTTACCATATCTGCTTCTACTGGACATAATCCAGAGACATAGTCGAGTGTACATAGATGCTGGATGAGCACTGGGTTTGAGCTATGTTGTGATGGCCTGTGATTGAGTTAAATCTATGCTCACTCTTCAGTGTCTTTAATGAATAATGGGCACTGCTGGTCCTGTCAGGAGCCACAAGTTGATGTCTTTAGAAGAGGGACAGGAACCATCTCCACCTCTGCCAAAGATCCAAGATCATCACTTTTGGCTTGAGAATTTCACAGTAACTTCATTGCAGTGTTAATGTAAGCCTTACTTGTGACTAATAAATAAACTTCTGAGTTTTGTGAAAAAATTAATTGTGATATATTTGCCCCAGCAAAATAGAAAATGCACATAATAAAAATCAAGTCTCAGCAACACAATTGTTTTTATTTAAGAACAGGAAGGAACTTGCTTTACAGAGTGCCATTCACGTATTCAGTGAAGAACTTTAGGTGTGTAGTCACTGTTGTATTGTAGAAAATGCAGCAGCCAATTTGCATACAGCAAATTTCACTAACAGCAGTACAATGATGACCAGATAATCTGCTTTTATGAAGTTTGATTGAGAGAATAAAATTCGCCAGGACATGGGGTAACTTCCCAGGTCATCTTCAGGGGGTCTTTTAGAGAAAAAAACGGTGCTTCAGTTTAATATCTTGTCCAAAAGGTGGGACCCCACACTCCTCTCATACTGCAGTGGAATGTCAGTTTTTGTGCTTAAGACTTTGGAATAGGACTTGAGCCCATAACCTCCTGATGCAGAAGGTCAACTTGAGATGTGCTACTTAAAAAATAGATCATAAAAAGTTAAGTTCAGATTCATTCAGTCCATTCAACTCATTTGGCTCATCCTTGTATTAAGAACCCATGTTCTCACCATGGCAACTGCCTGTATAATGATTCAAGGGTTATTACCTAATCAGAAATGCATTCCAAGAACTATTCACTCCTTTTGTGCTCAAGTGCATCTTGACATCAATTCTGAACTATCCTTTTAGCAGTTTTTAACCATATCTCTGTGTTCCTCTAGTTATGATTTGATTTGAAATAGTGCTGCCATTATCTTTTCTATTCCAGTTCGGATTTGACTATCTCTTTTTGATGTATCTTTGTAAGATTGCCTGTTTAATATATGGAAATCTGAGTCTGAGCTTGTAACTCAGTCATCTTGATGCTATAGACTTGTAAGGGACAGCTTTGTGTCTGTGCTGCTGATGGCTGAATCGTGGCTGAATTTCCAATTTGCATACCTGGCAAGCTAAACTCCTTGTTGTTATAGTGAATCATATTGTCCCATGTCCTGTCTGATTTGTGAATGGAGATGGTAACTGTGAATCATCCAGGACAAAGTAGTCTAACTGATTGACATGTTATCCACCAGCCTAAATATCCACTTTCTCCACCACCAATATCCTGTTGCTGTGGTGTATATGACTTACAGGATGCACTTCAGCAATTCACCAAGGCTTAGCATCTTCAGAACCTAAGACCACCACAATCTAGAAGAACAAGGACAGCAGGCATATTGAATAACTTCACCTATGAATTGCCCAGCAAGTCACCCACCTTCGGCATATATTGTTGTTTCTTCATTGTCACTGTGTGTCAAAATCATGGATCGCGCTACTAAACATTACGAGAGGAGTACCTTCACCATGTTGATTGCAACAGTTCAAGTAGGTGGCTCATTACCATCTTGGGGCAGTTAGGATGGGGAATAAATGTCAGTCTCATCAGTAATGCCTTTTCTAAGAATGAATAAATAACATCCATTTGTCACTCGTGCATCTTTGTTTCTTCCAAATCTATCTCCTTTGTGGTGGATCTTGCATACTATGATATTGGTTAGTTCCTTCTTATTTCCTCCACTATCCCATTTAAATGTAATAACGCACCTTCCTTCTCAATTCAATATCAGCTATAAATTTGACCAACTTGTGTTTCTTAATCCAGATTATTAATGTAAATGTTCTGCAATTCTCCATGGACTTGAAAAGGCTGAGTCTTCGGCTTAGTTTAATTTATTTAGTAGTGCCATAAGTAGGCTTACATTAACACTGCAATGGAGTTACTGTTTTGCCACACTCTGGTGCTTGTTACGGTACATCAAGGGAGAATTTAGCATGGCCTGTGCACCTAATCAGCACGTCTTTCGGACTGTGGGACCGGAGCACCCAGAGGAAACCCATGCAGACACGGGGAGAACGTGCAGACTCAGAAAAGACAAGTGACCCAAGCCGGAATCAAACCCGGGTCCCTGGTGCTGTGAGGCAGCAGTGCTAACCACTGTGCCACCGTGCCGCCCTTAGGGGCCTGTTTTCTAACATTAACCTGGCAGTTGGAAAGGTGTCAATTTCATTTTAAAAATCACAATTAAATCGGATTCCTACATAGCTATTCCCATGTTTAAATAGTTATGCTATCCAAAGTAGACAATTTATTAATTTGTCTAATGATTCAGCAAAATAGGAAACACTATCTCCATTTGAAGTTACTGCAAAGGAAGTCTGTTTTATATTGATGCTGATACCTGTATATTTCAAAATGACAATTTATTTAAAAAAAATATAGAATCATAGAACCCTACAGTGCAGAAGGAGGCTATTCGGCCCATCAAATATGCACTGACCACAATTCCATCCAGGCTCTATCCCCATAACCCTATGTATTTACCCCAGCTAGACCCCCTGACACTAAGGGGCAATTTAGCATTGACAATCCACCTAACCCACACATCTTTGTACTATGTCTTTTTTGCTGTGCTGTTCAGTTGTACATCTGGATAAAAACCCTAACTGGTTCTGATCTTTTGGATGGGTTACAGCCATAGACTTGTATCAGTCAATGCTTTGCAAGCTTATCTTAGTGTCTAGACTAGTTTTAACCAAAGAAGCTTCCCAATGGTGAATCATCTTAGCCAAATGTGCTTAGTATACATTCCAGGAGCTTCTACATTTCCTTTTGGGCTTTCTTCTCCCAAAGTGAAGGTAATTTGGATTTATCTGTCTCTGTTGAGGTGCTAAACAAGGGTTATAATGCTTCAAATATCAATGCAAGTTGGTTATTCTGATGCAGTGATTCCTGTGCCCTGGAATGTGCCATTGGCTTGCAAAATGTGACCATCTCCCCACCAGTTTTAAGAAAACCCATCATGGCAAGAACAAAAATATTCACTTCAATTTTGGTTGTCTGTTTTTACTCTTTGCGACTTAAGGCACTCAGTTGTTTTGCGTTTACATTCTTCAGCAATTTGCTCGTATTCTGCAGTCTCCCAGAACCAGCAGTCATATTAAACTGATTGGATTTTGCTACAGACTCTGAGGGAAGGATGTATGTTTTTTGATAGGTTTTGCTTGCTGCCCCCAGTCTTATTTGAGACTAATAAATGCATTGTTGGCATGACATCATTCTGCATAAAGGTCTTCTTTATTTCTTGCTGTGTTGAATTGCCTACAATGCAGCTGTTTTACAGAAAGTATGGCTGCATGTTGTAATCTAAAATTGTGGGGGCGTGATTTGATTTATTTACTTTCCCATGGCCTGAACTAGACATGGACGTAAAAGTAACCTCATGTACACTAGCAATGTTTCCACTGACATATTGGTCAATCAGCAGCAACTGTGTGAAACTTTTGCATTTATAAGTTCATTTGAACTATGGGAGGAAAGATATCAACAGTACTAAGCAATATTTATTTAGCCCTTGATTGTGTCTGGAGAGAGGATTTTCAGCTGCATAACACTGGAATGGCTCTATGTCTTGCCCCAGTTTTTTTGCTGGTAGGAGAAATTTCAGATGTTGGCATTATATAAATGTGTTTTGGCATTATATAAATGTGTTTTCTGTTGGTACCAGTGTGCTACACAAATCTAGTGACATAACTGTGAGAAAAACAGTAAAATCATGTTCAACTGGCAGCCGCCAATTTTCTAATAAAAGTATTTTTGTTTTCCACAAAGACCGGGATTTGTCATTATTTGTATGGTAATACTGTTGTGACTTTTTCTTTGCAGTTGAAGAAAACACCTTTTTAGACCCAACAGTTTCTTTCAAATTTTACTACCTTGACATCAAAGTCATCAGTTGCCGAACCTCTTTAATGTTATAAATTCAAAATGTTACAATGAAGCTGCATGTGCCTTTTTAAAAACAATTACTGTATTTATGTTCAAATTGCTCCTTAAGCTGACAAGTTCATGTGGCAGATATTCACACTGGAGACCTTATAATTTTCGTAGCTGGTCTATAATTAGATGCATTTTCTAAGTATAATTTTGAAGAGAAAAATTCACAACATTTGGGAAAATGGCTTTTACAGCTTCAATGTGTTTCTGTTAATGGTATAATTTAATTTTTGTGAGGAATCGTATGTTTCCATGTAAAGTATTCCTTAAACAGCATCTCCTGTTTGTTTTGCCAATGGTTTGCTCCCCTTGCTGTGGGGTCTGAACAAATTTACATTTATTGTGAGCTCTCTTGTGTCAAATTCTTTTTAGAAAAGTTGGGCAAAATTGAGTTTGAATGTGAAAATGCACAGCCTGACTGAGCCTTTTTATTTTGTTCTCCACTATGGCCCCTCCACTTGTCTGTTACACAAGTTCCTCAGTGAGGCCTACTCAGCATGAGGGAAGGAATCTCGTTCTTCTTAACAGAAAATGCTGGAAGTGCACATCAACCCTCCATCAGGCCTAGCATTTGCAGGCTGTAGAGCTTGAAGTTACTTTTTTTTCTGAAAATGGGTTCCACACATAACCATGTCAATTCAGACAAAAGGTCCCACCTGAAATATAAACCTGTCAGCTGACAGCGGAACTGTAGTGCCCTTTAAAACATTTTCTATTCACCTCCTGTTTCTATCATTTTTACTTTCTCTTTAGAAAGTATCTTCTCTGGTGTATTTGCTGCATTGTTTGACCATGTTTTATCATAGGTTTAGTTCAATTCAAGAGTGCTCTTTATTAATCCATTTTAAAAGGGCAACATTGTAAGTTTGACCTTTTCTCTACTGCCTAAGTGGCATAGTTTGTTTTGAAAACTCAGCTTGGAGAATCCTGTTTTGTTTCTTCTCCCCTGTACCATTGCATCCATCTATTCCTCCCTCCACAAACACAACTTTTATTTTGAAACTGGGATTGACATAGTTGATTATAATAATTAATTTTGTATTTCCTTGTTAACTTCTGTACTCTGTTAACTTAAAAATCTATTTGAGTTTGTTTACAGAATACACAATCACAATATTGATTTTTTTTGTATTCGGGCCGTATTACCAATATTGAGTATGTTTTAAGTTTTTGATCTTGTTTTCTGTGGTGTTTTGTCCTGTAAACTTGGTTAGTACTAGACTAACCACATCAAAGGGCATTCATCAATGTTTAATGTTTCGAGCCATAGAAGACTATTTGACCTACAGTGTCTGTGCTTGTTCTTTGTTTAGAACAATTCCGAAACCAATCCCACTGCTCTTCTGTCCATCATATCCATGTATCTTCCTGTACTGTATTTGCATCTTACTCTATGCACATAAAGAGTTGTCTGTATTGCTAACTAATTTAAAAATGACAATTGTGTTACCTTGAATTCCCACTCTCGCCATATTCTTGCAAGAATCAAGCATCTTAATTCACACAGGTTTTAATTTTAGAGGAGAAAAGAATAACTTTCCTTCCCCACAGCTATTTTCCCCCATTTCCTTGATGCATCATCACCTACTAGAATTTGAATAACTAAATCACCTTTTTTGCTTCCTTTCTATCAGGCGTAATTGGTCGTAGAGCTGGTGTGATTTGTGTGCATATGTGATTTCCATTCCTCCCCCCCCTTGTTCTGTCCCTGAATGGGAAACTGAACTGACTGACTGTTGGTTTGCCTGGCTGTTCAGACTAATTGATGGTGTTTGCTAGTTACTAGCTGTCAGAATCGAGTCCAGAGATTTCATAGAAGACTAGGTCTGTTGTTTCTGTTGTCATTCAAGAGTTGTGCAAGAATGTTGTCCTCTGTGTTTACCAGAATGCCTGTCAGATACATAAACATTACCTCGTAGTATGATAGACTCATTAGGATTTTAATGAAAAGCAGCACTGTGATTTTTGGGCTGATTCATGAGGCAAATGTCTTTTTGTGTTTTTTAATATCATCTGCTGCTTTCTGTCTGGGATTAAACACCTCAGGATTTCACAAGTTCATACATGAAGCGCATGAGTTAATCAAAAATGTTGTTTTCCTTTTTAACTGATTTATGACTAACACAATTAGCTATTACATGTGATGTTAATGTGTATTTTAAGTTGAGAGCTGCATGACCTGCACAATTACTTTGTGTTATTAGTATAGCTATCTTTATTACTTTATTCACTCCTGGCCCCCTGACAGCACCCAAAATATCTTTTATGACTCCGTTTTGATTCTAACAGATTAATTTGGAAATGCTTCTGGCTGAGTTGAACACTATATATTTTGCATTTTAATCTTGCATGTGTTACTCTTGTAGTTGGTTTATGCCGCAGTCTGGGATTGACAGTGACCTTCATTTTATTTTTGCTTTAGATTATTTTCATCATTGAAGCAAATAGTTGTGCAAAACTTCTTTCTCTTTCTTTTTTTAAAAAAAAAGGAATTCCTGCTGCAAATGCCAAAAATGCTATTTAATGTGAAAATGAGAAACAAAAGATATCTGCCATCTAATGTTTGGGAAAGAACAAAATGTGGAGTGTTGACTTTCTGCTTCCACATTCAGGAGTGCTTTGCAAAATATTATTTTGATTAAGTAAGTCCTAAGGTCCTGATTTTATGAGGCTTTGAAATTCGCGATTACTTTGGGGAATTGACATTATACAAGACTATTTCATAGAATCCTACAGTGCAGAAGAAGGCCATTTGGCCCATCAAGCTTGCACCGACCTCAATTCCACCCAGGCCCCATCCCCATAGCCTCACACATTTACCCTAGTTAGTCGACACTAATGGGCAATTTAGCATGGCCAATCAACCTAATCCGCGCGTCTTTGGGTTGTGAGAGGAAACCCATGTAAACACAAGGAGAACGTTCAAACTCCACACAGACAGTGACCCGAGACCGGAATTGAACCCAGGCCCCTGGCTCTGTGAGGCAGCAGAGCTAACCATTGTGCTATCGTGCCGCCCCTCCAATTTTAGATCCTCAACTTATTGTTTCTCTTCACCTCATTTTGAGTGTCCATTACTACCATTGTGTGTTAGCTGGTTAAAGCTACTTGCAGAGTGCCACTGATGAAGAGATCCAATTTGATTTCTTCAAGGCTAACGTGCACTGATTGAGCATCTTTAATTTTGTAAAATGCCCCAGAGGACTTGGCAAATGTGAATCAGTACTGACCAATGTAAAAGAGAAATTTGGTAGAGGAGGATGATAGTGCTGTTAAAGAATAACGTTTTTTAAGAGGGTTTTGAAAGTAGTTTGTCATACCAAGGTGAAGGGGTTTCAGAAGAAAATCTGAGAGCTTGAGGACGTGATGGCTAACTCTCCAATAATGGAGCAGAGGGAGAGTAGAATGATGAATAGGTCAGAGAGGAGGTCATGGAGAAGTGAAAGGAGTTTTAGAATTAGTGTAATGAAGATCAAAGCCAGTGAAGGTTAACAATGAGAGTGGTGATTAAATAAGCAGGATATTGTAGGATAAGAAGCTGGAAGCATATTCTATTGCTCATCCCTAATTGCACTTGAAGGTGTTGGTGAGTGCCCACATTGTGATGAACATTGTGCAATCATCAGCGAGCAGACCCATTCTGACCTTGTGATAGAAGGTCTGTGATGAAGCAGCTGAAGGTGGTTGGACCTTTAACACTACCCTGAGTAATGCCTGCAGTGATGTCCTGGAATTGAGATGATTGACCTCCAAAATCCTTTGCGCTGGTTATGAGTCCAACCAGTGCAGAGTTTTGTCCCTGACTCCCATTTGACTTTGCTAGGGCTCCTGGATACCACCCTTGTTGCTTTGATATTGAGGGCAGGCACTTTCACTTCACTTCTGGAGTTCAGCTGTTCTGGCCATGTTTAAACCAAGGCTGCATAATGAGGTCAAGAGCTGTGTGGTCCAGGCAGAACCAAGCTGAGTGTCAGTGAGCAGGTTATTGCTACGAAAACACGACTTGATGGTACAGTTGTGACTCCTTCCATCACTTTGCTGATGATTGAGTGTAGACTGATGGGGGCAGCAACTTCTCTGGTTGTATTTGTCCTGTATATACAGGACATATATTGAAGATTAACTTTGATCTGTAATAGTCCTTGGTTGTTGCACTGATGTGCAATGCACTTCCCGCTGCCTTGGAAAAGCAGCCAGCATAATCAAGAACCCCAGGCACCCTTGACATTCTCTCTTCCATCGGGAAAAAGATTTTAAAAAGTCTGAGGTCATGTACCAACCGATTCAAGAACATCTTTTTCCCTGCTGCCATCAGACTTTTGAATGGACCTACCTTGCATTAAATTGATTTTTCTGTACACCCTAGCTATAACTGAAACATTACATTCTGCACTCTCTTCTGTGTACAGTATGCTTCTTGAATAGCCCTAAAGAAATACTTTTCACTGTATACTAATACATGTGACAGTAATAAATCAAATCACATGGCTTTAATTTTTGTATCAGTTATGTACATTTTCAAAAATAGAGATTTGGAGGAGGAAGAAATATCAGGCATGTTATCCCAGTAATTAACTTATGATTTCTGCTACATTGATGAAGACTTCACTGGATTGGATCTTGTATATTTATGTAATGACATTTGTGATCTGGCAAATTTATAAGTTACAACTAAATTCAGAATGTTGTGAAAATGAGTCCTGAGGAATGGTCTCAATCTGGAACATTGACCGATGAGACTTCAATTTCTCCATGGACGTGGCCTGTCCTGTAGAGTTTTATCTGGTTTTGTCTTGAGATTTCAAGCACCTGCAGTATTTGGCTTTTGTTCAGATTTCTTTGACCTATCCAGCTTTCGGCATTCCCGGCATCCTTGACAAGATCCAAGACCTCAGTGATCCGGTTTTGTTCAAATCCATTGATACGCTGCCTCACTTTCCCATGGGGATCTTCTCCAGTTGCATGCCTTCGTACTTGGCTTTCATGTCTCCACTGACAGGCTCCATACTGCCATTTATGGGTTCACTGTCCAGTGATGATAATTTCATGAAGCTTCTTTCCCAAGCCCATGCATTCAAGAGCATTTCAGAGACCCAGCTCTTTGTACCATTGGTTTCAGTATTTGCTTGTCAGCATCCATATTTTCTTCCATTCTGTAAAATGCATGAAAATAATATGTAGATGTGAGGCACATTATAGAATTTAAACATTGCAAAGTGGACGAGATTCAAATACTACATTTCACTTAAAGAAAAGATTTTTTGCTTTCGGAAGTGGGATGTGATATTTCCTCTCACCCCTCCAAAAATGCCCTCCGTCTGAAAATATGTCTGGCAACATTTCCCCTTTTGAAGGATGTATTCTTGTGACTGTAACAACCCCCGATAAGGGTTTCCTGTAAGCTGCGTGCATATGGCAGCACAGTTACAGTACAAACTGTTTGCAACATCTGATTTAAGACACTCTGAAATGCACACTGAAATAAACAGACAGTCTACAATGAAAATAATTTCTAGGGAAAACTGCCAATATCCACTTAACCTAAATGTAGTTAGATCAAGGGCGATTTATGGATGGGCTGATGTTTTGATTTGCATTTCTGACGGTAGTTTTTAAAGTTGGTGGATATGTATTATTTTACTCTGTCCCTTTGAAATGAGTTTAATATTTCAAATGTTGCCTTGCATCAAGCCAACAACCTAGGGTACAGCCCATTGGAAGAGCATGGCTGCTGCCGCCATCATCTCTCTCTATCTCTTAATTGGGACTTGCCAATAAGCTGCTCACCAATCCTCAGTTCCATTAGGATCACGTGGCTTCAGACTTCATTGCAGCCTTGGTCCAAACTTTGGCATGTCCGCTATGACATTCACCAACGTTTACAGATGCACCATAGAAAGCATTCTTTCTGGTTGTATCACAGCTTGATATGGCTCCTGCTCTGTCCAAGACTGCAAGAAACTGCAAAGCATCATGAATGAAGCCCAGTCCATCGCGCAAATCAGCCACCCATCCACTGACTCTGTCTACACTTCCCACTGCCTCGGAAAAGCAGCCAGAATAATTAAGGACCCCATGAACCCCGGACATTCTCTCTTCCACCTTCTTCCGTTGGGAAAAAGATACAAAAGTCTGAAATCACGTACCAACCGATTCAAGAAGATCTTTTTCCCTGCTGGCATCAGACTTTTGAATGGAGTTAACTTGCATTAAGTTGATCTTTTTCTACACCCTAGCTATGATTGTAACACTGCATTCTGCACTCTCTCCTTTCCTTCTCTATGAATGGTGTGCCTTGTCTGTATAGCACACAAGAGACAATACTTTTCACTGTATGTTAATACATGTGACAATAATAAATCAAATCAAAAACGTGAACAAAAGAGCTGAATTCCAGAGGCGAAGTCGGGATTCCTGCACTTTCCATCAGCATTGAGAGAAGTGTGGCGTGAAGGTAAAATAGTAAAATTGAAGTCGGTGGGGGATCGGGTGAGAACATGTCAGTGTTCAGAGTCATATCTAACAAAGACGAAAGACAGTTGTAGTTGATCATAAACTTAACTGGACCAGTCACCATAAGTATTGTGGCTATAACACAGGTCAGCACTGGCTCTTCTGGCAACCATCTCAGCTCCAGGGTATCGCTGCAGGAGTTCCTCAGGGTAGTGTCCGAGGCCCAGCTCTCTCCAGCTGCTTCACCAATGACCTCTCTTCCATCATAAAGTTAGAAGTGCGGTTGTTAACGGATGTTCAGCATCGTACGTGACTCATACTGAAGCAGTCCATGTCCAAATGCAACAAGACCTGGACAATATCCTGACTCGGGCTGAAAAATGGCAAATAGCATTCAAGCCACACAAGTGCCAGGCAATTATCAACTCTAACAATAAAGAATCTAACCATTGCCCCTTGGCATTACCATCACTGCCTACTAGCAACATCCTGATGGGGAGAGGGTAGCATTTACCAGAAACTTAACTGTAATAGTCATATAAATACTGTGGCTACTAGAACAAGTCTGAGGCTAGCAACCCTGTGGTGAGTAGCTCATTTCCTCATTCCCCAAAGCTTGTCCCCCATCTACAAGGCACGAGTCAGGAGTGTGAAGGAATACTCCCCACTTCCTGGATGAGTGCAGCTCCAACGACACTCGAGGACCAAGCAACCCACTCCATAGAACCATAGAAAATTACAGCTCAGAAACAGGCCTTTTGGCCCTTCTTGTCTGTGCCGAACCATTTTATGCCTAGTCCCACTGACCTGCACTTGGACCATATCCCTCCACACCCCTCTCATCCATGAACCCGTCCAAGTTTTTCTTAAATGTTAAAAGTGACCCCGCATTTACCACATTATCCGGCAGCTCATTCCACACTCCCACCACTCTCTGCGTGAAGAAGCCCCCCCTAATATTCCCTTTAAACTTTTCTCCTTTCACCCTTAACCCATGCCCTCTGGGTTTTTTCTCCCCTAGCCTCAGCGGAAAAAGCCTGCTTGCATTCACTCTATCTATACCCATCAAAATCTTATACACCTCTATCAAATCTCCCCTCAATCTTCTACGCTCCAGGCAATAAAGTCCCAACCTATTCAGTCTCTCTCTGTAACTCAGCTTCTCAAGTCCCGGCAACATCCTTGTGAACCTTCTCTGCACTCTTTCAATCTTATTTACATCCTTCCTGTAATTAGGTGACCAAAACTGTACACAATACTCCAAATTCGGCCTCACCAATGCCTTATATAACCTTACCATAACACTCCAACTTTTATACTCAATACTCCGATTTATAAAGGCCAATGTACCAAAGGCACTCTTTACGACCCTATCCACCTGTGACGTCACTTTTAGGGAATTCTGTACCTGTATTCCCAGATCCCTCTGTTCAACTGCACTCTTCAGAGTCCTACCATTTACCCTGTACGTTCTACTTTGATTTGTCCTTCCAAAGTGCAATATCTCACACTTGTCTGCGTTAAATTCCATTTGCCATTTTTCAGGATTGCTACCTTCCTATTGGTGGAAGGGTTGAAAACCACACAGCGATTTAAAGTGATTGGTAAAAGAAGCAATGGCGATATGAAAACATCTTGTTGCAGTGAGTGACTGGGAATAGGAACATTCTACCTGAAAGTTTGCTGGAGGCAGATTCAATTGTGGCTTTCAATAAAGAATTAGGTAAGCACCTGAAGAGAGAGAGAGAGGCACTGGTGTGGTGGACCAAATGCCATTTATCTGTGCTATCACAGTTCGATGATTCTATACAAGTCTGGAGTGTGACGACTTGCCTGGCTGAGTGCAGATCCAATAACACACGAGGAAATCGCCACTATCTCGAACTTCTTTCATGAAGTTAAACATTCACTTCCTCCATCATGGGCTAACCATGGCTTCAAGGCCTGCATCTACAAAGGCACTGCAGAAACTCACCGAGGTTTCTTTGACAGCACTTTCCAAACCTGTACCATCTATCATCTAGGGCAGCACGATGGCACAGTGGTTAGCACTGCTGCCTCACAGTTCCAGGGTCCTGGGTTCAATTCCAGCCTCGGGTCACTGTCTGTGTGGAGTTTGCACGTTCTCCCCATGGCTGCGTGGGTTTGCTCCGGGTGCTCCGGTTTCCTCCCACACTCCAAAGATGTGCGGGTTAGGTTGATTGGCCATGCTAAATTGCCCCTTAGTGTCCTGGGATGAGTAGGTTAGAGGGTTAGCGGGATAAATGTGTGGGGTTGTGGGGATGGGGATAGGGATGGGGGTGGAATTGTTGTCAGTGCAGACTCGATGGGCCGAATGGCCTCCTTCTGCACTGTAGGGTTCTATGTCTAGAAGGACAAGGACACCAATCGCATCACCACCTGCAAGTTTTCCTTCCAAGTTACATACCATCCTTACTTGGAACTATATTGCTGTTCCTTCATTGTCAAACTGTGAACTCCCTATCCAACAGTTCTGTGAAAGCGTCTTAATCACATTGACTAGTGACTTACTAACACCTCTTTGAGGACAGTTGGATACAGGCACTAAAGGTCTTGCCAGTGACATGCGTATCCCTGAATGAATAGTTACAAGGAATGGACAAAGGCCAAAAGAGCATTGTTGGAGGCTGAAGAGCAGGGGCTTGCTATGTGTGTATGTGTGCGCGTGTGTATGCACCGCATGTGTGCATGCGCTGAAGACTCTGACATTTTAGGGACAGTTGGACCTGACTGATTAGATTAACCTTGGAAGTCCAAATTAAGTGTCAGCTATTGGAATTGCAGGAAAAAGTCATAGGCTGAACATCACTGTTTATTTTTATCGCCATTAGCGTATTTGTATAGAGTGGGATGCAGAACTCACCTGTCTATTTTAATGCAGGATGGAAGATGCTAATTTTGATTCTGTAGGTGCAAACACTGACTGTTCTGAATGTCTCCAGTAGCTCTTGTTATTAGTCTGAGGAACCCAGATCGTGCAAAAACATTCAGTAAATCATTTACAAAAGAATCCTCTGGACATGTAATTTTCATCCTGTCTCATCCTGTACAATTACCAGCAGCAAGCTGTTACTGGTGGAGGTGATGTCTCAGATGAACAGATACAATAATGGCCGTTTTACGAATACAGGGTATTACCATGCATTAATGGCTGCCAGCTCACAAATCGGAGCTCTCATTTTAGTTAATTTCTGTGCTAATTGACTATGTTAAATGGCTACATGTGCAAGACTGTATAGTCACTCAATTTACAGGAGGACTCCATTGATCGGTTAGATGTTGCAGGTGTTCCTAATGAGACCATGCACCAACTCTAAGAAGAATTGGACGACGGGACTAGTGGGGTTTTCCAGCTTGACCAATCATTTACTGACTGAGTTTGGAAATAGACTAGTGTCTCAAAGAGAGAACCATTTGGAGGGACGAAGCCTCTTTGTCAACCTCGGCATCAATTACAAATGTAAACCTTTTAAAACTTGTGCTCAATACTTGAGGACTTTTTTTCAAATGTTTTGCAGCAGGCCTCAGTTTGGTTGCTTATGGTCGTCCCATGCAATTTTTTTGTTTGCAATTATTGCAAGTTTATTGCCTCTGCCTGGTTTTCAAACATTTTTCTTCATTGTAAGGGTAGGGCATTTGAGCTGTTCTCAGATTGTTTTTGATTCTGATTTGTAACTGGTTTCTGAGAGGTGTATAGGTTTTTTTTTGACTTGGCTAAGTTTGAGAATTTGGCAGTTCAGATCTGGCATAGGCAGAGACCTCATGCTGTAGTGTGGCATTTCCCTGTGCTATTTATGTGTGTGTTCTTTTGCCTAAAAAAAAATTCCAGGAAGGGAAACCAGATTACATTTTACTTCCCCTCTCCTTTCTTCAAATTTATCTTTGTCCCTGGCCAAGTGATTCAAAGACTGAAATTCTCTCAGTTGAAAATGATGTAAAATGGAATTTGCTGTATAAAAATAATTACAACAGTCACTGGGAAACTTTCATTTCCCCAATGACACTGGGTTGTAGCCAAGCATAGCTGAGCTATCTGGACGACCAGATTAAACTGAAAGCGCAGGTTGTTGCAAAACAAAGTTGTAAGGACTCAGCCTCTGAAAAATGTTTCTTAAATTTGAAAAATTGACTAACTGAAAGAAAAAGCCATAGACAGTTTTCTACTCTCTTGTTAACACTGCAGTGTTTCTCAGTTTTTGCATGGGGTATGGTTAGGTCCATTATTGGTTCCAGTCTCCACATCTGCCTGAGGTTTGATAGCAGCATCAATGGTTGTGGTTTGGACCATTGATGGCCTCGGACTGACTGTAGTGTTGAGGTCCCAGTAACACTAGCGATGAATTTAGATTTATATAGCAACTTTTAAAGTAGAGAAATGTCCAGATGTTTCACCAAAGATATGAGGAGGAGTGATCGAAGGTTAGGTCAGAATTGGGTTTGAAGGAGGGGTTTACGGAGGAAATTCCAGATGCCCTAAGCAGCTAAAGAGATGTTAGTTCCAATGAAGGATCAGGTGTTAACTCTGTTTCTCTCTCCACAGATGCTGCCAGACCTGCTGAACCGTTCCAGTGTTTTCTATTTTTTATTTTGGATTTCCAGTATCTGTAATACTTGTTTCTGTTTATATACCTGCTTTGATGAAACATGGATATAGTTCAGTCATGAATAAAAACAGAAAATGCTGGAAAATGCTCCACAGGTCGAGCAGCATCTGTGGAGAAACAGAGTACGGACTCATAGAATCAGAATCCCAACAGTGCAGAAGGGGCCATTCAGCCCATTGAGTCTGCACTGACTCTCTGACAGATTATCTGACCCAGGCCCGTTCCTCTGCCTTATCCCCACAACCCCACGTATTTACTCTGCTAATCCCCCTAACTTGCACATCTTTGGACACCAAGGGGCAATTTAGCATAGCCAATCCACCTAACATGCACATCTTTGGACTGTGGGAGGAAACTGGAGCACCCGGAGGAAACCTGCGCAGACACGGGGAGAATGTGCAAACTCCACACAGAGACCGAAGCTGGGAATCGAACCCGGGTTCCTGGCGCTGTGAAGCAGCAGTGCTAACCACTGTGCTGCCATGCCGACCTGCTGAATCTTTCCAGCGCTCTGTTTTCATTTCAGATTTCCAGCATTTTCAATATTTTTGATTATAGTTTAGTTATCATTTTGCTGTTATTTAACTACATTTTACGATCATGGGATCATGCTTTTGTGAAAGGTGTTGAAATAGAAGTTTTAATTTTAAAATTAAATTACCTTGCTCTGCCTGGAGTAATGGAAACAATTGTTGCACCTTTTTTCTCTGAGTCTGATATTGCTGGTCAGCTGCACACTTGTCAGTGCATTTACTAACTGAGCTAAAGGAAGTTCATGTTAAACACTTTTGGAGAAGGACATTTTTCTGTCGTCTTCTCTATTTTAGATCCTTTTCTGCCTGGCCCCGACCCAGGATTAATTCTGGTGGTGTGTCTTTCATTTATTAAAATTATTGCTTTATGATATGTCCACTTTGCCGATGTTCATTTGTGTTAATTTCAGTCAACCAGGAGTGGTTGCAGAATTGGAGGGAAATGGCTTGGTAAAATATTCTAACTCTTCACACAGTCACTTGGGGTGGCACAGTGGTTAGCACTGCTGCTTTACAGCGCCAGGGGACCCCAGTTTGATTTCCAGCTTTTGGTGACTGTCAGTGTGGAGTTGACACATTCTCCCCATGTCTGTGTGGGTTTCCTCCCACAGTCCAAAGATGTGGCGGTTAGGTGGATTGACTAGGCTAAATTGCCCCTTAGTGTACCAAGATGTGTAGGTTAGGGGGATTAACAGGGTAAATGTGTGGGGTTACAGGGTAGGAAAGTGGGTGGGCCTGGGTGAGATGCACTTTCGGAGAGTCAGTGCAGACTTGATAGGCTGAATGGCCTCCTGTACTGTAGGGATTCTATGAAAAGCATTTTAAGTCCAATGAGAAGTATTCCAGTTTGCAAACAAATGGAGCAAGATACAAGAGAAGATGTTAGATTAGGTCGTGACCTTGGACAGTAATGTTTAGATCAAAATGATTGTAATAGTGGTAGTTGAGTTAATTCGATTTGAAGCTAAGGAAGTTGCCTTCCTTTTCTAAATGGACTGACTTTAATTGCTTCTGTGTCCTTGAGTGTCATTGAACTTTTCGTAAGTTTGTCAATATCTCTGTGTGACCTGATACAGTGAGGCAGTTTGAGCATGAGAGGTGTCATTGGCAAATATTCCATTCACGTCTGCGCTCTTCCCAAATGTATCACTGGATAATACATCAGGAGCAGAAATCATGCCTGTTTCTCTACAACTCTCAAAGTCTGTGGAAACTGAGTAGCTCGGCTGAGATCAGCCAACTTAACATTGACAAGCAATTAAACCTGAGACCCTTCTGCTATGTATGGCTCTGTACCAAACTGACCTTCATCTTTGTCGGTTTTGTTGGGGGGGATGGGGATGTGGAGTAATGAGAAAGATTTCAATAGGTAACCTGGATGTTTGATTTTTAGTCCAAATAATATCTCATTTTAAATCCTTCCCCTTGAATGTGATTTTATTTCAAATACACTAAAAGTCCCAGGCTGCATTTCATCAACGTTAGGCAATTCCACTGTCATTACAGATACGTACATGTTTGTATAATGCTCTGTTTCAGTATCTACAACTGATTGGACATAATGAGAGCCTGAAAGCTTGCAGTTATTGATCAAATTATAGATTGTGACAGCCTGATCAAAATTGGGGTGCTCAAAATTTGGCTGGCAAACTAGCAAATGGACTCCTTCGGCCCGCTAAACCCTTTGATTGTATCTGCAAGGGCTTTGATTGGTATACCGTCGTTGTGTGCACTGACTTATTGTCGATGTGTTTCTTAGCAGTAGCTTCATATTGTGTGATTGATTTAAAGAGACAACTTTGCTGTGTAGTAGTATTTACTGCCTTGTAAGAGTTGGGAGCTGTAGTGATCACTTTAGGCTCACTCCGCAGTCTCTGGCATCTGTACTGCCGCAGCAGGCCTGTCAATAGCAGGAAAATGTAGAGTCCAACCGGTTATTATTTCATTTGAAATGAAATTGTGACTACTTTAAGAACTGACTTATTTTTAAGCCAAAATGGGTGAAATTTAAATCTGCAGCGGATTGTCAATCGACAGAATATCATAAACGTGTTGAAGTGAAAGCATTTAAAATTTTCATGCTGTTGTTCTTGTCTGACAATACACAAGAGGTTGTGGGCACTGACTCCTAAATATATCAGGTTTTATGCTCTTTTACTGAAGACACGCTTCTTAACTTGCCCTAATTTCTGCAAGTATAAATGTATGACTGCAGAAGACCACAGAGGATAGTGAGCGTCTGGAACAAGCTGCCAGAGGTGGTAGTAGAGATGGGTATAGAGGGATATGGGCCAAATGCGGAAAATTGGGACTAGCTTAGTGGTTTTTAAAAAAAAGGGCGGCATGGACAAGTTGAGCTGAAGGGCATGTTTCCATGCTGGGAACCTCTGACTCTAAGAGAATGTGATTATATTGCTGATTTCAGTAAAGTACTAGTTTGTGCCTGGTGAGAGTATTTGAGATGCCCAGCAATGTGTTCCATATCTATTGTTCTACTGGAGTAAGCAATTTATGGCAAGATATCATGAAGGAAGCATTTATTTGAACTTCACTGAATTTGGTTTGAGATCTGATATTAGAGCATTACTTGAGTTCATTCCTGAGGAGGTTGACTGCTTCTGTTGGTGTAATGTACTTTTGTGCCAGATGCTGACTAGTGACTGTTACTCGCATGTAAGCTTTGATAGTAAGTATTGGTTTGCGTGTTGTGGCTCCAGCATATTGCAGTGATGGTGTTTGGTAATGATGCACTTCCTCAATTGGATGAAGGTGTAGAGCTGAGTGCAAGTAAGGGTCACTTGCAGGACTATCTCAATGTGCCTTCTACTGGCTGGTTGTGGAGTGGCACTGAGAAGGCTGAGCACAGGTCAGATTGCTTGTCTCTGCAATATATGATCTGATTCAAAGAGACCAGTCAACAAATATAGGATAAAATAGTATAACTATTTCTGCTTTCTGAAAAAAAACCTGAAGGTGTCATGTAATAAGACACAAGCAGTCAAGACCTCAGCCCCATCATTTGTTCCTAAAACGGATGAATAGTTTTTATAAAATTTTGAGAAAGTGAAAATAAGATGACTCTTGCATCTTTAATTTAGCTTTGTCTTGCAACCAGGAAACTACATTTTGCCATCTGATCTCTTTGGAATCTGTGCTACTGGGACTCTCCAAACTCCTGCAACGTTAAAGGGGATATCCAAGACTAATCACACTGTGACCTCACTCCTGGGGATGCGTCAAAGAATAAAGGATTACTTTGTTGTATCACAAGAGATAGAATTTGCAATATAATTGTCCTTGTCCTTGACAGGCTTTGTTCCACTGGATTTTGATATAAGGATTCTCCTTTCTTTCTGGGTGGAATTAATAATTGCAGACCCAATGTGTATGCCAACCTTGGCATGGAATCTGGGGGATTTACTGGATTTGTGTTATGCATGACTCTTTGTGCTTTATAGGTGAGCACAATTACACAGTTAATACTGGTGTTTTGATTTTTTTAATTTAAAGATGTTCAGTCATAAACATGCATTGCAAAAGTTCAAACTGCTGCAGATGTAAATAAGGCAGGCCATGGACTCAACTGGAGTTGATACATCAGGACATTTCGGGCTGAAAATCTCCTCAATGCTGTGATACTGTGACAAAACAGCATGCAGATATCATGTAGGTTGCAAGTGCACTGTTGCAATGAGCACTGGGTTAGTGGAGTGAGACTTCATTTGTTTGATTCGGGGTACTGGGATATGCCCTGTCAGTTGTACCAAAGAATGAAGGGTAAGGGGTTGCAACACTCTGATTCTTCTTCCCTGCTCCACTTGTCCAATTACCCACATAGTCTGTAATGGTTTTAGATTTTACCGTATTCAGTAGTTTAAAAAAAATAAGTCTTGCAAACTGGAGGTACCCTTTGCACTGCTTAAGAGCATCTCTTTTTGAAACGAAACAGTGGTTAGCCCTGCTACCCCACAGTGCCAGGGACCTAGGTTCGATTCCTGGCTTCGATCTGTGCGGAGTCTGCATGTTCTACCCATGTCAGCGTGGGTTTCCTCCAGGTGTTCCAGTTTCCTCCCACAGTCCGAAAGACGTGCTGGTTAGGTGCATTGGCCGTGCTAAATTCTCCTTCAATGTACTTGAACAGGTGCAGCATGTGGCGACTAGGGGATTTTCAAAGTAATTTCATTGTCATGTTAATGTAAGCTGACTTGTGACACTAAAAAATAAAAATAAACTTTAAATAATATATGTGAACAGCAACTGTTTTACACATATCCAGCTTCCTAAAGCAGCTAACTAATACTCTTGATGAAATTGTAATAGCTGAAATATTTAAAGGTTAAATTTACAAGATGATAGCAGCAGACAGCTATTAAGCTATAATTACTTTCTACTGCTGCTAGTCAGTGACATTTGATCCGATTAATTTAACATAACAGGGACTTGAAGAGCTGATTCTACTTTCAGATTGTGTCTTTTTTTTGTTGAGACCTGTCTTGTTGCATGAAATTGAGTTTGATTTGTATTAATTCTTTTTAGAAGAGCACTTGTTCTTCAGACTAAATACTAAAGCTCCTCGTTTGGCAGTTTAGAAAATCAAAATAAGGCAAACCTGGCATCATTTTGAAGGTTCCTCAAAAAAACACCTCTTCTAGAGATCTGGTTTTGTTCCCTGAGGTGGTTCTCATAATATCTTGTGTAAGTGTAAGCTTAGCTGCTGAACCCTGGAAGATTATTGAACCGTGGAGAGTATCAGAACTGTATATCGAATGTGTTACAGCACAAGAATAGACCACAGGACCTAATAAGCATGTGTTGATGTTGTGCACTAATTTACTTTCCTTGTTCCTCTCATGTTTTAATATTTTTCTCCATTCATTATTTAATTTATTTTTGACAATACTTGCAGACTCTACAGCAGCAATGGTTGATGGTGTCAATTCCAACTTCCAGCCACACTCCATGTCAAGAATTCTTTTCTTTACCTTCCCCTTAATCCTTTTTGCGATCATAAATTATTGGCCCTGTTACTGCCTGATTCGCCAATGCAAAAAACCTATCACTTTTTAATTCATCAAGTATCTTCCTAATTTTGAGACCTCCTATCAGTACATCTCCACTGCAGTAAAATTAAGCACTAACTTCCCAACTCCCTTCTTGGAATTGCTACCGACACAGAATGGGCCAAAACACCACCTATTCCTGTAATATTCCTTCATGCCAACAATCATACTTGCACATTTCCCAGCAGAGATTACACAGTATCAATCAAGGATGGAAGCCTCAGAAAAGATATTGCTCGGGTGTCTACGTTGTGATGTAAGGTTAAAGAATTTGCTTTGGTGTGAGCGTTGGCTGAATGGGAGCTTTCAGAAGTATGGATCAGGTTAATAGTTGTTACAGATGAATTTCTAAAAAAATCATGCATGCGATATGGGTGTCGCTGGCTGGGCCAGAATTTGTTGCCCATCCCTAATTGTCATTGAATTCAGTGGCTTGCTAAGCCTTTCAGAGAGCATTGAAGAGTCAATCACATTGTTGTCAAGTAAGGAAAGCAGATTTCTTTCCCTAAAGGACATTAGTGAACCAGATGAGTATTTATGACAATCAACAATATTTTCATAGTCATCGTTAGACTTTTAATTGCAGATTTTTAATTGAATTCAAATTTATCTGTATCTGGGTCTCCAGAGCATTACCCTGGGTCTCTGGATTATTACTCGGGAATAGGGGATTTTCACAGTAACTTCATTGCAGTGTTAATGTATGCCGCCTGTGACACTAATAAATAAACTTTAATTACTAGTCCAGTGACAATGCCACTGCCTCCCAAATGGTATATACTGTTGAATATTTTGAGGAAGTCATTTAAAAGTTAGGGGAATATAGGGAATACAAGGAGAGCAATTTCACTGAAATGGCGATAAACGTTGGAGTCAGTTGTATGAGAATTTAATTGAAGCAATTAACAGGTTGAAGAGGCAACTAGATGTGCTTCTGGAAAAAGAAGGGTTTAAGTGATGTGCTGAGGGTGCGATCAAACTTTTCCAACTTGTAAAAAAAAAATCTTTGCTGCTAATCTACAGTGGTGACAAGAAACGCATGCAGTAATGTTTTTCAATTTTCTAAAGTATGTGTTGAGGACCATTTGTTAATAAGTACACTGACAATTGTGTAACTTTTTTGACAGATAATTGTGTTAGCAGTTACATGCTCTCCACTGTAATGTTCCTAAGGCTGGTTAACTGAAGCCACAGAACTGCTTCAATTTGAATAAATGGTTTATGAGTGTTTTTTTTACTACTGGATGTTGGGGTCAATTTGAACAGAAGGTAGCTTAGAATGTCCAATTTATTTGACTTGTCCTAGTTTTTTAAGGTGTATGTCTGCTCCAGCTTAGCTCAAACTGATCAAACAAATATTCAAAATTCTAAACAGATTAAGTTAAAATATCGTGCTGTCAGTTTTAAAATTTTTTTCTCCTGGTGCATATGCTGAAAATTGATATCTGTACGCTCAGAAACCTTGCATGTGCCATGCACTTCCTGCTCTCTCTCGCTGCTTCCTGTAGCACTTTTTATATCAGCAGTTTATAATTGAAACTTACTATGTAAATATTTGGAGTGCAATTCAGTATGCAAACATTTATGCAAATATTTTATAATGGCATAAAATTATGTAAACATTTTGCCATCTTGGTTTGTTAATAAAATAATTAAATCACTCATGCTTTTTGGGGAGAGAATAAAACACCCTTTGTTTCCTCAGTCGCAGCATGAAATGTCTAATATCCAACGTATGATATTATGCAAGAACAAAGTAAATAAATTAGATATTTCACCACTACATGATTCTTTTTGGTGTCTTTTAATACTTGCATGAAAGTTTTCACTTGATGTGTGCATCAGGACTTTATAATCTGCCTGGTATGGGACTGCTGACTGTAGGTAGATCACTGCATTCTGATCAGGTGCAGTATGTATGCAGTTTCCCAAAATTCTTCGGTCGTATTTAAAGTAGCAAGATGATAGGAAGAGAAAGGTTTCTCCACTAGCACTGAACAAAATCTGCCTCGTTTTTCCAATTACTTGAATAGCTAGAGGACAAATTTCCAAAAATGTACTATTGACATTTTTAAAAAAATACAAAAACAGACTCTGCCTATGCATTTCTGTGTGAGTTAAATAATTGCTGTCTGTGCTGATCACACACTTTCCGCAGTTTTAGTGTTTGAATTACAAATACTCTGCAAATTTCAGAAAGCATAATAAGCTTAGTGAATGTTTATCTTTCTTTGGAGTTTTTTGGAAAAGAATGTTGAATTTTTAAACGCTGGTTGCATTATTATATCCTGCTGTTGGGCGTCATTAATTCGAATGTTCTTCTCTTCTGTGCGTTTGTGCATAGCAGTGTGTGCACACATTCAAGAGAGATGCTGTGTTGCCTCGTCTTAACTCGAGGTCTGTAAAGATTCTTCTAATTACCTGATAAACACCCTTTTGTTTTAATAATTAGAAAATCAGAAAATTATATATGAAGTAGAGAGGAGGTTAGGTAGAGAAATTGAGAAACCAATCACCGAACAGTAACATGCATTTATATTGCGCCTTTAAAAAGAATAAAATGTCTCCAGGTTCTTCACATGGCCATTATGAAACAAATTATTACACTAAGTCGCATGAGATTCACGTCAGATGACCAAAATGTTGGACAAGAGTAAGGTTTTAAGGAGTGTCTTGAAGGTGGAAAGAGAGATGGAGAAGTTACGGGTGCATATTCTCACCAACTTTTATAAATGCACCATAGAAAGCATTCTTTCTGGTTGTATCACAGCTTGGTATGGCTCCTGCTCTGTCCAAGACCACAAGAAACTACGAAAGGTCATGAATGTAGCCCAATCTATCACGCAAACCAACCTCTCATCCATTGACTCTGTCTACACTTCCTGCTGCCTCAGCAAAGCAGCCAGCACCCCGGACATTTTCTCTTTCAGCACCCATCGGGAAAAAGATACAAAAGTCTGAGGTCACGTCCCAACCGATTCAAGAACAGCTTCTCCCGTGCTGCAGACTTTTGAATGGACCTACCTTGTATTAAGTTAATCATTCTCTACTCCCTAGCTATGACTGTAACACTGCATTCTGCAATCTGTCCTTTTCTTCTCTATGAACGGTATGCTCTGTGTGTATAGCATGCAAAAAATAATACTTTTCACTGTATGCTGATACATGTGACAAATCAAATCAAAGTATTCCAGAGCTTACTGGCCTCGGCAACCTGAAGGTGTGGACACTGATAATGGAGCGGTTAAAATTGAGGACTTTCCAAGGGTCAGTATTAGATGAGCGCAGATGTCTCAAGAGGCTGAAGAAGATTACAGAAGTCTTGGAGGGGTTTGAAAATAACCGTGAAAATGTTAAAATCAAGGTGTTTCTTGACTGAGAACTGCTCTAGAATGCAGGAGTGACAGGGTGTGAGTTAAGACATGAATGATCTTAAGTTCTCAAGTTTATAGCAGGTAGGATGTTGGAGACCAACCAGGAGTGTGTTGGAATAGTCAGATCTAGAGGCAATGAAGGCATGATTGAGGTTTCAGCAGCAGATAAACAGAGGTGGCAATTAGGTCAGGTAATGTTCCAGAGGTAACGTTGGCAATTTTAGGGATGACTCAAAGACATGGTCAGAACCTCATTTCAGGGTCAAATGTTTAATCTCCAACTGTTGCCAGGGAGAGGGATCAAGTCAGTTGTTAGGGAATGGAGTTTGGGGTGGTGACCAAAATATTTGATAATTAATTGGTAGATCTGGGCGTCTTCAGCATACATATGAAAATGAATGCATTCCTTTATTGCATGATGTTGCTAAGCAGCAACATGAGGATGAGAAATAGGAGG
Organism: Mustelus asterias; assembly: GCF_964213995.1. Classification (NCBI taxonomy): domain Eukaryota; kingdom Metazoa; phylum Chordata; class Chondrichthyes; order Carcharhiniformes; family Triakidae; genus Mustelus; species Mustelus asterias. The sequence goes on along the minus strand of NC_135801.1, from coordinate 143,691,882 downwards.
GGAACAAAATTTGACTTTTGGAGGGGGGACATCAGAGATAATGGCGTGGGAGCCAGACGTGAAGCCATTGGAAGTGATACCCTTGGCTACAATTAGATAGACAAGAATGATTTGATTTGATTTATTGTCACATGTAATAGTATACAGTGAAAAGTATTGCTGTGCGCTATACAGACAAAGCATACCATCCATAGAGAAAGAAAGGAGAGAGTGCAGAATGTAGTGTTATAGTCATAGCTAGGGTGTAGAGAAAGATCAACTTAATGCGAGATGGGTCCATTCAAAAGTCTGATGGTAGCAGGGAAGAAGCTGTTCTTGAGTCGGTTAGTACGTGACCTCAAGACTTTCGTATCTTTCTCCCGTATCTTTTTCCTGACGGAAGAAGGTGGAAGAGGGTATGTCCAGGGTGCGTGGGGTCCCTAATTATGCTGGCTGCTTTGCCGAGACAGCGTGAAGTGTATATGGAGTCGATGGATGGGAGGCTGGTTCACGGGATGGACTGGGCTGTGTACACAGACCTTTGTAGTTTCTTGCGGTCTTGGTCAGAGCAGGAACCATACCAAGCTGTGATACTACCAGAAAGGATACTATGGTGCATTTGTAAAAATTGGTGTGAGTTGCAGTGGACATGCAGAATTTCCTTAGCTTCCTGAGGAAGTAGAGGCGTTGGTGAGCTTAACTATAGTGTCGGCATTGGGGGACCAGGACCGGTTGTTGTTTTTAATGTTTATTTATTAGTGTCACAAGTAAGGCTTACATTAACACTGCAATGAACTTACTATGAAATTCCCCCAGTTGCCACACTCCAGCGCCTGTTCAGGTCAATGCGCATAACCAGCATGTCTTTCGGGCTATGGGAGGAAGCCCACGCAGACACAGGGAGAACGTGCAAACTCTACACAGACAGTGATCAAGCCGGAAATCGAACTCCGGTCCCTGCCACTGTGAGGCAGCAGTGCTAACCACTGTGCCACCCTGCCGTTGGTGAACTGGACACCTAGAAACTTGAAGCTCTCGACCATTTCCACTTCATTACCATTTATGTAGGCAGGGGTATGTCCTCCACTATGCTTCCTGAAATTGATGACTATCTTCCTCGTTTTACTGATATTGAGAGAGAGAGATTATTGTCGTCACACTATTTCACCAGATTCTCTATCTCTTGCATTCCATCTCGTCATTGTTTGGGATCTGACCCACGACAGTGTTGTCATCAGCAAACTTGAAAATGGAGTTGAAGGGGGGGAATTTGGCTGCACAGTCATAGGTGTATGAGGAATATCGTAAGAGGCTTGGGGCACTGGTGTTAAAGATAATTGTGGAGGTGTTGTAGCCTTTCCTTACTGATTGTGATCCAAGTGAGATCCATCTCACTCAACTAATTACAGTAGAGAGGAGGATGGTGTGATTGACTGTGTCAAAGCTGCAAGCGGAATGAGGAGGCACAGTAAGGAATCTCACAACACCAGGTTAAAGTCCAACAGGTTTATTTGGTAGCACAAGCTTTTGGAGCACTCTTCCGAATGCGGAGGGGTAGTTTCCTTTTCCCACAGTCAGATACAATGTAATTTATGACTTTGATGGAGAGTTGTAATGTTTATTTATTAGTCACATGTAGTCTTATATTAACACGGCAATGAAGTTGCTGTGAAAATCCCCTAGTCGCCACACTCTGGCACCTGTTCAGGTACACTGAGGGAGAATTTGGCATGGCCAATTCACCAAACCAGCACATTCTTTTGGAGTGTGGGAGGAAACCGGAGCACCCGGAGGAAATCCACGCAGACACTGGAGAGAATATTGCAAACTCCACACAGATAGTGACTCAAGTCAGGAATCGAACCCGGGTCCCTGGCGCTGTGAGGCAACAGTGCAAGCCACCATGCCATGTTTTGGTACCATGGCAGGGTTGGAGATTTAATATTTGCAGAGATATTTTAGAAAGCTTTAAAACCAGTCTGTCAGACTTTGCACACACCCACACCCCCGCCCCTCTCCTCACTGCCCAAAGACCAGGAATCCAACAGTGAAACAAATCACAAATTGTGCCTCCAATTTAAAATTGGATTGAAGGATTCTGCCTTTTTTCCAAATTTAAGCAGGCCCACTACAGTGCTGCCAAACTCCAGGTTCTCCGTTCTCATTACACCAAATCCCAGTATCCCCTAGTGTTACTCAGGTCCAGGATGAAGCCGAAAGCCTGTGCTGCCTTGCTTTTTTACCTATGTACAGGATAGACCTAAATCTTGTTCCACCTGGTGTTGCTATACACCAGATATATCTTGCAAATCATGTTATGTTCATCAGCTTTAAAACTTGAAAAGGATTTGTAAGTATTTTAAATACTTCTAATAATATATAAAACGGCACATCAGGTGTGATACAATGAGAGATAAACAAAATGCCAAGAGTTCCCAATGTGAGATTAGAAGAAAATTCAAAACTACTGATCTTCAAAACTAGACTGGATCAGAAACATTGCTGTCCAGTCTGTCTGGAGAGATGGGCCTCACGAGTACCCTTGTTTCGACTCTTTTTTTTGTTTTGCATGTAAAATGTCCAGCTCTGCTGCTCCGCCATCTGTGTATAGGAACTGAGAAAGAGCAGGAATAAAAGCTTGTGGTTATTATTATATTCGGCATACCACACAATCCTCTTTGTGACCAAAGTTTTGGCTTTGAAACTTAATTTGGTAACGAACTGGTTGACAGTTGCAAGATGCTGCTTGTGACCTGAGTATCATTTTCTTTTCTCGCCCACGTTGATCACTATCATTCAAAAGCAATGCATGAAGACATTAAACATGTATCTAGTTGACAAAGAACTCATTTTCAATAAATTTTCATGACCTCAAATAAAAGATTATCTGTGACCCAATTTTACATTTGCAGGTTGGTGGATCAATAGCACCAAATTAGAATGAATTGCGAACTCCTTCCAATTTTCACTTTAATGTCAGAAGAAACAGATGCAGGGGCAAACTCCATGGTCCATCTAGCCTGCTCTGAACAAAGAAATGTGCAGCACAGGAACAGGCCCTTCAGCCGTCCAAGCCGATGCTGATCATGATGCCCTGACTAAAAGAAACCACCATATACCATAGATTTACTCAACCTCTCAGCATAGGACAATCTTCTCATCCCAGAGACCAATCTACTGAACATTTTCTATACCATTGTATGTCCCTCCTTGGATATTCATTCTTTGAAATGTGCTGATTTTATTTTTAAAAAATCTCCCCCATAACTCTTGCAAAGGTGGATGCTTTTGCTTCAATAAATTAGAGTTTATTTATTAATCACAAGTAAGACTTACATTAACATTGCAATGAAGTTACTGTGAAATTCCCCTAGAAGCCACACTCTGGCGCTTGTTCGGGTCAATGCACCTAACCAGCACGTCCTTCAGACTGTGGGGGTAAACTGGAGCACCTGGAGGAAACCCACGCAGACACTGGGAGAACATATAGACTCCACACAGACAGTGACCCAAGCTGGGAATCGAACCTGGGCCCCTGGTGCTGTGAGGCAGCAATGCTAACCACTGTGCCACCGTGCTGCCCAACTTGTGCCCTTTGTCAGCATTCACCATCATCATCCCCCTAACACTGACCCCTCATGATGGACTGGGCTATGTACACAGCCCTTTGTAGTTTCTTGCAGAATAGCAAGAATTGAAATTGGTGAGAAATTCAACTTCCTCGCTCCCAAATTCCTGTTTAAAAAGTTGCACCTTGTTCAATCAGGCAACAGGCTTTCTAGCAGCAACAAGATTGAGAAAATCTGTACAGAACTTGCCTCTGGAAATGTTCTAATCATGGAATGCTGTTAAATGAATAATTAGTAAACTTTTGGAGCTAACTTTTAATGTTGCGTTTAAAAATAAAATCACAATATGTCTTATATTTATGCCCCAATCTTTACTTTTATCTATGTTTTTTTAGAAAGAAAGAGATTTCAAATTGGTGCTTTTAGTTTCCTGTGTGTGCTTGTGAAAGTCCATTGATACAGCAAGTGCTTGGATAGCCTGAAGCCATCACTTGTGGTCTGTGCTATGAATGTCCAGTGAAGAACACTACATCAGTTGCAGTATCATTGCGTGGCAAAAGATCTGACATTCTCACTAGAGAGATCACTAGCGATACCACTTTATGAAACTTATTTTGTGGTCAGTGATGAGCACCCTTGATATGCTGCTGATCACAAAATCTGGCCTGTCGTGATATTGGATTGTTGGGGAGGGACAATTGCTTGCAGCCTGCTATATTTCTGATGGTGAGTTATGTACTCTTGGGGGGGAAGAGAGAGAGAGAGAGTAGGGGGGGGGGGGAGAGAGAGAGAGTAGGGGGGGGGGGGAGAGAGAGAGAGTAGTGGGGGGGGGAGAGAGAGAGTGGGGGGGGGAGAGAGAGAGTGGGGGGGGGGGGAGAGAGAGAGTGGGGGGGGGGGGAGAGAGAGAGTAGGGGGGGAGAGAGAGAGAGTAGGGGGGGAGAGAGAGAGAGTGGGGGGAGAGAGAGTGGGGGGGAGAGAGAGTAGGGGGGGAGAGAGAGAGAGTAGGGGGGGGAGAGAGAGAGAGTAGGGGGGAGAGAGAGAGAGTAGGGGGGGGAGAGAGAGAGAGTAGGGGGGGGGGAGAGAGAGAGAGAGTGTTAGAGAGA